>NW_012102088.1:2511802-2536342 GCF_000951045.1 Mandrillus leucophaeus | reverse complement strand
CCTAATCTACAAGAATATGAACTACTGAAGAACAGAGGGTGCTTATTCCCTCTATTTTTCTGTGCTTAGCATAGGGTCAGGCACAGAACTGTGGCCCAAGAGCTGACACTTGATCCACACAAAAAATAAAGAAAAAAAACCTACAAAAAAAAAAAAAAAAAAAAAAAAAAAAGAAAAAGGGTGTGGCATGGAATGATAAAAATGTGGTTGATAATTCCAAGTTTAATAGCCAAGCAAATGCTAGATTTCTGTCTCTAAAAATTTTCAAGAGGGATTTTTAACTGTCTTTCCACAACCAAAATAGAGAGTAGAGTTCTTGCACAGTCAATGCCAAGAGTGTGTGGCAAACACCATTGAGTAATATAAGAAAAAATGGGGGGATAAGTAGAATATGTTAGCCTACCAGATATTTTAAGATCGGTAATTATAGAAAGTTCAATAGTGAAGTAGCAAAAAGTAGAGAAATAGAAAGCACATTCTGTTTGGATGCAGGGAAAGACCTAAACAACATTCATTTGCAGTGACATCTATCTAAAAGATGTTAGTTCTGTGTTGGTATGCAAACTGTTGTGGGGAAATTACTTTATACCTCAAGTAGGTTCAGCCAAGAAAAAGAGAACTAACAATAGGTATTAGAAGAGTTGAAAGAATCAAGGGGAGAAATTTGCAAAAGGTAATCTGCGATTTGCAGTTGCTGGAAACCAGCACCATCGCATGTGGTTGAGGGGGACACAGAGAGAAGGTCGTGTGAATTTCTCATACACACACACACAGATAATATTTTACTTATCTGTATTTTCAAAAATTTCTGTAGTTAACACATGATAAGAAAATGTGATAATAATTTTAACAGATTAAAATTAATTTAGCAACAGAAATGAAAATGGTTTGTCTAGCTAAGGAACTCTTCCTTAAAGCAGTAAGGTAGTCAGAAAACGTATTTACACATATTTTTAAAGAATTCTTTAGCTTGCTGTTTATTGTGTTCTGGGATGAATATTGACCCTTAGAAAATTTTCAATTATTAAATGAAGATTTTTCAACAGTTACATTTCTGCATGTTTGTCCCAAACCATATATATTAAATCTGATTGATATGCTTTGCATTTGTGTCCCCATCAAAATCTCGCATCTACTTGTAATCCTCAATGTTGGAGGAGGGGCCTTGGTGGGAGCTGATGTTCATGGAGACAAATTTCCCTCTTGCTGTTCTCTTGATAGTGAGTGAGTTCTCACGAGACCTGGTTGTTTAAAAGTGAGTAGCACCTCCCCCTTCTTTCTCTTTCTCTTGCTCTGGTCATGTAATGGGCCAGCTTCCCCTTTGCCTTCTGCCGTGACTGTAAGATTCCTGAGGCATCCCCAAAACCAGAAGCCTGTGCAACCTGTAGAATTGTGAGCCAATTAAACCTCTTTTCTTTATAAATTAACCAGTGTCAGGTATATCTTTACAGCAGTGTGAGAAGTGACTAATATACCGATTATTAGAGGATTCATTTCTTTTTGTTCAGGTAAAATTCATATAACATAAAATTAACCATCTTAAAGCAAGTAATTCAGAGGTATTCAGTACATTTACCATGTTGTGCAACCAGCACTTCTTTCTTTCTAGTTCTGAATCATTTTCATCACTCTCAGAAGAGACCCCCATATCCATTAACCAATCACTCCCCATTTTCCCAACCCCCAAACCCCTGGAAACCACTAATATGCTTTCTATCTCTATGATTTTTATCAATTCTGTATGTTTCATATAAATGGAATCATAAAATATGTGAGTCTTTTTGTCCTGCGTCTTTTACTTAACAAAATATTTTTTAAAGTTCATCCACATTGTGGCATGTATCAGCACTTTTTGTAGCTTTTGATAGCTGAATAATCTTCCATTGTGCAGATACACTGCAGTTTATTTAGTCATTCATCTGTTGATGGACATTTGAGTGGTTTCTACCTTTAAGCTATTGCGAATCATGCTGCTATGAACAGTCATATACAAGTATTTGTTTGAATACCTGTTTTCAATTCCTTGGCGTGTATACCTAGGTCATATGGCTACTTTACATTTAACTTTTTTTGAGGAACTGCCAAGCTTTTCCACAGCAGCTGCAGCATTTTGCATTCCCAACAGCAATGTGAGTGGGTTCCAAATTTCTACTTTCTTATCAATGCTCATTATACATCCTTTTTGTTTTATTTTTTTACTCATATTTGTTTTTAGTATTTTTTATTTCTTCTAAAAAAAAACAGGATACATGTGCAGAACGTGCAGGTTTGTTACGTAGGTATAACATGGATGAAGCTGGAAGCCATCATCCTCAGCAAACTAACACAAAAACAGAAAACCAAACATGTTCTCACTCATAAGTGGGAGTGGAACATTGAGAAAACATGGACACAGAGAGGGGAACAACACACACCAGGGCCTGTTGGGGAGTGGTGGGTGAGGTGAGGGAACTTAGAGGACAGGTCAATAGGTGCAGCACACCACCACAGCATAGACAACCTAATGTGTGTGAAATAGTATCTATCACAGTTTTGATTTTTATTTCCCAATGACTAATGATGTTGAGCATCTTTCATGTGCTTGTCAGCTTTTGTATATGCTCTTTGGAGAAATATATTTTTGATTCCTTTGCCCAATTTTCTAATTGGCTTGTTGTTGTTGAGTTTTAGGAATTCTTTATATATTCTGAAAACTAGATTTTATCTGATACATAATTTGCAAATACTTTCTCCCATTCTGTGAGTTGCCTTTTTACGTTCTTGATAGTGTCTCTGATTCAAAAAATGTTAAATTTGATAAAGTCCAACTTATCTATTTTTTTGTTTCCTTCACTTGTGCTTTTGGTGTCATATGTAAGAATCAATTGCCAAATTCAAGATCAAGAAAATTTACATCTGTTTTATTCTTAGTTTTATAGTTTTCACTCTTATGTTTAGGACTTTGATTCATCTTAAGTTGATTTTTGTGTATGGTGTGAGGTAGGTGAAATCCAGGGAAAGGGATGTTTATTCAATTATTTAGGTCTTTCTAAATTTTGTCAGCAATGTGTGGTCATTTTCCATGTATAATTCTTACATCTCCTTGGTTAAATTTATTCTTATGTATTTTATTCTTTTTAATGCTATTGTAAATGGAATTGTTTTCTTAGTTTTCTTTATGGATTATTTATTAATAGTGTATAGAAATAGAACTGAATTTTTTTCTGTTAGTATTGTATCCTAAAAATTTGCGAATCCTACAAATCAGCTGAATTCATTTACTAACTTTAATGGTTTTTAATAATAAATTCTCTAGAATTTTCTGTGTATAAAATTATTTATCTGTGAATAGAGACAGTTTTATTTCATCCTTCTGATTTGAAGCTCTTTTATTTCCTTTTCTTGCCTAATTTTTCTGGCCAGAATTTTAAATTTTTAATTAGAATGTTAAATAGCACTGGTGAAAGTAGGCATCCTTGTCTTATTCTTGACCTTAAAAAGTTTTCAGTCTTCCACCATTATAATGGGAAATGTGGGTTTTCATAAATGTCCTTTATCAAATGGAAAAAATTTTCTTCTATTCTTAATCTTTTGAGTGTTTTTATCATGAAAAGATGTTGAATTTTGTCAAATGCTTTTTTTCTGCATTAATTGAGAGGATCATTTGTTTTTCCCTGTATTCTCTTAATGTGATATATTACGTTGATTAACTTTCATATGTTGAAGCACCATTACATCTCAGGGATAAATCCCATTTAGTTGTGATGCGCAATCATTTTAATATGTTACTGGATTTGAAAAGAATAATTCTTAAGTAATTAAATTAACCTAGTACATAATATAGCTACCAGTTAGATTCCTCATGGAGGGGACATGTGATCTAAGGAGAAATGTTGCAGGAACAGGATTCAAATAAGTTACAGAGAAAATGCAGAATTTCTTCTTATTGGATTGAAGAAACTCAGAAAAGACTCTGCAAAAGCCTTGAATTGTCATAAAGAAAGGCCACTAATGAAATCTTTGACAAGCCAGAAAGGGTGGCTCATGACTGTAATCCCAGCACTTTGGGAGGCCGAAGCGGGTGGATCACCTGAGGTCAGGAGTTTGAGGCCAGCCTGGCCAACATGGTGAAACACTGTCTCCACTAAAAATACAAAAATTAGCCGGGCATGGTGGTAGGCACCAGTAATCCCAGCTACTCTGGAGACTGATGTAGGAGAATCCCTTGAACCCGGGAGGCGGAGGTTGCAGTGAGCCGAAATCATGCCACTGCACTCCACCCTGGGTGACAAGAGCAAAACTATGTCAAAAAAAAAGAAAAAAGAAAAAGCTCTGACACATGGTGAAGCTTCAGAATTTCCAGCAAGCTGCATGGCCCAAACACCCATGGCATGGATGTCCTGAATGAGGTCTGTGCAACTGATTGTAATTAATCTGAAATAAATTGGTAAGTAATTTCTAAGTCTATAATTCTCTACACCCTAATGATTCATATGTATTGCTGTTATCTATTGCTGCCTAACAGATCACCCCAAAACCTAATATTAATTAATAGCTAATAGTAACAGTAATTATTCTATTATATCTGGTAGTTTCCACAGGTCAGAACTTTGGAGAGGGGTTAGCAGAGCTGTTTCAGTCCAACAGTGCCTGGGAAGTGAGGGCTGGAGCAGCAAGGAGCTGGCCAAGCCTCTCTCTCTATTTAGTCTGAGGGCTTCTCTATGTGCTTTTTCCACATGGACTACCTCGAGCTTCCTTACAGCATGGTGTCCGCAGAGGGATGAGACTCTGGCTTATAGATTTCATCTCTCCAGGACAGGAGAGTCAGAAACTTGCAGACATGTTTTCAAACTGCCACAGTTTCCTTGCCTGATTGTTTTAATACTATGATAGTTAATTGGCTGAAACGTTTAATTCCCTGATACTGAATGAAGCATGAGCTTTGTCATTTGGCCCATGGAGCTCACAGCGAGACAGAACTATTCACTCAGTGCAAAGCAAAACGCCCGAGAGGAAATGCTTAACTTCTCGTGTCCTGTATTTGCACCGAAGTCTAAAGTGAGAATTTTACAAAATGTCACTACTCCCAATACAGATCTATAAAACCCATCTTCCAGAAAACAAAGTCCCATTTTTCTTGATGTGAGGTTTAAGAAAATATCGTAAAATATCATAAAATCAAGACCCTACCATACCTGTGGCTGACACTTACTTGCTATTTTCATTTGCATGAACCATTTCTCCCGTTCCACAGAACACACAAAAAACAGCTGGCTAGCCCTGAAATGAACGTGATGGTACAAGAATGATGTTCTATGTGTGTGCTAAAGGAGGTCTCTCTGGATAAATAAAAGGTTGCTCATTTATTTATGATGCAAAAAAAATCCATTGTGCATTATTTGGCTCAAAGAATCATCAATTATTTATTCAGAACTCCCTGTCTCCAAGTACAGCTTTTTGTGTGCATGAGGGCATGTCTGTTTTTATTACTTCAAAACGTGTAATTTTCTTTTTGATTGTGGTAGATGCTCTGTCTCAAAGCTTGTGGTATTGACATAACCTGTATGTTTGATAAAGGATTTCCAGTGTATTATACCATTTTCATCTGAACCCTCGGTCGCCCTGTAGTTAAACACCCAGGAATCATGACAAATGGATATAAGAAGTTCATTCATTCACTAGGATGTTCACTCCTTTTCCCTCCCCCCAAACAAAATTACTACATCACTAAACCATTAATTATATTCTGGAAGCAAACATCTTCTCAGGCATCACTGACTTCTCCTAACCCTAGCAAGGGCATATTTAGAGCAATAGCATCCTTCAAATGTATTTTATAGCCTTTAAACTCTGACTTTCACTCACATTAATTCTAGATCCATCATAGCACACTGCCAGATCAGACATCTGGTTTCTATGGTCTGTGTAGAAAATGAAAATAGTTGAAATAGAGATATCCACGGCCTACTGTGTAGGTTCTCCAGGGGACTTGTTCATCCCCCGAAACAGACACAGCTGCCACTCTTACACAGCAATTCAGATTGTTACTGAGGGAGGGTACTTGGTGTAGGACAGGTATTACTCCTTTTCTAGCAGGTGCTGCGGGGTTTCTTGATACAGAGTATGTGACGCTGTGCCTCATTTAAGGTTTGAGAGGTTGGCTGGCAAAGACTGGAATCCAACACAGCTTTGTGTGCCACTCACAAAGGACAAGTTCTTGGATGTCTTAGCCAGCACCTCCAGGTGGCAGCCCACTCCTGGGTCTCTCTCCTGGTTGCAGGGTCTCCAGGTATGGTATCCATACAGGTGTAAGGTATCCATACAGGTGCAAGGTATCCATACAGGTGCAAGGCTCAGATTTCCCTTAGAATGAGCCACTGTGGGGAGAGTGGTTGGCTAATGGCCTCTAGCTGACTCTCCTTTGGATGCACTGGGGCATTGCTGCTGGAGATCATGCTCTTCCCAGGCTGCTTTCTGCCCATGATGACTGAGCAGTGAAAGGACTTGGAGCCAGGCCAGTTCTGCCCCATGTGGATCTCCTCTAATAGGAAGCCTCTGCTCTGGGGCTCCCCACCAGGGAGACGTTCTTGGGATTGCCCTGCAGTTTGGGACTCTTTTTACCCAATCTTCCTTCCTTCTCTATTTCCTTTTGCAGATACCAGACCTGCATCATAATCTGAAGGCTCTTCTCACCTTCTTTTGCTCCCTCTCCCCTTTGATTAAAAGACGAACCGTCATGTCCCCTGATGGATCTCTACCATTTCTCATCTCATCTGAGTGTCTGCTTTTTGGAGAAACTGAGCTGACATATTTGGTTTCTAGGTTCCTTCTTTCTTCTTCTTCCATTCTTCTCATGCTCTTCTAGGTTCCTACCCACACACTATGTTTGCCCATATAGTAGCTTTATTTTCTTTTTCCTTTTGTTTTTGGTGGCAGATCTGAAAGAGATCAAGATCCCATTCAATCTGAGCCTAAATCACTAACAATCCCAAAACTAGTTGGTTGCCCAGTCTTCATTCCCTGTAGGATAGGGGTTGGTACCTCACCATCAAGGCGACCTACTCCTGCCTACACCCCTGATAGGATAGAGGGATCCTTCTAACTAGAACAGGAAAAATCAAGCTGAACTTTACAAAAAATAGGGGAAGCATTTCTATGCCGCTCTATTTGACTTTTACTTAATCATGTTTTCTTCATCACACTACCATCACCAGTGCCTAGCATAGTACTAACATAGTTGTAATAATTATTGAATGAAGACTCCGTGAAATGTCTGTCTGCTGTTTTCCCACCCCTATGCCTCTTTCCACATCCCCACTACCTCCTCCTGATAGCCAGTGGCTTCAGGATGATCTTAACTGTTATGCCCAAATCAGAGCTCTCACCACCAAGACTCATTCTTGGTCCTCATCTAAAATCCATGCTAAAACCCTTATTCCCCTAGTCCCCATTATGCCTACTTCCGGAAATCTGATTAAATTCATAAAGAGGGAAAGGAATTTCCATGGAAGTCAGGGTGCTGCCTTTAACTAGCTGTAGATTCTGGATAAGTAATTCCATTTTTCTTGGCTTCAGTTTTTCTCATTCATGTTAACTCGTTTACAGTGTCTGAAAGTATTTTTGTGAGAAATTAATTTGTATTAACAATATGAAGGATTGAAGATTGTCTACATTTTCTGGGTTGCATAGCTTTTTAAAAGATGCTTACTAAATCAAATAAATCATTTATATTCAGATGGAAATAAAGAGTGTCCAATTGCATTAAAGATATTCTGGGGGGATTAGAAAGGGTGACTTTCCTGACGTCAAAGTATATTCACCTCTGTCCCACCATGCTTACTCACACACATCTCTTCGGAGTTACTGTCCTCACCTGTTCTGGAATAACAGGGCAAGAGTCTCAAGGACACACTGGGCAACTTAGCTACATTCCGGATTAGACTATAACTCTTTCAGTTGTTCATCAAGATGTGTAATGAATGTCCCGACAAGGAAAGACAGTAAAACTGAGAAATAACATGTAAAGGATTTGAAATAGATGGCAAAATTTTGGTTATTTACGCGTAACCACTCCAAAGTTCTGGGAAAAAGGATATCTGGCACAAGCCTTCACATTTCCTTTTACCACCACTGGGACAAGGTCCTGGAATACAGATAGCTTGGAAAAATACAAGACATCTCTTGGATCTCAGCCCCCTCCCCATGTGCTTTAAGTACTGTGAATATAATAAGGCTACAGGCAACCTGGAAACACTTTGCAAATGTTTCCCAGTAAACAGTAAACATCCCGGTACTGTGATGGGATGTTTCTTCCATCTGAGAGACTGGAGGAAAAATAAAGAGTGTATTTCTTTCCTATCCAAAGTTTTTGGCAGGATCCTAATTTTTCAGGTCTTCTTTGGTTCCAGCATACAGCAATTATATGTCAGAACCCTTCCCCCAAATATCCCCATGGGACCCTTGGAGTCACAGCCCCCGCAGCCTCATAACAGATGACAGATTGTGGGAAACTTGTGGGAAGCTTGTCATATCCATCTGATCAAAACAGTAGGTAAAGCAAGATAATATCTTGAAGTATTAGCCAAAGCTCTCCCCTCACTTTTCTTCACCCTCTGCCAGTTCTCCTGACCCAGGCAGCTAGAAAATTTCACTCTCACATCTTAGAGCAGGAATATATTTCAGCAGCTATGCCAAAAGGAAGAAGCATTGAGTCAGCTTTGGATCCAAATTTGTGTTTGAAACTCCTGGCAGGAACAAAGGTTTGTAGGAAAAGACTTTTAAGTCACATGAACTGAACATTATAGTTTCAAGGGCATCCATGGCTCAGCAAATGTTTTCACGAACACTGAAATGAGACAGGAAATGAAGAGTTGAGTTATTCTGCTCATGAACTAGATTTTGTAGGCTGGGAAGAGAGCAGAGAACTAAAGAAGAGGACAGAAGTTGGAGACTGGGGCTCCCTACCCACCTGGTCCTGAGATGGGGACAGCATAACAACCCTGGGGGATTAGGAGAAGTGAGGCAGCGCCAACTGGATATTTCTTCCCTGCGGATCTTGGGGAAGTAAAAAGCTTGCTTCCTAGCGCCCAGCACAGTATGGGAACTATGGTAGAAATGGCTGTGACACATGTCTTCAGCACTCAGAGTCCTTGCAACTTAGGGATGGCACAAGAGAGTGGCTGACTATTTACCCTGCACCCTTCCCTACCGAAAAAATAAGAAAAATGCTGAATAAGAGCCAGACTTAGAGAGGCCTTTTGGCTGGGACAAGGATGAAGCAACAAGTCAGATGGTCAAATAACTGAAGAAATCATGGGAATAATTCTCATATATAATAGCTCATGGGAATAAGAATCAATACCAGTACTGACCGACACAACCTAGGAACAGACATCTTACCCCCAATACATACACACACTCACACACACTCACAAGTGTGCACACACACCTTCTTGGGAGCCTGGCAAAAAACTTAGGCACCATGCTGTAAGAATTAGGAGAAGCCTGAGATCCACACATTCAACAATTTGCTTATTCAGTTCTATTCATTATTGTTTCTGACTTCTGGGGGACACTGTAGTGTACAGGAAATTTAGTTTCTACCACTCAGGAGCATAGGATTTTCACAAAGAAAATAAGATTAGCCATAGAAAATAAAGTCACATTTCTTGCTAAGTTGAGTTTGTGGCCTGGGATTATAATTCATTCATTTGGGATCTAGAGGTGTGATAGGAGTCAAGAGCAGCAACGAGAAAGACATTCACATTTTACTCTGTTTTCCCTGGTTTGTGGGCTAATTTTGCCCACCTGATGTACAATGTATTTCCCCTCTCTTAGTTGGGCATCTGTAGCTAACTTGCTAGTAGTTCAACCTTAGAGCAAGAAAGATGGAAAATTGTGGAAAGTTTGAGAGGTGACTTGGAATAAAAGTAGAAACCATGGGATTAAGTTAGATTTTTCTTAATCCAAGACTCTTGATGTTGCCACTTTGCTAAATGCTTGTTTTAGTGTATAGTTTGTGTTGGTCTTTCCAGAAGGACCTGTCTTCTGGCCCCGATGCTGCTGTTCTAAATGGCCAGCCTCCAGCTCCTAAGCTACTAGCTACCCGTTACTATATCCCTGAGGCTGATGGAGTACCAACAACTCTGTTTTGATAGAAACCACATGTTTGTAATTTCATGTCAGTGCCAGACAGCAAGGAATGGAGTAGAAGCTATGGCCCCTTGTTCTGAAGAGTGTTTGCTTGCCTTAGGCTTATAAAGATCAGTCCTACAGGCTCCAGGATTACTCACTCCTGAACTCTATACGCATATCCTTTTTGCTAAGACTTGCAATTGCTCTTGGTACTTCCAGACAAAGAGTCAGGGTAGTCATCTCAGAGCTGAAGCAGTTCATGCTTCATGTCACCCACCCCAACATTTTACCCTACTGGGAAATAGTTCACCTAGAAGGCATTGAGGATAAATCTGGGCTTTGTTCATTATAGTTGTGGAAAATATTAGTCGTGAAACCCCAAAGTCACTCCAAGTGCCGGTGGCTGATTATAAACAAAGAGGAGGGCCTGAGATGGGCAGAGCTGAGGGCCAGGACCACCATCTCAGGCCCGAGCTCAGGAGGGGCATAAAGACTCCTATTGTTTGCACGGAGCCTCTTTGATGCTCACTCAGGAAGCCCCCTTCCCAAACAGTCGCCTCTGCCAGCCCTTGGGGACCTGGGGAATATGTTCGCCTGGCCTTTGGTCTGTGTGTTTAGACTCATGCCACACCGAATTTCATCTGGGAGGAAAAGCTGTTTCAGATGACCATGAATAGCAGCTTTCATCAGCTGTCACTTTCCATTACGGCCAGCATAACATGGAAATGTACTAGAGGCTGCTAGAGCCCTGGAATGGGAGCAGCCCTTTCTATTCTGAACATTTATTGACTTCCTTTGTCCTTGTGAAAAAGTTAATCGGTTCACTGGCTTTTTTCCTCCTCTTGCCTGGATATACCTTCCTCTTTGGGTCAGAAAATGGAAGTGCCATGAGCCAGAGCTGGGTGGAAATAGGATGCCTGTTTAGGTTACTCCTCGAGCTTCACCTCAGTGGTCTTTCCCTTGGAGCAATCAGCTGTGTGCCTCAGCTTCCTCATGTGGACTTGGCCTCAAAGAAACAGGACATATTTTCTGTATTAGAAGAAATGGAATAATGTCCCTTTGGGCAGGTGTTCTGTGTTCTATTTGTTGTTAGGAGTTGTAGTGGACTGACTTCAATGGCATTTGGTTAACCAGCTCCCAAAAAACAAAACAAAATAAAAAACTAAAACCCCAAAGAACCAGGTCATATTCATAGTGTTTGCCAATTCCCATGGTGTAAATACTCCCAATGTGGTAGATATCACCCCAGCATAGTATCACTGAATGTGGAATCCATGAAGTTGAGAAGAGATGCAAACAACTGTCTATACTGAGACCAGTGGAAATCAGCTGTGTCACACCATTGGCTCACAGGCTTGTTGGCTGATTTTACAAAGCTGTGATGGGTGTGGTTACAGAACTTCTTATTAACATGTATTCCTGAAACCAACATGGGTAGTAAAAGGGGTTCTGATCCAAGCGATGGAGGGAAGTACAGGGAAGGGGTGTGGCAGTGGGTTGTAGCCTGAGCTAGATGGTATAATGTGCTTTAAGCTCCAGCTTAAGACCAAATAGGTAAGAAGAACCATTCATTGGCCACTCAATATGTTGAAGCAGGCTATTCCCAGCTTTCATCAGCTGTCACTTTCCATTACGGCCAGCATAACATGGCTATTCCCATTGCCTGCTTCAACATATTGATCCTCAAAATCCTTCTAAGGTGGGTCCAGATTGTAGAGAAAAGCAGAATTGGGAACCAATTCATCCAGCCCTGTTAGAAATCATCAGATTCTATTATGCTGGGGAGGCAAGAGAAGGAATCTGATATGGTTTGACTGTGTTCCCACCCAAATCTCACTTTGAATTCCCATGTGTTGTGGAAGGGACCTGGTGGAAAGTAATTGAATTATGGGGGTGGGTCTTTCCTGTGCTGTTCTCGTGACAGTGAATGAGTCTCACAAGATCTGATCATTTTAAAAATGGGAGTTGCCCTGCACAAACTCTCGTTGCCTGCTGCCATCCATGTAAGATGTGACTTTCTCCTCCTTCCCTTCCACGATGATTGTGAGTCTTCCCCAGCCACGTGGAGCTGTAAGTCCATTAAACCTCTTTCTGTTGTTAATTTTCCAGTCTCAGGTGCATCTTTATCAGCAGCGTGAAAGTGAGCTAATACAGAATCTAACTACCTTTGGGGGAGGAAAAAAAAAAAAAGATCCTCACCAGTTATTTTCTATGTAAGTTGCTTTGGCTAAAATAAACTTGCATGAAGCCAACTCTACTTCCCTAATCGCTGATCAGAGTTTGTTTAAGGACTGTTTACAGATTTGTTTCAAAATTGGTGCTTTATTCAAAAAGCAACTGCATAGGGGCTGGGACGATGGAAGTCAATGGACTTAGAGGTGATTTGAGGCTGACAGTTTCCAATAGGGTCACTCACTCTACTTCATGATGGCAAAATGACCCAATGGGGGCCTTTTGTGGGAAAACATAAAGGCGAGGTAAACACAGAAGAGTTTAGTCATTTGCCCTTAGTCGGTTCTCTGTGAGGTATGAAAAGCTGCTTTGCTGCTTCTTTGTGAAATGTGGGGACATCCAGTGCTATAACAGCTGGGCCCCACTCTCTCTCCTCTATGTCCTTCATCACAATACCCATGTCTGTCTCTGTTTCTATCCCACAGTGAAATCAGTCTGGCCCTGAAAAAAAAAAAAAAAAAAAAAGTTGCAATCTAGGAATATAAAACTTGTCTATAAATTAACAACAGAGAATTTGAAATGTCATGAAAGGGCACAAATAAAGAGCTATGGGAAGAAGAGGAGATTACTTGAAGTTATGGAGTGATTAGAGAATAGGTTATGATAGACAAAGCGTTGGAACTGGGCCTTGAAAGAGTCACAGTATGAAGAGCTGTGGAGACATTAGGAGGTGGGAGAATGGAAAAATATCCCAGAAAAGAGGTGCCAGTGTATTGCAGTCAGGGAAGGATGACCCTCAGGTAGAGAGTAGGAGAGAAATAAAGGAGTCACAGAAAATAACATCTTAAAATAATAATAATTCAGGCTGGGCACAGTGGCTTACACCTGTAATCTCAGCACTTTGGGAGGCTGAGGCAGGTGGATCACCTGAGGTCAGGAGCTCGAGACCAGCCTGGCCAACATGGAGAAACCCCATCTCTATAAAAATACAAAATTAGCTGGGTGTGGTGGTACATGCCTCTAATCCCAGCTACTCGGGAGACTAAGGCAGGAAAATCCCTCGAACCTAGAAGAAGGTTGCAGTGAGCCAAGATTGTGCCATTGCACTCCAGTCTGGGCAACAAGAGTGAAACTCCATCACAAATAATAATAATAATAATAATTTGGACTGGATCATGGGAAAAATTTAAATGGTAGACTGAGAGGTTGGACTTCACAATGTAAATAATGAGCTAAGGAAAATGTTTGACCAGGCAGGAGACTCCAAGAATTTCTGAAAGATTATTGTGGTGACAGTGTGAAGTTGGGAACACAAAGGAAACAAGATCCTACCTCACTGATACATCCAGATAAATAATCCAGCATTTAAACTTGTTTTCTGATCAGGATGCCATTTGTGTTAAAAGACAACAACTGATATGCTATCTGGCATCGATGAAAAGGGTATGAGAGACCTCAGAGCCAGCTCTGGAGGTAACTTACTTCTGCCAGGATATTCTGCCAAGGCTTGGGTCACTGCCACAGGCGAAAGGCGATTCCTACCTAGGCTAACTGCACACAACCATATGAATGAGGTATGAATAGCTAAAGATAGGGGAGAGAATAGGATTCACTCATTACATTTTTCTTTTGGGTTTCTCTATAAAAGTGGAGTCACTAAAGAAAATGGCATCAATTCCATTACAAAGCAACTCTCAACAAGAACAAGGTGAGAAGGAAATGGAATAGATTCATCAGGGTTATTGGACAAAATAAGTATAAAATCATCTTAGCACCATGCTTAGCATGTACTAACTGCTCAGAAATGCTTTACTGATATGACTCGTCTTTGAAACTCTCAAGTACAGAGTCCATAGTGGTTATGTTCCTTCATATCCAAGAGGCAGTAGAGCCTTGGCTAAGAGTGAAGGTTCTGAACCCATGCTGTCTAGTTTGCAGTTAGGCTCCATCAACTTGCCTCCTTTGTAATTTTATACGAGCACTTGGCTAACTCATGCCTCAGTTTCCTTTTTCATAAGTGATGTTCATAAGGGACGGACCACAAAAAGTTGTCGTGAATACTAAGGAAATCAACACATTAACTTAGAATAGTACTTAAACCATCGTAAGAACTCAATAGATATTAGACAGGACTATCTATCAACTTCTCTTTGCTGAACGCTTACCTTGGTCTTTATCAGATATCATCCTGTGGCATCCAGTGTATTGGCACTGTATTGGCATCCCAAGCCAATACACGTTCATAATATACCTGTTCCCTCCTGCTTGTCAGAGATGTGGTCTTAATTAAACCCATTTCAGTCTGTGAACTCCTTGTCAGTCTTTCTTGGGTGGTTTTCCAGAGCCTTTAAATTCTCCTGAATGGCCCTGGAACCTCCCCAGCCTGCCGTTGTCTGTCCATCTCATGCCAGGCTGGGTGCTGTCCCTGGAAGGATGTGAAGATGGAGTGGGAATGCACTTGGCAATGGATTGTTTAGCAGCAGCATAAAACCTTCTTTCCTCCTGGAACTTACTTCCCTCATTGTCTAACTGAGCCCTTTAAAACAGCCAGATCTTTTTAAAAACTTTAACATTCTTAGATCACCAACACCTTCTTTAACTGTATCTTAAGCAAAACTGTAAAAAATGCTTCATTTTGTGTTGGTGTGTGCTATTAAGAAATGTGACGGGATCTACTCAGGTCTATGCCACACACTCCGTTACTACTTACTGGCCCAACAACATGAATTTGGATATTTGGACCTCTTTCCCCACTCCTGGTTCATGCCATCTCCTATTTGAGAATTGATTTTATTCCAAGATACTATATTTTCCTTCCTTCCTAAAAAAATTATATATACATATATAATTTATATATTATATATACATATATATGTACATATATATAATTTATTCACTTCTTCCTCACTCAAAACTTGCTATCTCTTGTGAACTATATCTTATGGACCACAAGCTGTATCTTATGCTATATCTTGTGAATCAATCTCAGTCCAGCTTCAGAAATGCCATTCTTCAATTACAGGGAGCTTGAGCATGGCAGTATTTTCTTTCTGAAATTTCCATCAGTTGAACTTACTATTTTGAAGAAAATAATAGCTAATTCTTCTTCTTGTTCAGTCTCCTAAATATTTGTTTAAAGATTCAATCAATAAATATACCATGGTTAATTCACAAGAAAGTGGGAGGCAGGCTTGTGTATACAGAACCCCAAATGGGAAGAGAGTAAAATGAGAGCTTTGAGGTTCTCTTTGTTCCCCCAGAGACAGGGTTTCTGAAGAATTGACATTGTTTGTGCGTTCCCTCTCATGCCCTCTCTGACTTTGTTTGGCAGTGCCTCCCAGCAATTCAGAGTTGTGTGGCCTATTCTGTATGACAGGGTCTCAGCAGGACTGCAGGGCAGCCGCTGGAAAACTGTTTCAGCAATTGCCCTGCTAGGGAGGTTCGAACACTCTTCCGATTTCCACTGCCCTTTGAAATGCTAACGGAAACTGGATGATATTCTGGTCTGGAGTATGTTTTGGGTTGACCTCTTACTTCCCCGTTCAGACAAATGAGCACATTCAGTGCTTTTTTGCCCTAGTGTCTGTTCACAAACCTAAGCCCATCTCTAGGTGCTTCTGAGAAAAATGCCAAGAAGAGGATTCATAGGTATTGCAAAATAGCTGGGAGGAGGAATTTTCACCAAATTAGATAGAGGGTTTTCCCAAACCGGGAGAGAGATAGGACCCAAAAGAAAAGGAGTTAGTAGACAAGAATCTCAGGACCTCAGGACCCAGGAGCATATCCAACAAGAATTGCTCAAAAAGAGAGAAGTCCGCTCAGCCTGAGAAGCCCTGAGAGGTAGATGGTGCCAAGAACAACCCTAGGGGCTTCTATACAGCAGCCAAGGCGCTTAGCTATTGGGTATTGGGAGGTGAGCCATTGCCCTTGGGTCCTCCCACTTCACTGTTGAGCATTATTCGTTGAGTACTAACTATATTTAGTAGATTTGTGGTGTTCAGGAGTGTAATTCCCCCGCCTTACATATGGGTTTATTTAAAAAAAAAATTTTTTTTTGAGACAAAGTCTCACCCTGTCACCCAAGCTGGAGTGCAGTGGCACAATCTTGGCTCACTGCAACCTCTGCATCCCAGGTTCAAGCAATCCTCCTGCCTCAGTCTCCCAAATAGCTAGGATTACAGGTGTGCACCAACACACCCAGTTAATTGTTATATTTTTAGTAGAGATGGGGTTTCACCATGTTGGCCAGACTGGTCTTGAACTCCTGACCTGAAGTGATCCACCCACCTCGGCTTCCCAAGGTGCTGGAATTACAGGCATGATTCACTGTGCTGGCCTCCCTGCCTTATGTATGGTTTTAAAATATTCTTTTAAAACATTCTGAGTTGTGAGAGTCCTCCGAAAATGCATCTTTTGCATCAGATATGACATCCCTGGGTCACTGTTGAGATTTCTATTTCTTCATCTTGTGACTGTGCAACAAAAAGGGTATTTATCTAGGTTCCAAGATAATTGCTTCATTCCTCTCACCTCCGTGCTGCTGCAACGTCCTAGAACAACCAGCACCCCAGCAAGCCCAGGACCCTGGGGTAAAGAAGGGATGCTAGTGTTAGGGAAGTCTCTCTTATGTATACTTTGGTGGGAAAGAGCATTAAAGAGAGCTATTTCTCCCAAGCCAGGACACTCATTAATAACACCCTTCATTTCACTAACAGTATGAAGAAATGGGCTCAGTTTCTTTCTTCAGCATCACTATGGTTAGGTTAACTGAAGTAAGAGTTTACAGTTGAAAATCAAGAGCAGGAATAAATCTTTAAGCAAAGGAATAATCAGAATGTAGATCAAGTAACTACCCTGGAGTGAGAAACGTTAAGTTTGATATGTAGGAAAGCAAATGTAGAAAGTTGAACATTACATGATTTCCCAAAAGACTGGATGTTGATTAATAGTCAGCCTTCTCCTATGTGATAGCTTAGTATTAAAAGTTTATAGAAGGCAACATGGGTGAGCTATGCAAGGCGTGTTTCCTGGAATTGCAGTATAGCCTCCTGAGACTGTGCCTAACACTACAGCTGCCACCAGGAAGGAGCAATATCCTTAGGATAGGCATCTTTTAAGGTGGCATGAGCACAAAGGGTGGGCTAGAGCCAAAAGAGAGCACCAGAGGCTCACAGAAGAAATCACACATCTACCAGGGTCAGAATCTAGAATACTCCTATTTTCAATACTTGTAGAGATAGAGGAAGAAACACAATTCTGTAATTTACTCATTTGGACAGGATGTGCTCAATCTTGCCCATACATAAATCTTTGCAGAGAGACCTTGGTCATTCGATCCAACATTCTTGAGTGATATTCTTTGGTGGGTGGGGCTATCCTTCTGGAATAAACCAGGAGCCAAAGAGTCAGTCTTGCTGACCAAATCAGCTCCCATCCCACAGTCTAGACTCTGGTCTTTTCTAAGCCCCTTTGGGAAACACTGTTTTCAAACTGTGTCATCTCCATCAGGTCTTTGCCTTCTCTCACCTGACCCATGCCATCCCCCTGTCAGAACGAATTTGGCATGTAGTAAATTCCTTTGATTTTTGACCCTTCTAACAGCTATCACTACAGCTTTGTTTGTACTAGACTCTGACTCATGGATTGGATCAACTCTCTCTGTCCTCATACCACTAGTGGTTTGAAATGATATCCAGAGGCACATCTTATGCCAACCCTTGAGTTGAGCCCAATACGCTACACGACACAACAAGCTTCATTTCTTTTCCCCAGCTCTGAAGTCCCAGGAAGTGCCTAGTGCTCTCTGTATTGGGATTCCAGGTAAGTGAGAAAGAACCAACCGCAGAGCTGAGCAGAGGCTTAAGCAACCTGTGGGCCATGGAGGTTTTGGCTGGGAACACAATGTGCCAGAAAATCCAGCATGTAGATAAAGGTGCGATTAGTCAGAAAGTCAGACCAAGTGACATTACTCAGGCAAATTATAGAGTCCACAAAGGTAGGTCTGGATTGGCATCCAGAAGTCAAAAGGCAGGGGTGACTGATATACGGAATCATTCGTGACATCCAACAACTTCTAGTGAAGTACTGGGTTCTCCCTTCTTTACCTCTTTTCTAATATCAAGAAAATTTTATCAATGTGCTACTGATCAGCTGGAGTTTGCACGCACAGGAATAAAGTGAAAAGCCAATGGTTTCCTGTAGGGGGCGCTCTCTAGCATCTTGTTGTTTCAAAACCGTTGATAGAATAAGAAAGGCCCAAGGAGTCTCTTCTCCTGTACCTTAAAGGTCAAGGAAATCAAGACATGACCATGGTAATACAAGACTAAGGTGACTGATTGGGACTTTGTCCAGGTCTTAAGGAAGCTGAAATAGTTAAGTCCAAAAAGTCTTTGAATTCCACGATTAAATTAAATGAAAATGTAGAAAAATTAACCGATTTTCTGCATTGCATTTGACATTTCTTTGACAGTCCTGAGCATTTGTTTATGCCCCTGGCCACTCATATTGAATTCTTGGATTTTGTCTTAGAGAGTGGGAAAGGATCGAATTGCTCAGCTGTCTTTAAAATCCCAAGTTGCTAAAAAACAAACTTTAAAAGTTAATGTATCTCCTATTTTTCGTGAAAAGGGTAGTGTAGGTTGTGGGTATAATCAGGATTGAAACAACACATTTTTGGGGGAAATAATTAGCATCACTGATTTCATCTGCGTATTTTTTTTCCATTCCTTTCAAATACGATTTGCTTGAAGCAAAGGCAATAACAACAAAACAAAACCGAAAACCCCAATGATTTGCCAAATTATTTAATATCACTCTACTTTCTCTTTTACAGTCCTTTGGAGTGCTACAACTCATGGCCCAAAGGCACAAGGATAAGGAAATGATTTGCCGGCCAGGTCTGAAATGGAAGTAGAAATTTCAGAACACTTCATAAATCTAGGAAGGTTCCCTCATGCCTTTTGGCAAACTCCTGGCCTCTGATCCGTGGGTCAGGAAGAATTGCACCTTTCTTCTAAGGATCTCCAACATAAAACATAACCCATTGTGTAACCAGAAGGTCCCTGAAGGCCAGTTGGCTCCAACTTTCACTGCTCTGTGGAAAGGAGGCCAATGTGTTCATCCGTTCTTTTTACTTTTAGACTGTAAAATAGAGACGCAGAATCACAAAAAGCTTTTGACAGTGACAGTCATTAACTTCCACCTGAAAATGTGATTGGAACCTGTGACCCTTCTTTGCTTCAAAGGCTACATCTCAGTCTATAGAAACTGCATTTATTGCCAAGAGCATGATGACAAAATCACTTTTCTTAATTGCTCTTGAATGTAATGAAGCAGAAAACAGAAGGAGGTCTTCTGATTCCTAGCCTCATCAGTAGCAAATGAATCAAGCATTGCATTCCTGGATACCATGGGTTTTAACTAGCGTTAGGAGTTGGATTTATTGGGGCAGATGGCTATGATATAGGATGCTCATGTGTGAAAGTTCCCCTGGAATTGGAGGACTGTGTACCCAGTGGGGCAACCCAGTGCTGTGGAACAGATGTATTTCCTGCCTTGGTTACTTCACTTGGGTTCTGTAACTAAAGAGGTCCCCGATGACAAATTCTTCCAACACTTTTAAAACCACATTTCCCATGAAGGTCTTTCTGAGGTGAAGTAAAAGTTAACGGGAAGCACAGTGAGGGGCCCCGGGTCAGGTTGCATTTGGGAAGTTTGTTATGATTCACACAACAACGTTGCAGATGCTGCAGACATATCTGCTGTGCCATGACACGGTAAATGCAGAGGCAAGCAGGATTGCCGATTTTTTCACATGGCATCTCTCTGGAGCAGAGGCAGAATGCAGTCCAGCCCACCCAAGAAAGACTGTGTTGGTGGCAAAAGATGCCTCCCAAATCTCATCAAGAGGGTAGCTGCTTGGGAGTCCTAATTGATATTAATGATCAATGATAGCTAATATTTGCCAAGTATCTACCATATTCTAAAGCACTACTCTGACACACATAACTTTATTGAATCTTTACAATTCTATAAATTGAATGCCTTTAGTGCCCCCATTTTACAAATAAAAATGAAGCAAACTAAAAACACCGTAAGTTGGCTCTTTAATATTTAGGGAACCCAGGTAACTTATGGGTATCTATCTCTATGTCATTTCCACAATTGGGACCCTGAAATATGATCAAGTTGAAAGCTCTGTAAAAAGAGTTAGCTGTCATTTGATATTTCAGCGATCTTGTCCATTTTCCTTTCCAGCCTTTTTTCCCTCCATTCTGTCCCTTTATATTCCCTGAGCTCTAGTGCAAGGATGGCAAATTGGTTTTATGACATGAACCAGCTTCCATCAATTGGCAGTGCTTTCCCTAAGCACGAGGCTGGGAAGAATTCTCTGGAGAAACTGGAGCTAACTATGTCAGAGTACTATGATTGATTAATGATGTCTTCTATGATCAAGTTTTGATGCCTTCTATGGTCAATTAATGATGACTTCTGTGATTGATTTATGATGTCTTCTATGACTGATTAATGATGCCTTCTGTGATCCATTAATGATGTCTTCTGTGGGCATGGGAGGGAGCATAAAGGGAAGGTAAACCAGGTTGTAGCCATTCCCAGAGTAGGGATATTGTACTTCTGTTGGTCTTCGATAGTGACCTGAAACAAGAAATTAATTTATTAGTGTCATGGAGAGGATGGAAGTGAGTGGTGGGGAGCAGGGGAGGCTACACATATGTATGTGAAACTGCCTTTGCAAAATTATGACACTGAGAGAAGTCTGGCGTGGGTGACTCCATCTTGCTTCCAGCCTCACAGCCTGGCTGTTTTTGCTCATTTCTGGGCATAGGTCAAGCTAACAATGGAAGGAATTTAGTTTATCATTTAACTTTAAAACAAGGATAATAATAATATATCCCTAAAACTGATCTCCTCCTTGTCTGAGGACAGAAACTGCCTTTGTAAGACTAGTGAAGGGCCACAAGATGAGGATTATGGGAGGGTCCTGAATTCTGCTAAAATATATGCGTAGCTAAATGGTAGTCAGCCATTGTCCCCTCTAGCTTTTCTCTCTATAATGCCTTGCTGCTCAGGAGTCATGTGACTGGAGGTCACAAGATTTGTGACTTCCCCAATTGCTCCTATAGGTAACATCACTACTATTGCTATTGTAAAACTTAAGATTGGTCTTTTGAGATGTTTTTTCAGACTTTTGCTGATAGACTCCACCTGGACCCAGGATTCCCGACTCAACTGGTTCTGTGGCCCCCACCCAGAGGTGGACTTGAGGAAAATTTTCCATACCCCTATGATTTAATTCCCAATCAATCAGCAGCACCCATTCCCAGCCCCCTGTCCACCAAATTATCCATGAAAACCCTCACCTCTGAGTTCTCAGGGAGACTAATTTGAATATCAACTCCAGTCCTTCTCCTTGGCTTGCTGTGTGTTAATTAAACTGTTTCTCAACTGTAGCACTGTGGTCTCAGTGAACTGGTTTTGTCTGTGCAGCAGGCAGGAAGAACCCATGGGCAATTACATATGGACACTGACAAGAGTAGCAGCACAGCAAGAGACTTGGGGTGGGGATATCTAAGTTCTGAGCTCTTCTCTCCCAAGGTGCATCAGGTTTTAGCCACAAATAGCATAGTGAAAGGAAGGGTGGGCCTATAGCAGGAAGCATCAGTGCTGGAATAGGATGAGATAGGGGTGTACCAACAGGGATATGAGAAAAAGCAAAGACTAGCAACAAACACTTCTGGTGTGTGTGTGTGTATGTGTGTGTGTGTTTGCTGTTTTCCTGTGAACAGTTCTGGATGTGGCAGAGTGAGAAATGGTTGTAGCCTCAGCAGGCTGGAGAAGAGAAAATAAAGGAGGCAAGAAAAGAAAGTGGAGTTGAGTAAGCAAGGGAGACATGTGGTGAGTGTGAGAAGAAAGAAGTTTTATGCAACAAGGTCTTCCAGGCAAGAGTCACATAGAGATTGGATCTGATAAAAGCAGCCCAGGAAAAAACAATATGATGGCAATTTTCCTTAGGAATTGGTAAGTCAAAACAAAAAGTCATAGTCCTATAGTTTGCCTATTTGGAAGCAAGGAATTCGATGATAACTTCAGATCAGCAAAGAAAGTATTCTTATTCCTCAAGAGGATACACAAAAGAATGTACCAAGAGAAAGCAGGTTAAGAGTGTTAGAAATTCAAGTTATTCCACTTAGTAAGATAAAAGTAAAGGCCTTGTTTTACGTAGGAATTAAAAGTCACCTTGGATTGGTTAAAGACACCTTTCTGTGAATGATTACTAATCTTAGCAAAGGCAGCAGATTAGTCTGGGCTTTTTAGTGTCAAAACATAGATAAAGTTACTGAATGACTCAGTGTTTGCATGTCAGAAGTGGGCCATGATGAAAGGGAATCACAAGCCGATGTAAATTTGGGAATGAAGGATTTCTTTAGATGCATAGATTATAGAACCAAAGAGAACCTTAGTGAGTTCCTACTCAGTACCCTCATTCTCCAAGTGAGGAAACATATGGCAGACTCTAAGGTGGCCCCTAGTGATCCCCACCTACCAATGTAAATGCCTTTGTGTAATCCTCTGCTCCCCGTTTTCCACCCCCGGAGTCTGGGAAAGACTTACTTCTAACCAATAGAATATGTCTAAAATCATGGGATGAGATTCTTATAATCATGTTGCTCGACATCAGACTCTGTCTTGCTTGGGGACACACTCTGGATGCTCTCTTTGCTGACTTGAAATAAGCAGATGTGTTGAAGAAACCCACATGGTAAGGCATAACAGGTGGCCTCTAGGACTGCACGTAGCCCCTAGTTGCTGAAAGGAACCTCTACAAGCTAAAGTAGATTTCAGCTGGCAGTTAGTAAGAACTAGGTCTTCAGTTCTAAAACCTCAAGAAAATGAATCTTGCCAATACCTTGAATGAGCTTGGAAGCAGATTCTTCCCCAGACAAGCCTTTGGATGAGCATACAGCCTGATTAACTGCAACTTTGTGAAACCCTTATCAAAATATTGTATGTCAACTCCTGATCCACCGAAACTGAGAGATAATAAACATGTGACTGTTTGTTCTGCGGTAATAGATAACATAAACATGAAACCCAGGTAGGAGTAATGATTTGTCTATGGTCTATTTAGTATAACTCAGTGAATATTTATTTCATGCCCTCTGGATTTATGGTACTCCTGTGGATTAAATTGTGCTTCCTAAAAAGATATGTTAAAATCCTAACCCCAGGTAAATGTGAATGTGAATTTATTTGGATATAGGGTCTTTGAAGATGTAATCAAGTTAAGATGAAGTCAAACTGGATTGAGGTGAGCCCTAAATCTAATGCCTGGTGTTTTTATAAGGGAAGAAGACTTAGAGACAGAGAGGACAGACACACACACACACAAGAGAAGACAGTCATATGAAGCAGAGGCAGAAATTGTAGCAATGCATCTGTAAGCCAGGGAATACGAAGGATTGTGGCAACTGCCAGAAGCATAAAACAGATTCTCCCTCAGAGCTTCCAGAAGTTACCAGTCTTGCCAACATTATGGCCTCCTGAACTGGGAGAGAATAAAGTTCTGTTGTTTTTAAGTAACCTAGTTTATAGCAATTTGTTAGGAGAGCCGTAAGAAAAGAATGTAAATACTCTGAATAGCAAGCTTAGTGTCCCACGTTCCCAAAGCTCTTAAATCTGAGTTCATTAAGATGATGAGATACCAGGAAAGAGTTAGGGATGTGCAAGGCCAAATGAGAGCAGTGGAGAGAGGGAGTGGGGAGTGGGAGGTGAAGAGAGAGAGGGACAGAGAGACAGAGAGACAGAGAGAGAGAGAGGAACACATGCTCTTTCAAACTACAACGTAAGATCAGTCATAAAAATAAGTAGGTGGGAGATAAGGTTTACTACTAGAAGTTAAGTGGAAGCAGCAGTTCTGTTTCTGTCATGGAACTAGGGGTAGGCATTGTGACAATCCCACTTTTCTGGGAACTTCCCCTGGTATTTCACAGTAACAAAATTCATCCTTTAAAAACTCACATTCATAAATCAACAAAGGAGATAAAATTGAATAAAATCATCAATCCAAAGGAAGAGAAAAATTGACATGGAAACAAATATGGGCTCAATAGAAAAGAAAGATCAAGGCCGGGCATGGTGGCTCATACCTGTAATCCCAGCACTTTGGGAGGCCGAGGTGGGCGGATCACGAGGTCAGGAGATCGAGACCATCCTGGCTAACACGGTGAAACCTCG
>NW_012102088.1:2508163-2510042 GCF_000951045.1 Mandrillus leucophaeus | reverse complement strand
CGCGCCCGGCTAGTTTTTTGTATTTTTTAGTAGAGACGGGGTTTCACTGTGTTAGCCAGGATGGTCTCGATCTCCTGACCTCGTGATCTGTCCATCTCGGCCTCCCAAAGTGCTGGGATTACAGGCTTAAGCCACCGCGCCCGGCCTAGAACTTACATTTAAAAGGAAGGCAGAGCATAAAAGTTTGGAAAGTTTGCAACCTGGCAGGTGGTAGAAAAGAAAAACTCATTTTCAGGGGAGGAATTAAAGCAGGGTGCAGCAATTTGCATAACTAAAAGGAAGGGAAGTACTAATAGCCAAGACAATGAGAAAAAGGTCCCAAAGGCATTTTAGAGATCTTTGCAGCAGCCTCTTCCATCACAGGCCCAGAGCCCTGAGAGGGAAGAATGGGTTTGTGGGCCAGTCCCAGAGCCCCACTCCAGCTCCATCCATGGCTCAAAGCAGCCCAGGTACTTGAGCTGGTTCTTCAGAGGGTGCAACCCATAAGCCCTGGTGGTTACCTCGTGGTGTTAAGCCTGTGGGTGTGCAGAGTATAAGAGTTGAGGTTTGAGGGCCTCCACCTAGATTTCAGAAGATATATGGAAAAGCTTGGATGTCCAGGCAGAAGTCTACTAAAAAGGTGGAGCCTTTAAGTATAACCTCTACTAGGGCAGTATGTAGAGGAAATGTTGGGTTGGAGCCCCCACACAGAGTCTCCAATGGGGCACTTCCTAGCAGAGCTGTAAGAAGTGGGTCACCATCCTCCAGACCCCAAAATGGTAGATACGCTGACAGCTTGCACCATGTGCTTAGAAAAGCTGTAGGCACTCAACATCAGCCCATGAGCACAGCCTTGGAGGCTGAACGCTGCATAGCCATAAGGGGAGAGCTGCTCAAGGCCTTGGGAGCCCACCTCTTGCATCAGTGTGCCCTGGATGTGGAGACATTGAGTCAAAGAAGATTATTTTGAAGCTTTAAGATTTAACGACTGCCCTACTGGGTTTTGGAATGGATGGGGCCTGTAGCCCCCTTTTGGGCCAATTTCCCCCTTTTGGAAAGGGAGTACTTACCAAATGCCTATACCCTCATTGTGTCTTGGAAGTAATTAACTTGTTTTTTTATTTTACAGGTTCATAGGCAGAAGGACTAGCTTTGTCTCAGATGAGACTTTGGGCTTTGTACTTTTAAGTTAATGCCAGAATGAGTTAAGACTTTGGGGGACTGTTGGGAAGACATGATTGTATTTTGCAATTTGAGAACAACATGACATTTGGGAGAGGACAGGGGCAGAATAATATGGTTTGGGTCTATGTCTTCACCCAAATCTCTTGTCAAATTGGAATCCTCAATGTTGGAGGTGGGGCCTGGTGGGAAGTGATTGGATCATAGGGTCAGATTTCCCTCTTGGTGCTGCTTTCATGATAGTGAGTGTGTGATCATGAGATCTAGTTTAAAAATGTGTAACACCTCTCCCATCTCTCTCTCTTTCCTCCCCTGGCCATGTGAAGTGTTGGTTTCCCCTTTACCTTCCACCACGATTATAAGTTTTCTAAGACCTCCCTGGCCATACCTTCTGAACAGCCTGCAGAACTGTGAGTCAGTTAAACCTCTTCTCTTTATAAATTGCCCAGTCTCAAGTATTTCTTTATAGCAGTGCAAGAACAAACTAATACAGTTTTCAGAAAATAAAGAAATACAAGTAAGTCTAAAATTTTGATATTTTTCATTTTAAATAACATAATTCTAACTTTAATATTAAAATCAATGTTCACCCCATCAGTAATATTAGCATCTTCAAGTATGATGTTCTGTACATAGATATAAAGAAATGAAAGCAACCATTCCTGTATTGTAAGAAATGGGTGTGTTTAATTAAAAGAAATATAAAACATAAGCAAAA
>NW_012102088.1:2503548-2505201 GCF_000951045.1 Mandrillus leucophaeus | reverse complement strand
CGACCAAAAAAAAAAAAAAAAAAAGAAAAGAAAGATCAAAATAAAAGATTTGGACCTAAGTATATCAATGTAAATTGTCTAAATATTGCAATAAATATGCAGAGGTAGACATAATTGCATAAAAAAGCAAGACTCAAGTATATAATGCCTACAAGAGGAAGACTTCAAATATAAAGACAAAAATAGGTTAAAAGCAAAAGGACAATAAAAAGGACTTACTATGCTAACACTAATCAAAAGAAAACTTGAATGCCTATAGTAATATAATACCAAAGTATATTTCTGAGCAAGTATTACCAAGGATAAAGAATCCTTTATAATGATAAAGAGATCAATATATCAAGGGAACATAGCAATTTTAAAAGTGTATGTACTTAATAATAAAACTTCAATATGCAGAAACAAAATGTGATAGAATTATAAGAAGAAATAGGAAACTTCTTGGAGTGTTGGATATGTTCATTATCTTGTTTATGGCAATGGTTTCATGAATATTTAAATATCTGAAAACTTAAACCATATTCTTTGACTATGTACTGTTTAATTATGTTTGATTGTATGTCAATAGAGCTGTTAATAAAGTGTGCTAGGAATCTGAAAAAACAAAATGAACAAAATATTTAATAAATAAACTGATGTAAATTTTTGCTTTATCAGAAAACAAAAATGCTTCACAGTTTTTGCTTTTGGACCAAAGGAAAATTAATTGTGGTTGATAATATGGTTTGGGCCTGTGTTCCCCCACAAATCTCATGTCAAATTGTAATCTCCAATGTAGGAGGTGGGGCCTTGTTGGAAGTCATTGAATTATGGGGGTGGTTATCCTGCCTGGGGCTGTTCTCATGATAGTGAGTGAGTTACTGCGAGATCCTGTTGTTTAAAAATGTTTAGCACCTTCTCCACCTCTCTCTTTCTCCTGCCCTGTCGATGTGAAGTTCTGGCTTCCCCTTTCCCTTCCACCATGATTGAAGCTGAGCACATGCTGCCATGCTTCCTGTATAGTTTGCAGAACTGTGAGCCAATTAAACCTCTTCTCTTTATAAATTACCCAGTCTCAGGTATTTCTTTATAGCAGTGCAAGAATGGACTAATACAGAAAATTGCTACCTAGGAGTGGGACATTGCTATAAAGATACCTGAAAATATGGAAGTGGCTTTGGAACTGGGTAATGGGCAGAGGCTGAAAGAGTGTGGAGGGCTCAGAAGAAGACAGGAAGATGAGGGAAAGTTTGGAACTTCTTAGGGACTTGCTGAATGGTTGCAACCAAAATGCTGATAGTGATACAGTCAAGTCTAGGCTAAGAAAGTCTCAGATGGAGATGAGGAATTTATTGAGAACTAGAACCTGCTGGCATTGTACCCCTGCCTTAGGGAACTGTGGAACTTTGAACTTGAGAGTGATGATTTAGGGTATTCGCTGGAAGAAATTTCTAAGTAGCAAAGCATTCAAAATGTGGCTTGGCTCCTTCTAAAAGCCTATCCTCATATGCATAAACAAATAAATGACCTGAAGCTAGAACTTATTTTTTTTTGTTTGTTTTTTGTTTTTTTGTTTTTTGTTTTTTTGAGACGGAGTCTCACTCTGTCGCCCAGGCTGGAGTGCAGTGGCCGGATCTCGGCTCACAGCAAGCTTGGCCTCCCGGGTTCATGCCA
>NW_012102088.1:2499055-2501548 GCF_000951045.1 Mandrillus leucophaeus | reverse complement strand
CATAAAAAGACACAGAAAACCTGGTGTAGTGACACAATTTAATAGATACATTTTAAATAAGATTTTCTCATTTTAAGCTTAAATTTTTAATTTATTGTTATTGCCTATGATTTTTCTGGTAGCTTTATTACAGTAAATGTACACTTAATACATTAAACAGTTTCCAACTTAAATTATTAGAGTGAAAAAGTTACAGAATTAAGAAAGTGCTTAAAGAAATATTTTGAATGAAAGGCCACTTGACAGGTTTTGTAAGAAATAATTAAGAATAATGGACATAAAATGAAAAGCAAATTATATTTTCTATGAGAAAAAATGGATAAATTATTTCAAATGGGAAAAATTTGGGATGCTAAAAATATTTCAAAGAGTTAAAGCACATAAAAGCTACCATTTTGATGACTGAGGCTTAGAAAGTTATTTTAGAGGAGCTTTGAAAGGCTTTTTTTAAATATTAATGATCATCAATTTGGGCCAAAAAACTTGGAACTTCAAATAGAGTGCCTCCTTAATGTAGCACACATATAATTTCTACCTCAGTAAATATGAGAAAACAAATTGCATCAAATTAACCACCACTACCAACACCAAACAGTCTTCTTTTAGTTCCTTTTCTACTACAGTGGGAAGAAAATAAACAAAAATGTACAATTGGATTAACTGAACCAAACCATCACGGGAAACTATTAATTTTCTTGTTTATGAAGAATCTTAATATATTTGCAAAAAGCCCTAGGATGCCCAGATTTACCTTTGAAAATTACAACTTTTAATTTAAGGAAAGGCAGGGAAGCTAAAACTGGTTAACCAATTTGATTGACATATAAAACACAAGTAGTCCTAGTCTATAAAGTTGGGAGCCCTGTAAAGTTTTACTTTATAACATGTAAGTTCACTTCATAGTAAATATCTTCATCTTGGCACTGCTGCTAAAGATTATTTTCATTATGTTGACATTTTGCTACTGTGATCATGAATTAACTCCATGACCTCAAAATATTCTGATAACCAAGCATCTCAGCTTGATTAACCTAGTTTTTATACCTATTAAGGTGAACGACATCCTTGGTAGCATATAGATTATCTTGCATTAGGCTTTTTTTCTCTAAAGGCTATCAATTGAAAAATCAATATATTTTCAACTTCCATATTACCACCCTTTTTCCTCTTCCAATGAAATTATAAAATGTGAACATAAATGGTTTCTGCACTAGAATTTTGCAGAAGTGGGATGTGACATAAATTCTAAATGTATCAGGTCAACTGTGCTCACGATAGTAATTTTTTAAGTAAAGAAAATACTTTGCCATGTTCTTACAAAGGTATTACCGAGGAAATAATATTGAACTTAGGTGAAATTGGTAGTGATCAAAATGGAAATAACCTCCTTTAAAAACACTGGGTGCTAAAGAAAAAAACAAATACTAGTCCATGCCTACAAAAGAACTGTGCAAACCCTCAAGTGTTCTACAATTGAAATGTGTCACCGCTAGGATTCACCAGTTTGGTGAACTGCTTTTACTTATATATACATTTATACTTGTTTAGAGCTAGTGGAAACCTCTGAAATCATTTAATCTACTCCATAATGAGCAAACTGAGACTCTGAGAACCTCCAAGGGTTTACGTAAAGTCATAAGATAGTGTCATTCATGAGCAAAACCCCAGATCTTGAGGCTGTTAAGGGCTGCTCCTTCTAGAGTTTCACAGCGCTGCAATGAAGAGATCTATGAGTAGTTCTCTACCAAGTAACCCTAAGCTTTGCTTTCCGTTAGATGACTTATGATGGGGACACCTCTGTGGTCTCCCTCCTGCCCATGACTTACGTCTGCAAAATGGGGAGACATAACTATGAAATGATGAACTAGACTCCATCAATCAGTGCTATAGACTGAATGCTTATGTCTTCCCAAAGGTCATATATCGAACCCTAATCCTCAATGTGATTAGATTTGGAGGTGAGGCCTTTGTCAGGTGATTAAGTCATGAGGGTGGGGATCTTTTGAACAGGATTAGTGCCCTCATAGAAGAGAGCCCAGAGAGTGCCCTTGCCCATTCCACCATGTGAAGATACAATGAGAAGACAGGTGCCTATGAAATAGGAAGCAGGCCCACATTTGACACAGAACCTACCAGCATTTTGATGTTGGACTTCCCAGCCTCCAGAACTCTGAAAAACTAAATTTCTAATACTTGTAAACCAACCAGTTTATCTCATGCTGTTATGGAAGGCCAAATGGTCTAAGACAATGGCTTCAAATTTTTCCTTTCTACTTCTAATTTCTACTTAGCTGTTAAGAGAGCTTTAGGATTTGGAAACTTCCACTGCATATTTTCGCAGTTCTCTAATTTCAAGGTAAAATAATCACACGATGCAATGCAATTATCTCAAATTATATAATCTCTGTGCAAAGAGGCCTGGAATATAAGAATGCCTAAGTACACAAACATATTCATGCATACCACAGTCATTTTAGAACCAAGAAAGTGAGT
>NW_012102088.1:2496523-2497920 GCF_000951045.1 Mandrillus leucophaeus | reverse complement strand
AAAAAAAGAAAAAGAAAAAGAAAAAAGAAGGTGGTTAAAAGGGAAGAAGTTTCATTCTGCTGGTATGGCAAATTTGTCTTCAAGAATCAAGCAAGCAGGCCGGGCGCAGTGGCTCACGCCAGTAACTCCAGCACTTTGGGAGGCCAAGATGGGTGGATCAACTGAGGTCAGGAGTTCGAGACCAACCTGGCCAACATGGTGAAACCTTGTCTCTACTGAAAACACAAAAAATTACCCAGACGTGGTGGCGGGTTCCTGTAATCTCAGCTACTCCGGAGGCTGAGGCAAGAGAATCGTTCATACCCAGGAGGCGGAGGTTGCAGTGAGCCAAGGTAATGCCACTGCACTCCAGCCTGGGCACCAAGAGTGAAACTCTGTCCAAAAAAAAAAAATCAAGCAAGCAAAAGTGGATATAGGTTTAATAGCATCTGACACCCTGACACTCAAATAATTTTAGGGGTCCCTTTAAGAAAAAAAAATACAAAAGTAGAAATGTAGGGGCAAAGGACCTTGGAAAGTATTCAGTGCCAGTGAAGAGTCTGAAGCTTGAGCTTTACTTATTTTGTAGCGAGTAGTGAATTCACCTGCATATGGCAGAGGCAGGAGAAGGCAGAAGGAACTTTTGCTATCTCTGTGCCCCATGTAAATCAGAGATTTCTTCACGGGAAACCTTCAGGAGAGACAACAGCTACCCGGGGACTATGAATTAAATCGAGAGGAACCAAAGATGCATAAGCTACCTTTCAAATTCCTATGAGAAATCTGGTCAAGTTAAAAGATAACATGCAGAAAATGTATTTAAAAATGTGTAAAGAAAAAATTGGGCCACAGCCATTGGAAGAATTTCATCATAACTGGGTTTGCCTTGGCTTTAGAATAGACCAGGGAGGAGATCACTAAGGCAGTAAAATCAATAAAGAGGGCTACAGAGACTTTTCCAGTGCTTGAGTGGATTGAAATAGAAGACTACTGTCCAATCTCCTAATCTGCCTTTGTAGATAAAAGCAAGGGAGGTCTAGCAAGAGGTATCAGGCATGTAGTCAGACAGATGGGTTTGGGCAGACCTCCTGATCTGGAGTAACTGAGGGAAGGGCTGGAAAGTCTAAAACCTGGCTATAGAGGTAGCAGACATTATTCAGCCGCTGGGCAGGACTGAACAATTGGGAGCTTGCTTGCAGAAAAACAAAATGAGCTGAATAATCAAAATTTGAGTATGCCTTCAAGGTAGGCGGGACTTCTGGTATGTAGAATAGAGACAGAAAGTAGGATGGTGGTTGCCAGGGACTGAGGGAGGAGGGAATGAAGAGTTACTGTTTAGTGGGTCTAGAGCTTCAGTTTAGGATAAAATATTCTGGAAATGAATATTGATGATGGTTCTAGAACAACATTGTGAATGT
>NW_012102088.1:2494755-2496473 GCF_000951045.1 Mandrillus leucophaeus | reverse complement strand
CTGCAATGAAGAGATCTATGAGTAGTTCTCTACCAAGTAACCCTAAGCTTTGCTTTCCGTTAGATGACTTATGATGGGGACACCTCTGTGGTCTCCCTCCTGCCCATGACTTACGTCTGCAAAATGGGGAGACATAACTATGAAATGATGAACTAGACTCCATCAATCAGTGCTATAGACTGAATGCTTATGTCTTCCCAAAGGTCATATATCGAACCCTAATCCTCAATGTGATTAGATTTGGAGGTGAGGCCTTTGTCAGGTGATTAAGTCATGAGGGTGGGGATCTTTTGAACAGGATTAGTGCCCTCATAGAAGAGAGCCCAGAGAGTGCCCTTGCCCATTCCACCATGTGAAGATACAATGAGAAGACAGGTGCCTATGAAATAGGAAGCAGGCCCACATTTGACACAGAACCTACCAGCATTTTGATGTTGGACTTCCCAGCCTCCAGAACTCTGAAAAACTAAATTTCTAATACTTGTAAACCAACCAGTTTATCTCATGCTGTTATGGAAGGCCAAATGGTCTAAGACAATGGCTTCAAATTTTTCCTTTCTACTTCTAATTTCTACTTAGCTGTTAAGAGAGCTTTAGGATTTGGAAACTTCCACTGCATATTTTCGCAGTTCTCTAATTTCAAGGTAAAATAATCACACGATGCAATGCAATTATCTCAAATTATATAATCTCTGTGCAAAGAGGCCTGGAATATAAGAATGCCTAAGTACACAAACATATTCATGCATACCACAGTCATTTTAGAACCAAGAAAGTGAGTGAATATAAAGCTCCCAAACAACAGCTAATATAAAAGCTGAAACACATCCTATCTACTGTGTGCCAGGCATTGATATAAGCATTTTACATAATAATTTAATCCTCATAACAATCCTTTGTTGTGAATGCTATTATTAACATCCCTTCTTTACAGAAGAGAAAACTGAGGCACAGAGAGATTAAGTCCTGTTACTAAAGTCGCCAAGCTAGAAATGAGCAAATCTAGAATTCAAATTGAAAGGCCATGCTCTTAACTAATAATTTACAGTACACTGATTCTTTGTAATAAATATGTATGTTAGAATATAGGCTAAGAAGGGCCTAAAAAGGGTGCCAGGTGATTTGTAAGTTATAATTCCTTAGTCATCGTTGGTTTTGGCGTGTTGGCCAGTTTCACCTGGTACTACCAGCTAAAATTAAACTGCGTCATCACCAGTCCTTTCAAATGGAGCAGACGGAATGATCTCCCATTGCAGTGCCTTGTCATTCGTTTCTTACACAGACCCATGAGCCACCCTTTGTCAAACGAATGCCGTCAGCGAGATGCGAATGATGAGAATAAGGAAGAGGAACTGGAGAATCTAACTGAGGAACTAGGTGAGTGTGGGATTTGAGATGTACTAATCAAGAAGGAGGTGAGTCCAGGCATGGTGGCTCATGCCTATAATCCCAGCACTTTGGGAGGCCAAGGTGAGCAGATTGCTTGAGCCCAGGGGTTCAAGACCAGCCTAAGCAACATGGTAAAACCCATGTCTACAAAAAGTACAAAAAATTAGCCCAGTGTGGTGGCACATGCCTGTAGTCCCAGCTAGTTGGTTGGCTGAGGTGAAAGGATAACCTGAGCCTGGGAATTCAAGGCTACAGTGAGCCGTGATCGCGCTACTGTACTTCAGCCTGGACATTGGAGTAAGACCCTTTATCAAAAAAAAAAAAAAAAA
>NW_012102088.1:2488156-2493740 GCF_000951045.1 Mandrillus leucophaeus | reverse complement strand
ACAGATGGGTTTGGGCAGACCTCCTGATCTGGAGTAACTGAGGGAAGGGCTGGAAAGTCTAAAACCTGGCTATAGAGGTAGCAGACATTATTCAGCCGCTGGGCAGGACTGAACAATTGGGAGCTTGCTTGCAGAAAAACAAAATGAGCTGAATAATCAAAATTTGGGTATGCCTTCAAGGTAGGCGGGACTTCTGGTATGTAGAATAGAGACAGAAAGTAGGATGGTGGTTGCCAGGAACTGAGGGAGGAGGGAATGAAGAGTTACTGTTTAGTGGGTCTAGAGCTTCAGTTTAGGATAAAATATTCTGGAAATGAATATTGATGATGGTTCTAGAACAACATTGTGAATGTGCTTAATGTACTGAATTATATACTTAATGGTTAAGATAATACATTTTATGTTACATATGTTTTAACAAAATAAAAAAATTCCTTTTATAAAAGTGAATTCAAAAGGCATCCCAGAACCTAAGTAAAATTCCACAAATCAAAGCCACGGGTTTAGTTGTAAGGACGATAGAGGCTGGGAAATAAAGCAACAGATACTGCCTTTTCTGGCCACCTAATAACCTTTGTGTAAACTGTAGACTCAGAAGGCATTTATATGACCTATCAAGAGGTGAGAAGCCTGGTCCCCATTTCCAAATGGTTATAAATGGTGCACTCTCTGTAGAAAGAATTCAAAAGGTAAGGTGCCTACCTCCTTATGCAAAAGCAGGGAATGGTGCAGGAGGCAGGAGAAACCAGGTCATAAAAATTCACAGAAAATAGCCTATGTCAAAGGAAAACCAGTCTGGGCCAGATCAAAGCAATGATAGAAGTAATGATTGAGTTTCTTTATAGCTACATTTTACTGTTCAAGGTAGGGGATTGTCTGTAAATTAAAGAGCCAAAAATGAGTGGATTAAGATACCCTCAATTTAGAAACTGTTTTTAAGGCCTTTTTTTTTTTTTTTTTTTTAACATAACTATTTCAGAAACCTTAGAGTTCAGGAAGGGTGATAATGTTGGGACTTCAGGGGAAGTAGGAAACAACACACAATTCAAGGGCAGTGACCACTTCTCCAACATTGAAAAATGTGATCAATTTCTATTGAAAGGAAAGGCTCAGTGGCCAGCTAGCACTGATTGTTATTTCTAAAAACAAACTTTGGTCACAGTTTCAGTAGCCTATGAGAAGTTAGTAAAGTTAGTGACTTAAAGATTACCATTTTAAGAGGCAGAAGAAACATAATTATTAGTAACAGCTTCAACCATAGAATGCTTGCAGACTTGTCACAGTTGGGATGAGACTGACAGAACTGTTAATCCTCTTCTTTTTTTAATAAATGAAAAAATTAAGGTTCAGTGGGATTGAATGATTCATGCAAATTTTCATTATTTGTGGCCAAATCAAAAATTACTCACAAGATTATATACAAGCCATGGGGTTTCATTATTGGGGCACGGAAAGAGCTGGTGAGTCTAAAGAACATCATAAAAAAAGACAGGATCAAGAAAATGATGGATTAGATAAGCCATTGGTTTCTCTTTCATGGTATGAAGTGCCATGTAAGGGTAAAATATATATATAACTGGCCTGGCGCGGTGGCTCATGCCCATAATCCCAGCACTTTGGGAGGCCAAGGCAGGATCACCTGAGGTCAGGAGTTCAAGACCAGCCCGGCCAACATAGCGAAAACCCATCTCCACTAAAAACTACAAAAGTTAGCCGGGCATGGTGGTGGGCACCTGTAATCCCAGCTACTCAGGAGGCTGAGGCAGGGACAATTGCTTGAACCTGGGAAGTGGAGGTTGCAGTGAGCTGAGATTGTGCCACTGCACTCCAGGCTGGGTGACAGAGCAAGACTCCATTTCAAATATATATATATATATGTATATATTTCAGTCATATATATATATTTCATTCATATATATATTTCATTCATATATATATTTCATTCATATATATATATTTTTTCATTCATCAGGTAAGTGGAATGAAATGAAGGAAGTTTGCTTATGCAAATGACAGAGTGTCAGGGAAAAAGCCTACAGGTTGAGAAAAAGCACAGGTTGAGACATCTGGAAAACATCAAACAGGCAACCACATAAATAAGGGACACAATAGTAAAAATGATGAACTGGAACAAAAGTCCATTAAATAATGAAAACATCACAGAAATAAACGGTAATGAGCAGGCACAGACCAGACTGGTAAGCAACCTAGGAGCAGACATGCAGGAATGATGAGGGAAACAGACTATGGGCATTGTTACACGTGGGAGATTTGCAACTTCAGTTAGAAGACAGGATGAGGCTGGTAAAAACAGATCTGCTTCCAATTTTTTCTGTGTGTTCACTATATATAGCTTGGGCTAGTAGAATGCATCATCTTGTTGATAAAGAACTTTTTATTAATGGCCTCAGCAAATAGCAGGGGCCAAAGAGTCTGAAAAAGAGCTCATTATTTATGGCTAGATAGAAGAAGAAGAGCTAGGTGTGTTCGATACGGAATTACTTTCCAGTTGGAAGTCAACCAGTTGGAATTTTTGCATTTCAGTGGGTCGGAAGGAATAAGAAAGCTACAGCCACAAGAAAGTTTCAAATGCCATATGCTTCAATGATAGTAGGGAGGGGATTTTTCTCTAAAGAGAACTTTCCCTAACGTGGAAAGGCACAATTTGAGAAAGGGCAAAGAACATCAAAGAGGGTAGGATGAAGGCCAAGCACTTTGAAATGAAAAGTAAGGTATAATTTTGAGGCCAGATTGTTACAAAAGGGGGAAATAGCAATTAGGGGTCTTGTTGAAAAGAAAGGAGGAGGCCAGGCATGGTGGTTCACGCCTGTAATCCCAGTACTTTGGGAGGCCGAGGTGGGTGGATCACTAGGTCAGGAGATCGAGACCATCCTGGCTAACACGGTGAAACCCCGTCTCTACTAAAAATACAAAAAATTAGCCGGGCATGGTGGCGGACGCCTGTAGTCCCAGCTACTTGGGAGGCTGAGGCAGGAGAATGGCCTGAACCCAGGAGGCGGAGCTTGCAGTGAGCCGAGATCACATAACTGCACTCCAGCCTGGGCGACAGAGCAAGACTCTGTCTCAAAAAAAAAAAGAAGAAGAAGAAGAAGAAAAAAAGAAAAGAGTAATAAAAAATATGTAACATAGTTTTTGACATAACGTACAGGAAAAAATTAAAGAGTAAAAGTTTACTCAGATGAGGAAAAAAGTAAAATCAAGAAGGGTAGAAAGAAAGATGCTGAAAAGACTTTTGTAAGTAATTCAGCTTAGGGGAAATGTGGGGTTTGCCCAAGATGGGAATGAGTTGCAATAGACCATATAAACTTTTTTTTTTTAACCTAGAAAGGAAAAAGAAAAAAAAAAACTATTCAAGTCTAAAGTCGATACCCTCTTTGATATAAACATGCTTTGAACCATTCTGTATAAAGGTAAGGTATTACTATTACAGGATATTTAGTTGGACTTTGTATAATGAAGAACAACTGACCTGGAATTTAGGAGTAAGATCAAGTCGTCTGAAATAAAAATTAGGTTTGGCTATAAAGGTATCAGTTGATAGCACTTAATCAAAAACTCTTGTTGCCTCTGAAAAATGGCAGTGAAATGACTATAAAGCTTCTTTGCTTCCTACAGTTTGCTGGTTGACCAGCTGTTGCAGGCCTGAAATAAAGAAATCTGAGCTTAGATAAGGCTTTCTGGAAAAACAGGTGGGAGAAAAATGCCACTGCCCAGACCAGAGGCAGATAACCTTTCAGGGGTGGAAGGCCACACATTACTGCCCTTGGTTCTTCAGGTCCGTAGTGAGGGGTTGGGGTACTGGAAGCCAGGTAAGCATCCTTTCAACAACATGCACATCTCCTATGTCAAACATGCCTCCATCCTTTCAGATTCAGTTCCATCCATCCTCCTTTGGGGCTTTTTTATTTTCCTAATGTAAATCCTTTTGGGGAAAGTGAAGCCTATTTCACGTTCATCTCTCTAGGTGTCTATATCAGATATTCAGACTGTTTTTCCTAGAGCTGAAGCTGAGAGCAAGTGCCCTAGGTGGGCTGCAGTTTTTTTCCTGGGAATCTGAAGTAGGAAATGGACATCCTCAGATACGGTACATCTTAAGAGAGGGAAGAATCAGATGCCAAAGATCACTAGTCACAGGCAGGATGTGGCAGAAGTCACTGGAAAGTGAGAGAAGCATGGAGGTAGAAGATGGGAGGGGAAAAGACCTTTATTTCTATTTGCAATGAAACCAAACTCCCCTTGGGGTGTGGGGGAACACTCTAGGTTTATTATAAAATGACTTTGGGAGAGACCTAATGGTCAACGTAGAGACTAGACAGTTACACAAAAGCCCTCTTAGGAATAATCCAAGTTAGCACCAAGTTCAAAATCTAGCGTAGTCGTGGATCTTCCAGGCAGAGCTAATGAAGGACACCAGATCTCATCCTATCTGATCCTCCAAAAGTAACTAAAATATCATACCCAGACATTTTAGAGCAAAAAGGACTCACACCAGAATGTGTGCTGCCCTTTCAGTGTTCCCTTTTATTTTCACAGTAAAACTAGAGGACAGGAAGTTGTTGAGCATATTGTTATTAAAAGAATACAACCAACATTTGGAAATTAAACTAAAAAAAATGGGCTATAGCCTAAAACATACTAACATTTTCTAATATCCCACAATGGAACCATATATTAGAAACAATTTCTATTTTCAGTTTTATTTCCTCCTGGCGTAACTAAAATTTGTTATTTTATGACTTCGTATGTGATGTCGCACTGCCTCATAATTTCCCCAAATTCACCCTTTTTCAAGCTTTTAAAGAAACGCCTGCCATTTCAGCATTCCAATACGTAGCAAACAGATTTATAATTTTCCTATCCATGTTCTTCTTCCGTATATTAGAGACTCAATGCAAATCTGTTTGCATGTTGATGAAGATATTTCAAGGACCACAAATTCTACAATAACACCAGTGCCTCACCAACAGGGTTTGGGGTTGGGTTTTTAAAATTCCACTCTCCTTCAGTGATTATAGGATACAATAGGAGAATAAACAGGGACCCTTTTTTTTTCTGCACCAAGACTTATATTGGAATGAATCCCAGCAACACTTTTCTTGTTTGAGAACCATACATTTTTCTATTCTCTGATTCTATCGAAATTATGCACAAAGTTCTTGGGTTTCTAGGATATGAGACAATAGGAATTTGCTCTCCTTTGCTATTATTCAGCAACTCGAGGCTATTTGTAACCATAGCACATCCATCTGAATTTAGCTGTTTAACAGAAATGGAGATATTTACTTCTCTCTCTAGGCACTTTGGTTTTGTCAGGTGACAAGAAATACAGTCATGGTCCTGTTGTGGAGGCAAATAGAAACTGCAAGGCTTGAACTTGAAAGAGCCTTTAGAAGTGTTTTATGGGAATGTTATTCTCCACCTGAAGCTGACTGATTCCATTTCTCACAATTGCAATTATCCATTTGTTGCAAGCTGCTTCTGTATCTTCATTATAAAAACAGAGTTTGGTTCCCTTTAGCATTTTTCCCAGCAAAGTACAACAGTAAACATTGCCCTGCTTATT
>NW_012102088.1:2464550-2487810 GCF_000951045.1 Mandrillus leucophaeus | reverse complement strand
AAAGAATTACCAGTCCAGCGTTAATTAGAATGTGGCTTTTAGACCTGAGGCACACACTAGCTGTGACTGATCCTCATCTCAACCCAGGAACTGCAGCATGACTGACGTTTTGGTTGAGATCATTTTTGGTGATGGAGACTCTTCTGCACGTTACAGAATGTTTAGCAGCATCCCTGGCCTCTACCTAGGATGCTAGTAGCACCCTACACTTCTCAACCCTTGAGACAACCAAAAATATCTCCAGACATTGCCCTGGCATGCAAATTCACCTTTTGTTGAGCACCAGTGTCTTAAGCCCTAGTGAAACCTAGTGAAACATCTGTAAAGTGAAACTAATGAGAGTAGAGAGCTGCTGTTATTGGTATACGGAGAAATAATGCATTTGAAAGGTTAGTCTGCAATATAAATATAAGGCATTATTATTTTATAGACACATTTCTTTATTCACATATTGAATTTAAGATATCTTCATGGGGAGCTGGGGACTCAGCAGGTCTCAGCTGGCAGAATACGATGAGACTGTTTAGGAGAAATGTATCCTCTTTTCAACTGTAATATCAAGAGTTAAGAATTTACAGACACGTCAATGTTTTAAACCCCTGCATAACAAGTTAACGAAAGGATTCAGGTGCTGAACAGGAATTTGATCCAAATGACCATTGAAGTTGATTTCAGCTTTGAAGATCCTTTGAAAATAAGAAAATTAGAGTGGGATTAATATTTCTAGAATAATCAATATCTATTTTCTAGAAGCACATTAATCTCCATTTATTGAAATGAAATTCATTTCCCTAGAAGTGGCTAAGTTCTCTGGAGAATGGATACACTGTAGGTGTGACCTTGGAAGCAAACTGCTCAAAACGAAACTGTATTTTCTAGGTGTTCTTCTTGAAAGACAATACTCTATATCTCTAAGAAACGGGAAGGGGATTGGGAGGCATGGCTTTGGAGCAGACAGCTCAGAGAATGGATGCTAAGGTGTTCCAATTGAGGTCAAAGCCTATGATTTGGTGTAGCTAAATGGACAAAATAAATGTGAGGTCAAGTTCATGCACAGCAGGGATGAGTACAGTATAGAGGCAGAAATGAATGGATATTCCTGTTAGGGAATATTGACTCTAAATCTTTATACATTTTGCTGGTACTTATCACTTCTAAAACTCTAAGAAACTCATAGAAGCTAGAAGATTTTCCTGGCATTTTCTGTAGTCATTCATTTTGAAAATAATATGAACAAAAATATCTACGTTCAAAAAGAGATCCTTTGCATTCAATTCTGTTCTTTTATTATTTCTTTCACATTAAAAAAATGAAGGTTGCAGAATGCAATTGTTTGTTTGCGCAAGTTACTTTTGCATAACGCCAAGCAAACACTTACAAAAGAATCAGTTGTACAAACAAAATGAGCTAAGAGAAATGATGATAAGAATTATCTTGTTGCAGCTAGTGATTCAAGTAGAATAAAAACAGTCTGTGGCACTGGGAAATTGAGGGCATAGCCATGAAGGAAATCAGCTGAAAAAAGGTGACCTGGATTTGGGGTTTACTTAACTCCTGTGAATGGGATATTAACAGATAAATCGAAGATTTGGAGCAATGACACACTATCTAACACTTAAAAGATTTTTTTTCCTTCATTTTGATCCTATATTAAGCTTCTCAAGAAATATTTACATCACCTGCTGCAGCATCTATGGTAAATGTACAATTGTATTGCATATTTTAAAACAACTTTAGTTTCTTTTGATTGACAACATTAGAGAAGAAAAAGAATATTATTTCAGAGTGTCTGGTCCTTTAAATTTTGGCAGATAAAGAAAACTTCTATGAAATGGAAGACATTTTTCCTCTTGGGTTTAAACCTCTAGTAAAATGTTGCTGACAGGCTAATTATAAATGTTTTATATATTTCGTGCATATGTGTTCCTCTCTAAACCAATTTAATTCCCATTAACGCTAATCTTGTTAATACCCACTCAGAGAGGAAAGGAATACTCTTAATAAACTATTGATTTATTTGAGTGATTTAAATGGAGGATGGGCAGAAACAGACGAGAGAAGAGGAAGAGCCACCATTTTCCCACAAATGAATTTCCTAGAATATTTCTCCAAATATTACCGAACATTAGGTTATAAATGGTATAAATAGGAAGGGGGGGGATAAAGTGACGAAGTGATCATCTTCCATCCATGAAAAACAAAAACATTGAAAACGAATTGCTAATTAATTCTTTTAGAGTACTAGCTCCAAAGTTAGAAGCGAGATACTACAAAGAAAGGTAGGTTTTCTCTCTTTAAAAAGAGGTAAACCAAAAACACACACGAGGCTCATACTTGTAAGCGCTAATTGAAATCTGTTTTTCTTTTTTTTAAAAGTCAGTTAAACCAACAAATGGGTAAGTTATGTTCCTAACACATCTTGTGCTACCCCTAGCGTGGCTGGCCACCTTGTCCTCCGTGCAAGAATCCAGTAATTCCTCTCCAATTCAATCAAGCATCCGTCAGTCAAGATTTCTGTATCTCAGGCTATTTTTAGTAGCCAAGAGGCAAGACTGCTCTTAAGAGAGATTGTGTCCAGGTCTGAGTAGTTTTCTTGGACAGAACTATGTAATAAGACTGGGTGCCATGGAACTTAGAAAACAAGAAAACACTCTTTCTGTCCCTTTTCAGATCATCTGAAAACTAGCTAACCATTTCTAAAGGTGCAGATGTCTTCCTTCCCATTCTCCCTGGAAAAAGTGGCATAAAATACGGAACGAGTGGAAGATGGAATTTTGTCCAGGGTCCACCATTTAGCCTTTAGATACATCATTTCGCCTCCCAGCGACTCAGTTTTCCTTTCTGTAAAATGGGATAATAATCGTTACTTACTGTGCTCTTATACGACAGAGCAAGATTTTTTTAAAGTATTTTAATGATCAAAAACGTGTATTTGAAAGCACTATGAAAACTGTGAAATGGGGTACAAACATGATAATACTAACTGGGAAATAATTTAAGAAAAAGTGGCACAGGAAAAAGGGAGAAAAATATAAGGATAGATATCAATTTTATCAGGGTCTTGTATTAAAAAGAGAGAGATGTTTATCCTCAAGATTTTCTGAAAACTTTTAATGACAACTGATGCTTATACTTTATGACTGGGTACATAGAACATAAAATAAACACTGAACATTGAAAGCGTTTAGACGAGTGAACTTTTCCTTTTCTGTTGATCCACGTGTTTGGCGTTGGTTATCCATTAAGATGGGGCTGGAGTGAGAACAATCTCTTAACATTCATTGAAAAAAATACTGAAACATATTTTCAGCACAAATATTAAACCGCCTCTTATCTACCGATTGGTAAAAAAATATATTATATTTTGATTTTTTTTTTTTTTCTTTTTAAATTATATGGTTATCCATCCCAGCCAAAGTCGTGCCCGGTCATCTGGTAGAACTTGAGGTTGAAAGGCCGGTAGAACTCGCGCAGCCTGCGCACCACCTCGCGGTCGATCTCAGGGTGGGTCCTGCCCTTGGTCTTGCCCAGGCAGTGGGGCCGGCTGCTGCCCTCCGCCTTCTTCAGGCAGGGGAAGCCCTTGGTCTTGTTGAAGTAGAAGTGCTTGTCCGTGATGATCCGCTTGAGGCCCAGGAAGTCCTGCACGCGGCCCAGCTCGCCGGCCGGGTCGCTGATGAGCCGCTCGCCGCTCACGAAGAGCATCTGGCGGATGGGGAAGTGGCGCAGCCAATGCTCCAGGTGCTTGGCGTAGATGCCGATCTGGATGGCGCTCCACGACGTGTCGATGAGGCCCGTCGTCCTGTTTTTGAACGTCAAGCTCTCGAAGGTGGGGATGTCGGGCCGCTTGGACAGCGTCTGTGTGTAGTCCGAGATGGCCCTGGTCACCGGGTCCCGCACCACCACGATGAGCTTGGTGTCCTTGGACATGGCCGAGATGCGCGCGGGCGCCTCCCGCGTGACGAAGTAACTGGGCGTCTTCTCCATGGTGATCTGCCCGTCCAGGGTTCTGGGCATCAGGTCCCTGAGAAAAGCAAAAAGGCACGTCAGAGATGTGCATAGAGAGCTCAGTCCCAGGACAGACGGTCAAGTACACGCTGGGGCCAGGCAGCAATTCCAGCTCCCCATCCCCCGCCCACTTGCTAGATGTCTGATGATGGCACAACGAGTTCCGCACCTCAGATTCCTCGTGTATTGAGCAGAGAATAATAGTATTACCCATCGCGTACAATTTTGTGATGATTAAACGAGTTAATATACCTCAACAGCTTAGAAAAGTGCCTGGCACCGAATAAATGCCATATTATTTTTTGTGTTTTATTATTGTTTATCCACAGTGCTGTAAGAAAATAACCTTGGTCAAAATCTTCAGGTGAATTAGAATATTGTCATCAACACAATTATACTGTTATGAGATAGTATTAAAATATCCTGAGTCCTTCCTGTAGTTTTCTTATAAACAAAGCAATTATATTCAACATCACGCAGCATATTACACAAAATACTTATGTTTGTAATTCCTGAGTTTTGCAGGCACAAACAAGACTTATTAAAGAATCCATCTTTTGCCTAATGATTTGAAATGCCATCATTATCATATTCTAAATATGTTGATTCCTTTCTACATTGGCCCAATTATAAGTGATTATCGTGTGATAGTATATTTTCATGTACACCAGAGTACATTCTGACTTTCTATTGTTCAACTTGCCCTTGATGATTCTTGTCTGTTTATTCCTCCTGACAAATGAGATATCACTTTGTCACGTTAAAAACAAAAACCCAGTTGGAGTCTTGATAAAGCAGATAGTGCTTCTCTATTCAAGCAGGGTTTCTACAGGCCTCGCCAGTCAAAACATATGAACAGGAGAGATTACATCTACTGGTTCTTCCAACTTAAGTATACTGCAATTAAATGCACTATTTGTTGAGATAGATACAGACAGATGGATAGTCAGAGATCTTTAGTTATTTCATTTTGTAGTTTCGATTTCTCTTTTAATGTAGGCATTACCTAGGATTGTATTATATCTTTAATTCCGATGATAGATTTGTTACTTTTGTTCATGGAATTTGTGGTTCGTTTTTATTTTGCATCTGCAAGGAAAGGATACACTTTGTGTCATGGGAGCTTGCAGTTATTAATTCCCTGTGATTTTTGTCCCAGCTACACCATCTGGGCTAACTACATTTTGTGAGACACGTCAAACACACACAAAAGCAGAGAAAATTGTCAAATCCATCTCATACACCTCACATCCAGTTTCAAAACTTCAGGATGGCCAATTTTATTTCTAAATCCCTTCATTTCTGCTTCTCCACCAGGCCAGCTGGATTATTTTAAAGTCATTCACAAACATCCTATCAATGGATTAATAAGTATTCCTGCTCCCCTCTGCATTATTTCTGGCACAAATTCCTCAATCTCTCAGGCAATCTGATGGCCCTGATACTCCCTTAGTTTTAATGATGCGGGTACTGGGACTCAGAAAACAATACTCCAAAATGAAGGCCTCAAAAGCAGCCTCAGAAGCAGAAGTTTTTCTCTGACCTTCTCCTTCCTGCCCCTCTGTCTTTCAGTCCTACTCTTACCCAAGACTCACCATAGAAACTAAAATCCCTCTCCCCCAAGGCAGGTCATAGAAACCGGAACTCCTTTTCCCCAAAGCCAGCCATAAAACCTAAAAACATTACTCTAACTTTCCACTTTTCTGTATAAAAATTGGCCATAAAGAAATTATCTGACCTATCCTGTTTGACTGTAGGTCGTAAGACCTTCATTCCTGAGAGGGTCCTGCCCCACGCCTAACAGGAAGGAAGGCATGCTCAGAGAGGCCAAGAAGAATCTAGACAGAGAGGCCTTTCGGGCTTCCCCCACTGGGTCTATTTGGGTTAGATCATATCCTTTTTGTCCAATCATATTTCTATACAACTGTTCATATTTAGCTAAGCCCAAGCATAAAAATGGACAATTTCCTCTGTATCTTTAGGTCTTCCCTCTGAAGGCTCTTGCATATGCAGTAATAAGCGTGTATGCCTTTTCTCCTATGAATCTGCCTCTCATCAGTGATTTTCAGCAACCCTTCAGGAGTTGAAGGGGAAGTTTTCCCTTAGCCCATACTCAGGTTTCCTCCCATTTTTTTTGGCGGGGTGGGGCGGTTATTTTTGTCACTTCAGTCGGGTTAGCTTTACTTTTTATAGGCATTTGCTTTCTGTTTCTGAGCTTTTAATTTTTGAAATAAATGTGAACTTCCTTTTTCAAAATAACTCTTAAGGTACCGCATTACCCACCTCCTAGACAGACCTTAAGGTCTGGGTAAGAGTAAGTGAAGACCAGATAGTTTGGTGTTGACACAAAGGAGACACACATTGGCATAACCATCTATGCAGATTCCGTGGTGTGAATGCATATAACTCATTGCTCTGTGACTCCTTTTATGGAACTGAAAAGTTGGCTAGGCCAACCTAATATAAAAGCTTACGTTACTCTTGTCTAAGGTGAGCCAGGAGATTTATCCAGAGATGGTTGGAATTTCCCAGTGAAGGAAATTTAATCAAATGTGTGAAAAAGTTTTGGGCTTGAAAAGCAACCATCAACTACACAGAAGTGATAGGAAAGAGTATTTATAGATTTTTTTTGAAAGAGCCAGCCTTGCTGTCTCTTTTTTTTCTATATATCTTTGACGTTTAACTACTTTATTTCAAATTTTGACCAGTAAAATAGAAAGAGCATAATACTTCACTTGGGAGCTCCTGGTTGGCCTACTGGGGAAGGGGTTGGGTGTATGGGTGTGGTTGGGGTGGGCAAGAGCTGCAGGAGACTTTGCAGAGATCGAGGCTATAGATTGCGCTGGGCCAGAGGAAACACTGCTAAAACCACTAAAAAAAGGAACCATAGTTTAAATAATCTCAATAGAGTAGGGAAAAGGGCTATCCAACATACGAGGAGTTTGAAGAGGAAACAGCTAAAATCGGATTGCAAAAGAAAAACACATTCATTACTGTCATTGGCAGGGTGAGGAAAACTGACTGATTTAGCATGGGGTGGGTGTGGAGAGTCGGGCTTAACTATAAGCTACCTGCAAGCTTCTTTCTGCAAAAATAAAGAAACGATAGTCTAAATAAATCCTAATCAAGCTTACATTGTAGAAAACGGTTGCTTTGTGACAGGACTCACAACAGAATTCTTTAAATTGCAATCTTTAAATCTTTTTTTCAAAAAAGTCAATAAAAGGGATAGACATTTCTTTTCAAAAAAGTCAATGAAGGGGATACATTTTTTTCATACATTTTCTTATTGCAAATCTTACTGCATTTTAATGTTCAACAAAGCATCACACTAGCATATAAAACAAAAGGCATATGTATGTTGGAATACCGCATTTCAAAGTGTCTAGAACTTGGAAATCATTCTTCTTTACCACAGTAAGGTACATATTAGGTTGGTGCAAAAGTAACTGTGGCTTTTGCAATGATTGCCAAAACCACAATTACTTTTGCACCAACCTAATACTTTTAATGGCAACACCTACAATTACTTTTGCACCAACCTAATACTATGACGATGCTTTGTGTAAAAGCTGGGGCCCAGGATGGGTAGTGAAAGATCTATTACAGTATTACAAAAGGTCTATAGAAATACCAGGCAGGCTATGGGAGCACGAAGGTGCGTGCACTGAGAAATCACGTGAGGCTTGCCTGAAGACAGAACAGGTGAGGAAGGATGGGAGAAATTCAACTGGATGATGGAAGGCATAGGTCCTAGGAGAACTTACTTCCCAAGCTAAGTAGCGTAGACCATTCCAACCTCCCCTCTAAATAGTGAGTAGAATTTGGAAACATTTACAGTAGGTATAAGGATGAGGAAACGGGTTGAGACCAACACTGTAAGGAAAAAAAATATAGAAGTGTGTTTGTTTTGTCCTGAGGGAGGCAAAGATAAGCAGAAATTTCACAAGCAAATTAAGAATTATTGCAAGGTAGATTATACACAGTTGCTCTTCTTCCCATAGAACTCAAAGAGAATTCACAATAGCCAAAGGGTGGAAGCAACCCGAGTGTCTATTGACAGATGAGTTAATAAACAAAATGTGGTTTATGCATACAATGGAATATTATTCAGGAATTCTGACACACACTCCAACCTGGATGAACCTTGGGGACATTACGCCAAGTGAAATAATCCAGTCACAAAAAGACAAACGCTGTATGAGTTCACTTATATGATATATCTGGGGTACTCAAATTCATTGAGACAGCGAGTAGAATGGTGGTTTCCAGAGGCTGTAGGGAAGAGGAACAGAGAGTTATTGTTCAGTAGGTATGAAGTTTCTGTGTTATAAGATTAAAAGAGTTCTGAAGGTTGATCACATAACAACGTGTATGTACTTAACACTACTGAACCTAGCAATGGTTAAAATGGTAAATTTTATGTTATGTGTATTTCACTACAATTTTTTAAAAAAGAACTTAAGGGAGAACAAACATTTCAGTGGCATTGATAGAAATTAGTTAGACAAAAGAGTCTTTTTGCTTTACGGTTAATTAAACATTAGAACAAGGTACCGCTGAAGGAGATTCTGGTTTTGCTAAAAGGGAAATACAATTTATGAGATTTTTGTGCAGCTGATCTCGAATCAAAAAATGAGGTTTATGGTCCATGCCCACTGCTTGCTGCATGATCACGAGATAGTAATTTAGCATCTCTATGCTCAGTTTATTCACCTTACCAGAAAAATCAAGTCAAAGTTTCAAAATTCCTGGACTGTAATGAAGTGTCAACATGGCCACTATTACTGTAGGGAATAGAGGGAAGCACTCTTTTTAAGAATGTGACACCCAGTGTTCTGAATTCTCAACTTCCGGGAGAACTCCACTTAGTCCAGCTAACAAAGGGTTTAGAGAGTTAGAGCTCTTTGCCATGTTCCTGACACACCTGCCCATTTGTCATTCAGACAGTGAGGATGCCTGGTTTGAAGGCCATGAGCTGGCTACATTATTTGGAAGGGCAGAGCCTGGCTTATTATCTTATTATGGTGTGAGAGAGATGAGCTCCGTTTTTAAGGGGATTTCATTTCCTTCCATGGCATGGATGCAGTTGTGCCAGGAAGGAAACTGCTGGGCAATGTTAAATCTGGCTCACACATCATGCCACTCCACTGTGCTGGGGAATTCCATTCTGGATCTGATCTGTCACCCCGGGTAAGGCTCTCCGGGCCTAGGGTTGTTAGAGCTGCTGTGCGTCTGTGGTGCCGGAAGTGTTATGGTCAAGCAGGAACCATGATAGACACGCTAAGTTGTCTTCTGTTTTCTATCCCAGCCTTCAACCAGGTCAGCAGTTAATGGTGGGAGTATAAAATGACCCAGAGGACTTTCCCACTGCCATACTACTGAGGGGACAGACCTGCCTCCATGGCTGTGCCTTAACGATGGTCCAAGAGGCAAGCCTAGAACTCTAGCACTGGCTGCATCACTGCCACCTCTATGATCTGGGAACCACCTGAGAGAGCCTTCCATGACACTCAACAACACATATGCATGGTGCATCCAATATGTGCAAGAAAAAATAAAAAGAACTTCCCTCATGTGCCTCACTCTTCTTATCCATTTGGGCCATTTGCCCTGAATTCTCATTGCCGTCATGTTGTCTTTTGCTCCTTCACCCTCCCTCTGGAACTGCTACTGGCCCTCTCTGAAAGTACTTCTGGGCCGGGCGCGGTGGCTCAAGCCTGTAATCCCAGCACTTTGGGAGGCCGAGACGGGCGGATCACGAGGTCAGGAGATCGAGACCATCCTGGCTAACACGGTGAAACCCCGTCTCTACTAAAAAATACAAAAAACTAGCCGGGCGAGGTGGCGGGCGCCTGTAGTCCCAGCTACACGGGAGGCTGAGGCAGGAGAATGGCGTCAACCCGGGAGGCGGAGCTTGCAGTGAGCCGAGATCTGGCCACTGCACTCCAGCCCGGGCGACAGAGTGAGACTCTGCCTCAAAAAAAAAAAAAAAAAAAAAAAAAAAAAAGAAAGTACTTCTTCCAAAAAACAATTACCCTATTACTCTTCCCCATTTTATTTTTAATCAATGATGTTTGGTCAATTTTCTGTTTATATGGAAAAATAAATCTTGGCATTTGCCTCTAGCTATCTAGGAAAAATTAATTCCAGGTCGTCTGCTGATACAAATATAAGTGGTGAAACAATCAACTTTTGGAAGGAAACCTAGAACATCTTGATGATTTTGAAAGAGGTAAAGTTTTGTTAATTTCTTAAAGGAGCAACTATAATGCAAAATAAATAAACAAATAAATAAATAAATAAATAGGGCTGGGGGCGGTGGCTCACGTCTGTAATCCCAGCACTTTGGGAGGTGGAGGCAGGCTGATTATGAGGTCAAGAGAGCAAGACCATCCTGACCAACACGGTGAAATCACATCTCTACGAAAAATACAAAATTAGCTGGGCATGGTGGCGTGTGCCTGTAGTCCCAGCTACTCGAGAGGCTGAGGCAGGAGAATCGCTTGAACCTGGGGGGTAGAGGTTGCAGTGAGTTGAGATCAGGCCACTGCACTCCAGCCTGGCAAGAGAGCAAGATCCACCGCAAAAAACAAACAAACAAAAAACTCCTATAAATCAATAAGTAAAAATAACTACACAGCATAGAAGAAAAACAGGCAAAAAGCTGGAATAAGCACTTTTGAAGGAAGCAAAGTTTTGTTAACAGAATACCATATCCACAAAATTACAACTAGATAGGAGGAATAAGTTCTGGTGTTCTGAAGCACTGTAGGGTGAATATGGTTAACAACAATTTTGTGTATATTTTCAACAAGCTGGAAGGGAAGATTTTTGAATGTTCACAACACTAAAAAGTAATAAATGTTTGAGGTGATGGATATGCTAACTACCCTGATTTGATTATTACATTGTATACATGTACTGAAATATCACTCTGTGTCCTGTAAGTATGTACAATTATTAGGTGCCAACTAACAAAGAAATGGAAAATAAATAAATAAAAAGTAAATAATCAATAAACGCACGAGAAGGCACTGAACTTCATCGATCATCAGGAAAATGTAAAGTAAAACACAATAGCATACTATGACACACCCACTGGTCATCTAGAATAAAAGCCCACAGAGAATTCTGAGTTTGGGTGAGAATGTGGAACTGGCACTTTAGTGGTTAAAGAGTAAACTGGCACAGTGACTTTAGAAAACTCTTTGGCACTATCTACCAAACATGTGCATTCACTGTGACCCAGCCATTTCATGGCCAGGGCTATACTCAATGGAAATGATACATATGTTCACCAAAAACATGTTCACGAATGTTCACAGGCAATCCTAACAGTCCCCATTTCAAGCTCTCCAAATGTCCACCCAAAATAGACGCATGTAGATCTTAAACAGTGAAATCTTAAACAGCACACAGAATGAATGACTTAAAACCTGTAGGTGGGCTGGGTATGGTGGCTCACACCTGTAATCCCAGCCCTTTGGAAGGCCGAAGTGGGTGGATCATGAGGTCAGGAGTTTGAAACCAGCCTGACCAACTGGTGAAACCCCGTCTCTACTAAAAATACAAAAATTAGCCGGGTGTGGTGGCAGGCACCTGTTACAAGTCCCAGCTATTCAGGAGACTGAGGCAGAAGAATGACTTGAACCCAGGAGGCGGAGGTTGCAGTAAGCTGAGATTATACCACTGCACTCCAGCCTGGGTGACAGAGCAAGACTCTATCTCAAACAAACCACAAAATCTGTGGGTGAACATCACAGTGTTAACAAACAGAGCCAGTCACAACAAAGGAAACACTCTATATTTCCTTTATAAAAAATGTTCTTAAACAGGCCAAACTCATCTATCCCCTTCAATGTCAAAATGGAGGTTACCCTTAGCGGGGATCGGTGTCTAGAAGAGGGCATGAGAGGGACTTCCAGGCCAAAGGAAAAGTACCAATTCACGACCTGGTGCTGATCACAGAAGCATGTCCATTTTGTGAAAATTTATTGAGCTCTATCCCATGATTTGTGTCTTTTTTTATGTTTATGTTGTACTTGATAAATATTTTACTATGCTTATAAAAAATAAATGGACCGATATCCCATAATGCTCCAAGAAAAGCATGATTTTTTTTTTTTAAAGGGTATTTGCGAAGCCCACTATGTCTCCAATTTGTGTAAATTCAGATCACAAAGGAGAAGGAGTGGAGATCATATACCTAGGAGTCAGGCGTCCTCTCCAAGACCACTTCTCCCTCACCCCAGGTAAGTGATAAGGACGGCAGCTGCCCCTCACATGGACCACTATGAGCACAGTGGTGTGCACTGTAACCTGGAGGATGTGTTTCAAGAGTGTGAACTCAGAAAAGAGAGAACTGAAGAATAAGTGACACTTGCAAAACATGTGGGCGACGACTTTCTCAGCTAATCCTCACACAGCCAAAAAAGAGATAAGGTAAGTAATTACATTCCCTAATTTTTCTGACGAGGAAGCTGAGGTCCAGAGAGGCTGAGCAGTATGCTGACGTCTTCATAGTCACTGTATGGAAGGTGATGGGTGGTCCTCCCAATGCCTAGTGCAAGAGTATTTCTATTGCAGCGGGTAAGAGAAAGTCAGCAGCCAAAGGGGATTACAAAAATCATATACAGACAATGGCACCAATGGAGCAAATTCAACAGATGGAAAACATGGGAACCTGAGAGAGTTATCCAGAAGGTAGATGTGAAGATCCTGAAAGAACTAAATTCTGAATTGAATAGAGATGAGATGAAGAAATTTGTCTGCTTGAACTGGGGAGCTGTACGAAATTAGACCAAAAAAGATGATGGTTTGCTTAATGTCAGTGATATATTAAATCTGAAGCAGTGTGCAGGTTTGGAGCAGGAAAGGACTGCAGGTGGTTAAATACTTTAGGGGGCTCTTCCAACAGAATCCAAGCTCGAGGAGTTAAAGACCTGGATTAGGGTGCTGACAGTGGGAAAGACAGGGTGGGTGAGGACAAAAGAAATATTTAGAGTATAATCGGTGAGGCTAGATAGCTGATTTATGACTGAAACAATGTAGACATTTTCAAAAAAGAAAGGTGGAAAATAATACAAATTTTATTAAAGTGAACAATTATTTTGAAGAAGGAAGTCGTCCCCTCTCCCCGTCAAAAAAGAAAATTTGGGCCGGGTGTGGTGGTTCACGCCTATAATTCCAGCACTTTGAGAGGCAGCGGTGGACAGATCACCAGGTCAGGAGTTCGAGACCAGCGTGACTACCATGGTGAAACCCCGTCTCTACTAAAAATACAAAAATTAGCCAGGTGTGGTGGCATGTGCCTGTAATCCCAGCACTCAGGAGGCTGAAACAGGAGAATTGCTTGAACCCGGGAGGTGGAGGTTGCAGCGAGCCGAGATCTCGCCACTGCACTCCAGCCTGGGCAACAGAGTGAGACTTCACCTCAAAAAATAAATAAATAAATAAATAAATAAATAAATAAATAAATTGGATTTCTGTTTCAGTAGAGTCAGAGTTACTTTTTTTTTTTTTTAAAGTTAGGATTTCTACATGAGGATTCTAGTGGAGACAAAATAGTATTAGTTTTATTTTAAACTATGACACAGATGGATCATGTATCTCCATGAAGACAACATAGTTTTATAGGAAACTCAAAAGCAGGAATAGTAATAAGGATTTCAGCCTTGATTTTGCTATTAATAAGCTGTGTGATCTTGGGCAAATCACTTTCATTCTCTTGGCCTCGATTTCTTCACGAACGAAAAAAGTGTATTGTCCTCAATGTCAGTAGGACTTCCCATCTCTAAGATTTCATGCAGGGAGTGAGACTTTAATTCCTTTTTAAGTTGTATTTAAAGCTCTGTGCAGCATTATGCTGCTGTGTTCTGAAGTATGGCTCCACCAATCACATCAAGAGATTTGTATAAATAATTACACAGGGCAATTCTGCATCAACAGAATTGATTTCAAAATCAATGAGATCTGAAAGAATGCAGTTCAAATAACTGATGCCAAGAGAAAGTGCTGAGGTTAGTTAAAATGAAAGTGAAGTTGATATATCCCTAGGGCTTGGGAGCAGCAGAAAGACCAGGAAATCTATGAGCAGAGAGGTCTCACTATACTCCACAAGGCAAGTGATGAAGGAGACCCACGTCTATCCTGTGCTTCTTCTGTGCCTGACACGTTGAAATGAGATGTCAAAGTCAGGAGGCCAGGTGCGGTGGCTCATGTCTGTAATCCCAGCACTTTGGGAGGCCAAGGCGGGCAGATCGCCCAAGCTCAGGAGTTCGAGGCCAGCCTGGGCAACACGGTGTAACCCCGTCTCTACTAAAATACAAAAAAATAAAAAAATTAGCCAGGCCTGGGGGTGGAGGCCTGTAATCCCAGCTTCTCAGGCGACTGAGGAGGGAGAAATGCTTGAACCTGGGAGGTGGAGGTTGCGGTGAGCCAAGATTGTGCCACTGCACTCCAGCCAGGGTGACAGAGCAAGACTCCATCTCAAAAAAAAAAAAAAAAAAGAAAGAAAAATGTCAAAGTCAGAAGATGAAATTCATGGATAGGACTACATTAAAAATAATAGATCCAGGGCAGCCAGAAATTTAAGTTCAGGGTCCTTAGGAAGAGATAATGAAGACAGAAGAAAATGAACACTTACCGAGCATTTACCGTAGCACAAGGTCTGATGTATTATTTCTTGAGTCTCACAACTAAAATGAAAAGCTAGAATTATTCCCCTCATTTTACAGATGGGGAAATAGGCTCACAGAGATAATGTGACTTATCCAAGCACACATGGTTGCTAATAGGGCAAGAATGAAAACCCAGGTCCATCCAGCTCTAAAGCGCATATTCTTTCAACCTTCGGAAACAGTCAGGGAACATCAGAGTGACTTTTGGTTGATGTTCCTGGCCTTCTTTGACATTCTGCCAAAACATATGAGTGTTAAATGCATTCTTTACATATCCATCTCTGAATGCAAATCACCCTTCCTGAAATCTTGCGAACAGGTAATATACATCATATGTTTTTCAAAGGCTATCTTCTGCAAGGGAAGAACATCCTGCAAAGGGAAGTCCCTGACTTGTAATGCAAAGGTAATGTGTCTTGAGGAATAAATAAATCTGGCCCATGAACATGTACTTTTTTTAAGTCTGTACAACCAAACAGAACTGTGTGTCTGTTTTTGGAAGCCTCCGGCAGCAAAACATGCTAGAAAAACATGCTCTTTTCATGGCCACGGCGAGAAGGTAGTTCCTGTGGGTCCTCGATGGTGTGTGTCTGGGAGCAGGGGAAACTGCTGGAAACTCTCCGTGCTGTCAGCTCGCCATCCCTTGGGCCGAGTCCCACTCACATTAATATTTCTTTTCCTGCTGTTGTTACGTGGGACCCCTCCGAAAACGTGACTTATAAGGATGGAAAGAAAACTCCCTTTACTTGTTGTTTGAATTGGCTTCTGTGGGTAGGAAGACTTATGTTTTTGAACCAGCTCCCACACTAACTGAATCTGGATATGCAATTCTAAGAACCAAATCATCATCAAGATAAGCTAAACATCAGGATGAGAGGCTGGGACACTGACCAGTGTCACTGATAGCAGGCTCCTTTTAAAACTTTTAACGACCAGGTAAAGAAGAAAGAGAGAGAGAAAAAAAAACTGGATACTTATTCTCACTAGTCTTTATGACACAATATGTACCAAAGTTTACTTCAAGAAAACAGCACAGGGTTCCCTGGACTCTAGGGGAGGAGAGAAAAGTCAAGGACTCTTGATCGTTAATTTGGGGGAGCCTCATGAAAAGATAACGCATCCATCTGTAGTCAGGTCAGATCAAACAATCTTCCTGGAAGACAAGGGGCAAGAGTGTTTTGGGCTCCTAAATTCAAGTAAGAATGCTTTATGTTTCTGTTGGATCTTAGAGTTTCCCAAGCAATTCCACACATTTTCTCTTTCATTGACTCTTAGAAACAGTAAAAATAAACCAGTAATTTCCAAGGCTCATTGCTTCAACCCCTGATCCCCCTTTCTATGTTAACTTCGTTGGGGGAACTCATGTAATTCATAAGATGTAAAATACCATTTCTAACACGGTATGCATTGTCCCAAATTCTGTTTTAAAGTGGTTTCTGTCTCCTAGGAGCTGGTGTGCTTCTATCAATGTCCTATCAAAGTATCAAATAATATCTAGAGAAATAACCTTACAACATTGAAAACTAAAATTCACAAACAACCGAATTATGCCGAAATCTGTAAGACGATCAGAGCCTAAGAAACCACCTGGGAAAGGTAGGAATACGTCATTCTTCCCCACTGTGGGGCCATCTCTGGACTTCCAACATTCTTTGTGTACCAAGCAAAAAGTAAGATTTCCTACTCGGAGAGTAAGCATCTCTTTAATTTTTTTTTTTTTTTAGCCTAGGTGCCACTCTTGCCTGACCCTGGTCCTGGCCCTGGCAGAGATCCACACTTTGAAAATACTAGCAAGTTTTTAGAGTTTGAGAAAAAAGAAAGTACTTCCTGGCATTTAAACAGAAAGAGAAACAAATAACACAACACCTAGGCTACTGACAAATGGAGGAGGAGATGGGGGAGTTGGGCCTTAGCCTTCAGTAATAAGTGCCGAAAGTGGAGAAGAGCTTAAAGGGAAAAAGACCTTTATGCTCAGCTAAGTTTTATTTCATTTGATGACATATCAAAATGACATTTTCAGATATGCAATGGTTTAAAAAACTTAACACCCATGTAACCCTGGGAAGCAAACAAACTTGAAAGTTCATGTCAACTGAGCAATAGATAGAGAAAAATTAAAAGCACAAGAATGAAAAAGTTAGTGTATTTCAGTAAAATGCAGGGCCATCTAAAATCAGTCAGAATAGAAATGTCTTAAAGAATTATTCTTAATGTATGCACAAAAATGATGACAAATACAAAGCAGAAATAAAATGTATTTAAGTTAGTTAGGAGCTGAAGCCTGAACAATATTTACAAACCCTTAGAAGTATGTGTGTATTTGGGTGCAAGAGAGAGAGAAAGAGAGAGAGACAGAGAGAGATTGATAGGTTACAAGGAGACAGAGAAGAGACTAAGAAGATAGGAGAAAAAAGAGAAGAATCTAGAATCTACCAGAGATAGGAAAGTGCAAGGACTGTATTCTTCCAAGCAGTACCACTAAAAATTAGAACTGGAAAAAACCTTAAAAATCCCCTAATCCAGCTGCTTCATTTCACGGATATTGAAAGGTTGGAGAAGGAGCTTGTTCTAAGTCATTCAGCCAAAAGAACACAAAAAGCCAGGCTTAGATTCTGAGTCTTCTGATGCTTGGCTCACTGTTCTTTCTAAGTTACATTATTCCGCCTTAATTCTAGAAATATAATGTGCCCAGGGCTTGATTACTTGAAAAACAAAATCCATCTTGGGGGCGTGGGTGGAATTCCCTTGTAGTGCTTCTGAACTGTGAAAGTTATATTAAATGTTGAGTCCTGATTAAAGGAAGAATTGGCTTTTCTTCAGCCTACCTGGTTCTCATAACCATGATATGAGGTCAGCATCTAGAAGGGGAGAATGGAATTCTTATTCAAAGTGGGGAGAGTCTGGGCCAGGGGCAGGCCCCTCTCCTGGCTCTCTGGTGGCTGCTGCAGCAAACCCAACATCTAGGCTGATCTGGGCTCTTGACAGGAGTTTTATAAATGATTAGTTTGAGAGCTGTGCTATCGGCTTTTGTGCAACCGCGGGCAGCTGCTTCGGAACAGAGCTCTCATCAGCCTGGAATTATCGGGTCTTTGCATATGTGCGGCTGGAGATAAGGGGGGAAATGTGCTTTTCCTTGTTTGGAAATCAACAATCTAAGGAGAGTGGGGAAGCTGAGAGAGAAACATGATGGGGATAAATCTAAAATTTTAGAAAGATTCTTTGTTACATTTTGGCAATGGTGGTATTTTTTGTTGCTTGCTTGTTCATTCCTTATTTTTCTGTCAGTTTATTTTACTTTACTTGTTAGGTTCTGGACATAGACTAGGTGCTAAATCAATATGTCTTTCAAGTTTGAACCAGGAAAAGTGACTTGCAGCTATCATTTTGGCAGGAGTCTGGGGTCTTGAACTGCTAGGATATTTTCTAAAATTTGCCATCCTCACCCTGTGTGAATATCTCAGTGTCCTTGATTTTTTGTTTGTTTGTTTGTTTGTTTTGTTTTAGACGAAGTCTTGCTCTGTGATTCAGGCTGGAGTGAAGTGGCGCAATCTTGGCTCACTGCAACCTCCACCTCCTGGGTTCAAGTGATTCTCCTGCCTCAGCTTCCTGCATAGCTGGGATTACAGGCACCCGCCACCACGTCCTTGATTTTGAACAGTAGGAAAGGAGAAACATTTTGTCTCATACAGATCAAAACAAACTTCCAAAATAATCTCTTATTCATCAGTCTTATGATATAAAACCTTAATAATGTCATCATGAAATGAGGCAAGCAGACAAAACAAACTTTAGGAAATCCATCCCTGAGTGCGCATTTTACACAGCCTCTTGGTGCAGCTGTACCACGCACCACTAAGAAGAAGTAAAACCATCCATCCAATAGGGACACAGGCAAGAAGGGCTCTGGCTTTAAGTCCCACAATTTGGAAGTTCCCACAAATTGCACACACACACAAATTTATTACAGAAACTGTCACTCCAGCATCAGCATAGTGCAACCAGAAACCCTAAATACCCACTCTCATATTTAAATCCCAGGGAAATGCTTCGGCAAACCTCTTGCCCTGTGTCTTTAAAACAAAAGGTCCAAATGTGGAGAACATACAGGGGTTGTGTTGCAGCAGACAGACACTGCTTCCAGCCTGGGGAAGGATTTGGGTGAGGGAAGTAGTTAGCTAAGAGAAAAAAAAAATCAAATTAAGTAACTTATCCAGGGCTTCCTGTCACAGAGCATGAAATAGCATCTTGAAGTAAAAGTATCATGTCCTAGTATTACTGAGTGCTCATTTCTCTGCTTCTCCTCCTAATCCAGTTCACGGTCCTGAAGATATTAACACACTATAGATGTACTCACAATATAGACTTGGAGGTGGAGGGGCATATTTCATAATGGAGCAAATGATGCCACTCTGACACATATAAATATGTAGGTCCAGATGAAACAGCTGAAGTATGGTACTGATTCTTTCTAGTGGCAACTAGATGGATGTTAAAAGCTAGAACAGAGAACAGTTCTAATTTTATAAATATGTTTGAGATTTAATTACAATTTAAAAATTAATAAGAAAATTTAAAATAATTTTCATTTCAAAATTTTATATTTATTAATTAGAATCTACATTTTGTCTTTGAATTTTATAGATAACTTGGAATATTTTAGAAATAAAGACAACTTTTAAATACACATGGAAATAACTTTCATTTCTTAAATTTTACATTTACTTTTTTTGATCAAAATATATTCAAATTTGTGTACTTGCACTTCAAAAATTCTTTTAGATCAGAGGTCATCCAACTATGGCCTACAGGTCAACCCCAGCTAATTTTTTTTAAACTCCATGATTCCATTTATATGACACATTCAGAACACGCAAATCTATAGTGACAGAAAGCAGATTAGTTGTTGCCAAGGGCTGAGGGGAGTGGGGAATGGGAGTGAGTGCTTAATAGGTATGACGTTTCCTTTTGACGAGATGAAAGTGCTCTGGGATTGGATAGCGGTGGTGATCAGCTATTTTTGTCAGTAAAGTTTTATTGAAACATAGCCACGTCCATTTGCAAATGTATCCTCTCTGGCTGCTTTTGAAACACAAACACGGGACTGGGTACGTGTGACAGAGATCACGTGGCCTAAAAAATATTCATTATCTGGACCTTTTCATAAAACATTTTTCACCTCCTGCTTTAGACCATTGCTGTCAGTAGAACAAAATTAGTATTCAACACTTTGGGAGGCTGAGGCGGGTGGATCACAAGGTCAGGAGACGGAGACCATCGCGGCTAACACGGTGAAATCCCGTCTCTACTAAAAATGCAAAAAAAATTAGCCGGGCGTGGTGACGGGCGCCTGTAGTCCCAGCTACTCGGGAGGCTGAGGCAGGAGAATGGCGTGAACCCGGGAGGCGGAGCTTGCAGTGAGCCAAGATCGCGCCACTGCACTCCAGCCTGGGCGACAGAGTGAGACTCTGCCTTAAAAAAAAAAAAAAAAAAAAATTAGTATTCAAAATCTTGATGGTAGCATAATTAGCATTTTGTTGAAATTAAGAGATAAAAAACAAATTGTACGCATAAGTATGTAGTAGTTCGTGATCTGCGTATGTCTTTGTTTTATTACTCATCCCAACATTGCTGGCCCATCAACAAAATGCCCAAATGAGCAATAATAATTAAATTGAGTCATTTCTGGTAATTTGCCAACTTTCAGACATAGAAAAATAATAGATTTATGTGTATTTTTTCTGTTTTGTTGTTAGGAAGGAATATTTGTCAAAATAGGAGAATAGGATGTATTTCATTTAACAGTTTATTAGCTTGATTTATAACTTTTTAAATGTTCAGACATACGGTATGCGGGCCTTCGTTTGTGCTCTTGTCCAGGGACCTGAAATGTAAAGGGTGGGCCAGAAGAAAACACACTGGGACTTAGAGCTAAGTCATGGTGAAGAAAAACAAGGCCGGCAGACAGGCTGTCCATTCCAAAAAAGCCTGGGGCTGTCAGGGGTTGAACTTTCCAGATGAGGCACTTCACGCGGGCGAGGTGGTTCCACCGCAGCAGAAATGCTGCAGACACCTCACATCTGTGTGACCGAACAGAAATCCCTCTTCTTTCAGCACAGGAAAACGAAACAGGCTAGGCTCTGGGGGGAGCAGCGGAAAATAGCGGCTGTCCAAATGGGCTTTTAAAAAAATTAAACTTCAACAACATTTAAAAGATTCTACATGCCAAAAAGGTTCATTATAGAAAACTTAGAAAATTCAGAGAAGCACAAAATTCTAGAAAGTAAAACTACTCACCCACCGCTCAGATACAGCATTTAAAAATACATCCATGCAGATCTCATTCTATGCAGAGCTGTAGGTTAATACTTTATTTATAAAATTAAATCATATGGTGCACACACTATTCTGAACTGCCTGTTGCACTTTGGAATAAATAGAAACACCATTCTTGTCATTAATTACACATCTACTTCGTTTTAAATTGCTGCGCAGTATCCTATTTTATGAAATGCCATAAAGTGTTCAGTGAATCCCTTATTATTGGATACCTGAGTTGTTTCTAAAGTCAAACATTTTGACTCACATGTTTAATTATTTCCTTGAAGTAGAAATGAAGGCATGAGTATTTTAAAAGCTTTTGAGCCATACCGTAAAACTTCTATGAAGGTATTTATATTTTGTCTTTGAATCTTAATATATAAAATATTTTGGTTCTATTTCAGTATATTAAAGTATATATTTTCTCATACAGTCCTTAACACTTTGTATTATATTTCAATTGCTTCCAGTAAGCATAGGGAAATGATTTTTTAAAATATTTTCGTATTTATGCTTTAAATTAGAGCATTTCCCAGATGTTTATCAAGATTATGATTTTCAAAGACATTTTCTGGTTATGTTTGTTTTGTCTATATTTTTCTAATGGGATTTTTTTTTCTTAGATTTCAAACATTTTCTTTATATTAATGATATTTATCCCTTGTCTTTTATAGAGCAAACATTCCAGTCTATCCTTTCTTGTTTCTTTTTTGTTCATAGTGTTTCTTAAAAATATTTTTGAATCCATCAATGTTTTTCTTTATGACTTTTGCTTTTCCTTTATAATGTTTCCTAAGAAAGGTCTTTCTAATCTTAATATTAAACAAATATCCGTCTTTGATTTGTATTTTATTTTTTAATTCACTTTAAATTATGTAAAGTCAAATTTGAAATATATATACTTTAAAATTATGAACAAGTACCTGTCTGTCCTTTTATCCAGTATTGATATGCCACCTACATCATATACTAAGTTGCTATGTATCCTTCATTTTGTGTTTGGAGTTTTGATACTGTTCTATGTTTACCTTGGCATTAGTAGAGCAGCACTCTTTTAATTATTGCAATTTGGCTGGGCGTGATGACCCATGCCTGTAATCCCAGCACTTTGAGAGGCCAAGGAGGGTGGATCACGTGAAGTCACGTGTTTCTAGGTATGGCTTTTCCTTTTGAGGAAACGTTGCCAGAGATGAGGAGAGGGTAAGACTACAAAGTGATAGCATGAGATTAAAGTGATGAAACTGTTTTACATTCAGATGGTGGTGTTGGTTATGCAAATCAGTACACATGTTGGACTTCATAGAGTTGTCCTCCAGAAATGTCAATTTTGCTAAATATTAATTTAAATATAAAACAAAATAAAAATGTTACTGAGGAACATAAAAGAAAATTTGTGGAAATGAAAGTCATATAATTTTCCTAGATTAATGAACTAAAGGTAGTAAAAAGTCATCTCTTCCCAAACTAGTACTTGCATTTTATGAAATGCCAATTCAAATGGAAATGAAGAGGGAAATAGGATTTAATTCAAATATTGTGTAATTCTTCAATGTATTTGGAAGAAAACGCATTCAATGAAAAATGTTCAAGAGTAGAACAGGAAATTTCACATTCGATTTGAGACATATAAAATTGCAATAACATATATTTTTTGAAACGAATCTCCCTCTCTTGCCCAGGCTGGAGTGCAGGGCGCTATCTTGGCTCACTGCAACCTCCACCTCTTGGGTTCAAGCGATTCTCCCACCTCAGCCTCCCAAGTAGCTGGCATAACAGGTATGTGCCACCATACCTGGCTAATTTTTGTATTTTTAGTAGAGATGGGGTTTCACCATGTTGGCCAGGCTGGTCTTGAACTCCTGACCTCAGATGATCTGCCCACCTCCGCCTCCCAAAGTGCTGGGATTACAGGCATGAGCCACTGTGGGCAACCAGTTTGCTTCGTTTTTTTTTTTCTTGCTGAATAGTATTCTATTGCCTACATGCACCACAGTTTGTTTATCCATTCACCTGCTGGAGGACATCTTGGTCAGTTCCAGTTTTCAATGATTATGACTAGCACTGTTATTAACATTTTGCAGAGGTTGTATGTGAATACAAACTTTTTCTCTAGGCTAAATAGTAAGGGGCAAAATTACTGGGTCATTTAACAAGTATATGTTTAACTTTATAAGTAACCGCCAAATTGTTTTAAAGAGTATCCGCCAGGTGCGGTGGCTCATGCCTGTAATCCCAGCACTTTGGGAGGCCGAGGC
>NW_012102088.1:2445450-2464352 GCF_000951045.1 Mandrillus leucophaeus | reverse complement strand
GGGGGTCTACCATTTCTCATTTCCCAAAAGCAATGTATGAGGGTTTCATTTGCTTCACATCCTTGTCAGCACTTAATGTTGTCACTTTTTAAAAATAATTTTAGCCATTCTAATAGTTGTGTGGTGGTATCACATGGTGGTTTCAATTTACCTTTTCCTATTGATGAATGACGTTGAGCATCTTTTTATGTGTTTAATTGCCTCCTTGTTGAAATGTTTATTACAGTTTTTTTGCCCATTTTTACATGGGGCTGTTTATTTTCTTACTGCTGAGTTTTAAAAGTTCTTTATATCTTCACCGGCCAGGCATGTTGGCTCACACCTATAATTCCAGCACTTTGGAAGGCCGAGACGGGTGAATCACGAGGTCAGGAGTTCGAGACCACCCTGGCCAACATGGAGAAACTCCATTTCTACTAAAAATACAAACAGTGAGCCGGGCACGGTGGCACGCACCTGTAATCCCAGCTTCTCGGGAGACTGAGGCAGGAGAATCACTTGAACCCAGGAGGCAGAGGTTGCGGTGAGCAGAGATTGCACAATTGCACTCCAGCCTGGGTGACAGAGCAAGACTCTGTCTCAAAAAAAATAAAATAAAATAAATAAATAAATAAATAAATGAAAGTTCTTTATATATTCAAAATAAAAGTCCTTTGATGGATAGGAGGTTTTTCCAAGTATTTTCCCAGTTTGTAGTTTGACTTTGCATTTTTTTTAACAGTGTCTTTGACTGAGTAAAAGATTTTTAATTTTGATGAAATCCAATTTATAGATTTATTTTATGGATTATGCTTTTATCACATGTGTAAGAACTCTTTGCCTAGACCCAAGTCGTGAAGCCTCAGTAAAGCTTTTTACAGGCAAGTTGTACACAATTCTTATTGAGATGTTTTTCTAAATATTTTAATTTTTGCTATTATTTTGGATGAGATCTTGATGTTTTATTTGATCTAAATATACCTTAAGCTATTTTTTTTTTTAATGCAGAAGTTATATTTTCAATCCAGTGATTTTTTGGAAACTTTTTCTTTCTCCCACTAAATCAAACTGATCAATGTATTTACACAGAATTATGGTAGAAATGTCAAACAAGTGATGAGACATCTTTGTGGTTTCCCTGTCTTTGTAGCTATCTCATTATCAATGACCGGATATATTATGAGTCTCAAGCGTATTTTAGGAGGTAGGCAAGATAGCCAAAATGTAGATGAAGATATAGATATAACAGAATCTATATTCTGGCCACGTGTACACTTATTATAAGAATGAAGGACTATAATGCGTAGGTTATGACAGATGGTCTAACCTCAAGTTCACAAAATCTGTCCTTAGCACAGCTAAGTCTGACATTGGGCCATGTTCTTATCCACCTAAGGCCGAGGTTCTTAACTTGAGTTCCAAGAATGAGTATCAGGAAACAGTGAACTTAAAATAAGTGTATGTAAAAGTGTGGAAATGAGCATATATGCATTTTTCTGAGGGAAAAATTTGAAATTTCATCATATGCTCTAAAAAGATCATCCCTTTTCAATTAGGCACATTCACATTCTACCCACACTCTCATTTCAAACATATCTAAATCACTGAACAAATTTAATAAATATGTAGTGAATGAATGTTATTAATAGATGACTAACATTAGGTTTGACCTAAAGTGCAAAATTTTTATTTAGTAAACATTTATTGAATGTCTGTCTTGGCCAAGCATCCTATTGGCTACAAGAATAAAAAGACAATGTCCCTGAGACAAAAAGCTTACTATCTAGAGGGCAGGTAGACACAATAACAAATGTATTTCAATGGGAAAATTACTATAAGGGAATGTTTATGTTCACAGAAGGAGTACTGAATCTGCCTAAGGAATTTAGAAAAAGCTTCACAAACACAGAAGTGCTTGAGTGAAGACAAGAATGATGATAAAAGTAGAGTCACAAGTGACCTCCCAATCATTTGCATAATCTGTAAACTTGAGATGTTGCAGAGTGAGTCAGATATAGAGAACGGGCGCTAATGATCAATTATGTGGAAATTTATTTTATTATTGTATTTTATTTTTTTGAGAAGGAGTCTCACTCTGTCGCCCAGGTTGGAGTGCAGTGTCGTGATCTTGGCTCACTGCAACCTCTGCCTCCCGGGTTCAAGCAATTCTTCTGCCTCAGCCTCCCAAGTAGCTGGGATTACAGGCGCCCACTACCACCTCCGGCTAATTTTTGTATTTTTAGTAGAGATGGGGTTTTGCCACATTGGCTAGGCTGATCTCGAACTCTTGACCACAGGTGATCTGCCTGCCTCAGCCTCCCAAAGTGTTGGGATTATAGGCATGAACCACCGTGCCTGGCCGTAAATTTATTTTCTAATAAAGTTTTATTTTAGTTTATCAGGGTCCACTGGGAGAGGAAGGATTGTAGAAGAAAAGTGCTTGAAAAAATGGAGGCATAAGAGATTAGTGCTTGAGAAAATGGAGGCATATTCAGAGAAGTATAAGTGGCTGAGTCTTGCTGGAGGGTGAAGTAGGAAGGATCCTACAGTCTGACTTATATGAATTTAATTTACAGAAATTACAGTGGAAATACAAATATTTATGCAAGATGGTGTCTACTGCAGCACGGTTAACAAACTTCTCAAAACAGGAAGTAACTTAATTATTATTAGCTTATCCATCATTAGAGGACTGCTGAAAAATCTCTAATTTATTCATATAATGTAACATTTCCCAGTGTTAAAAAGATTGAGTTACATCTGTTTCCAATGACTTAGAAAGATCCCCAAAATAGTATTAGGTTACAAAACAAGTCATAAAACGATAAGATACTATCTCATGTTTGTAAAAACAGGCAATAAAAAAAATGTTTTGAGTTAGAATGTGTTTTAGTATTAGGTTGAGTGTGTTGACGGCTCCAGTTCTTCATTCCTCTCTTTATCCTTGCCGTTTGCCATGGAATTTCTAGTTTTTGTGTCAGGAGTGGAATCTGTTTTCCCATTTCATGATATTTAGTTTATCCACGTGACTTGCTTTGGCCAATGAAACATTAGCACTTGTGCTATAAGAAGAGACTTGAAAATTCTTCATCACTGTGAGGACATGTCTGGGCTAGCCTTCTGAAGGATGAAAGGCAGATGGAACAAAGTAAAGCCACCTCAGTTATCCCAGGAAAGCCTTCCCTGGGTCAGCCTTCAGCCAGCTAATTCCTCTGCTCAGGCTCAGCCAAGATCAGCAGAGCCATCTGGTCGACCCACAGCTGACCACAGACACATAAGCAAGGCCAGCTGAGATCCCAAGTTAGTCTGGATCAGCTAAACCCTGCAGACTTATAAAATAAATAACTGTTATTGTATGTCTCTGAGGTTTTGTGGTAATGTTATGAAGCATTATTTTAGCCCTAGATAACTGATAGGCTATATTTGTATATAATATAAGCTTACCAAAAATCTGGACAGATACATAATAAATTATTAACAGTGGTTACCTCTAGGAAATGGAATGGTTGGTTAACATTGTACTTCCACACACTGAAAGTATTGATGTACCCTCTAAGAAACTGAATTGCTGTTTTTGCTTTGATCCATTTTCTCTCCTTAATGTGTTCTTGAAACACCAAAAATAGATAAGAAAATAAGACTTGATCCTGGTGGCTGCCTAGGGCCTTAAGATTAAGTCTGAATGGTTACAGAACTAACATTCTAAAAAGTTTGAGAATAGTTGGCTTTTGTTCTTATCTATCACGCTGATAGGCTGAACATCAGTGAATGAGACACTTAACCTCTATTTTAGCCCATTTTTCCTTATTTATAAAGCTGCAAACGGCTGATGCCGGGGGTGAGATCACTGAGATAATGATTATGTCTATTTTGAAGAGGAACAGCCATAGAAGAAACTGTTAAGAGTATCCAAAGTTCTGTATAAAAGTATTGTAAGCTGAAAATGCTTAGCATAGCAATGATGACGATGATGATGATGATGATAATTTGCTAATTTTAACCCACACTAAGAACCAACTGCCATATGATCTATTAATCTTCTTGAGATTGACCTAATTTGGCCTTTCAGATTATTAAAATAGCTGAGTGATTTTATAAGTAAGTGGATTCTGATGTATGGTTATTTTATTCACTCATGCCAATTCTCTGGGAGAAAATTTAATTATTGTTTTAATCTTTCCCAAGTCTAGGAAAAAAAAAAAAAAGGAACTCCAAGCTATTGATTTGATTTGGTTGCTCACCCCACCTTAAGCTTCGACCAATAGTTTTAACAAATGACAAGCATTTAAAATAACTGTAGACATCCAAAATATCAGAGAATCATCTCCTGTGTGAAACATAGAACTTATTAGAGGTAGCAGGATGGGAAAATAGCATGAAAATATGTCAGGTTTGAGGGTTAAAAGTACCTGGTTCCATCTCCTGATAACTATCTGACCCTAAGTTTCTTAATTTCTGTGTATTAGTTTCCTCATCCATTGAAAATAAATAATGAATAGAAAATTCATGTTATGGAAATTAAATTCAGTTACTTGCCGCCACCTCCCTGCATCTACCCTCTAATTAATAAAAAGGCTGGTAAAGGATCAATAAAGAATGGATATGCTATTGCTATTCATACTCTTCATGTCTCTTATGCTATTGCTTTGACTCATTAATTTTCCTTTTCCCAGTATGCTATTATTTTCTAATGTCTGCTTAAACAGTGATACAAAACAAAACCTGATATACTTTAGGACAGTTTCATTATCATTCAATCCTCTTAAATCTACAGTATGTTTGAGGGGAAACAAGCCTTTGAAAATTGTATCAGTCCTACTGTACATTCAGATATTATAAGATCCTGGTCAGAAGACATAGAGTCACTTGCCCAATGTTATATCAACAGAATAAGAACAAAAATCTAGGACCCTATTCTCCTAGCCAGAGCAACATCTGAAATATTTCCCAACCAGTCTATGTCTGTAGAACCAGTCCATGGCGAGCTAACAATCCTCGATGCCGAAGAATATGCAAATATTTTCACTCAGTTTTTTTTTTTTTTTCTTTTTGAGATAGAGTCTCATTGTGTCACCCAGGCTGGAGTGCCATGGCGCAATCTCCACTCACTGCAAGGAGTACACCTCCTGAGTTCAAGCGATTCTCCTGCCTCAGCTTCCCAAATAGCTGGGATTACAGGCACCTGCCACCAGGCCTGACTAATTTTTGTATTTTTAGTAGAGATGGGATTTCACCAAGTTGGCCAGGCTGGTTTCTAACTCCTAACCTCAGGTGATCCACCCACCTCGACCTCCCAAAGTGGTGGGATCATTTAGATTTTTAAAGCGCTTATTCATTGGAAAACTAGAACAATATCCCTGTATGTTGAGTTTGCTGAGAGTTTGCTCTGACAACCTCAAACCTTCCAACCAAAAGCAACTTCATGGGCTTCTTTCCAAATTCTCTATGGTTTACAAGCATTCTGTTGGGCTTCCCCAGTCCCACTGACACCCTTTCTTCTACATGGCAGCAGCTGTCTGTGGTGGCAGCACTCCCAAACTCTTGCTTCTGAGTTTGAGTGACCATTTGCCTCTTGGCCGGGTTGGTTTACAGACTCCATCAGAAGTCCCCATGCTTTGTGTTCTGCTTTCAGATCCTTTGCTAATTGCTTCTTTCTTTTGAGGGGCACAAAAACTGCCTGAGCTTCCCTGCCCCAGTAGGCAGGATGTTCTCTGCTTTCAGATGTGTCAGCCCTTCCAAAATGTACTCTTGATCTTGGGAAAAGAAGTAATTAGCCTGATGAGGAATACACTGCTGTTTCAGCAGTTTTCTCACTGCTGGGTTTTGAAGTAATAGAGGGCCAGGCAGGTCAGAAAGAAGTTGAGTGCTGTTGAGTTTCAATGCCCCACTAAGCTCACATAGCAACTACTGGCACTCAAAGCTCATTAGTTCTAACCCAACACTGCTAATCGCCCCGAGTGATGAATCCGCTTTCATGAACACTTAGAGAAGTATTTGCTAACATTTAACCTCAGCGTGCCCTGCATGGCCTTCAAGGTCTCACAAGTTGATATAAACTTGAAGAAAGAGTACATCAAGCATTATCATAGGAAAGATGGGCCTACGTTGTGGGGTCCTCATATAGACAAAAATCGCTCTAATGATTCCTCTTAGAAGAACTTTATCATATTGTTACAGGCAATGTTCCTCTCTTCTTGGTAACCCTAGGATTGAGGGAAGTGTGTTTGGATCTGTGGCTACAACTCTTTAGATATGGGTTTCTCGACCCCAACACTATTGATATTCCAGGATGGATAATTCTTTGTTTGTGGGCTGTTCTATGCATTGTAGAATTTGGGCAGCATCTCTGGACTGCATAGATAGATGTCAGTAGCAACCTCCCTTTTCTCCACTCTCCCTCCAGGGTGTGATAACAACTACTAGTGTCTCCAGACGTGGCCAAATGTCTCCTGAGGGCAAAATTGTCCTCTGATGAAAACCACTGCTTTAGAAAATTGCCACCGACATTGAATTTAAAAAGTGGAATACAGTAAAATAGAATCAGAAAAAAAAAAAAAAATCAGACAACATAGCGTAAGAGAAAGTACTGTTTCATAAACATGTATTTCATATTCATCTGTGTGTATGTATATGCCTATAAATAACATGGATTATGGTTAAAAAAAAAAGTTAACAATACTGAGAGACTTGACCCTCAGAAAGTCTATTGTTTATCTGTGCTATTACTAAGAGATGGATTACAGTCTCCCATTTAGAAATCTATTTCTCTTCAATATTGTATTGTATGCTTTTGTTTGATTGTTCTTAATTTAGTATGGTTTTCTTTCAACAACTAATGGGCACTTTGTTTTCTACCTTATTGAGACAAGTTTAGTGATTTCTGTCTACCTTAGATAATATAAAAGTATCAAAACAAAATATCATAGGTCATCTAGGAGATTAGGGAGTCTATATACTGAGGGAAATAGCAAAATATGTGCAAAGCTGCCCAATCTCGCATCTCCGGGCTTATTATATATTTCAGGAGACAATTATTAAGCAATGCATATTTAAATTTCACTTTATAGACAGATGACACAGGTTAGATGGTTAATACCAAGTTAAATTAGACAAGAAAATGGCCATTTGCTGTCAGTTGGGGACATATGAATGAACACAAAAAACTGAAACAATAAAAAATGGCAAAATAATATTTAATGATACCAAAGCTGTTTCAAGTCAAGTCAAGCTTCATAGACCAAAAAATCCTAAAAAACAAAAAACAAAAAAAGCAAGTACAAAAGATAACTTTTTCAGTTTTGGCCATAAGTTTGTGGTAACCCCAGAACACAGAGGTGGAGTTTTATTGAGAGTGATAAAGCACATATTCAAGCTAAAACAGACAGCTAGGGTGAGTAAGAAATGCTGCATACTTAGAAAAAAATAGAAATGGGTCAAGATAGGAACCAAAGGCAGAAGTGAGAAGTTACACAAGCTAGGAATTTCACAAAAGAGAGAGGATGAACTAGGTCTCAAGAGTCCAGCATCTGAGACTCTAGGATCAAACTGAAGACGAAGTGAAGCTTTCTCTATTTTCTTCTTAAATATTTCCTTTCTAGAAAAAGATAAATAAATAAATAAACCCAATCTGCATTTGAAGATCTGGCCACGTAGTTGTATGGAAAGTGAGTGAAACAACAAGGAAAAGACGAAGAATATGGTCTGTCTAGTTAACTTCTTGAGCAGGAAACTGGATCAGGTAACTGAAACAAAAAATGTAATCATGGGTAAGACAAAGCCTGGATATTTGACAGCCCACATTTGGGGTAAAATTAGGAAGACAGAGGGTGGTGTCATATAGAAGAGGAAACCAAAAGGATGCAGGAAATCATTTGTAAATGTGCCTGTGATCTATAGTGTTGAATATCAAATGTTGCAAAGATGGTGAGAAATAGCAGCTCTGACAATGGTGGATTGCTATTGCTCCTGGAAAGAAGTTTCCATAGAATGCATGCCCTCCACACTAAGAGAAGCTTTCTGGGTGCTACAGAAAATAGGTCAGAGTTAGTTTTACACGGAGAAATCTCCAATAGTTTTCTCTCGGTAAGTTTTTGCCTGTTTTCAATCAGTTGTTTTCAATTTGAATTGCCTTTCAATAACAGATGCCTGCTTTGTTTCCCACAGAGAGTTTTAGTAACTTGTGTCTTTCGGTAGAGAATTTATTTCAGATATATTTTAAATTCATTATTGCAGAGTTATGTAATGTATATTTTATAATTTCTTGGCCATATCTAGTCTCATTGTTTTATTACTTTTTGCTCTTTTTCAAGTTTGGGGGCATGAAGGCTTGTTTATCCATTTTCATTCTATTTTAATACTAAAATACATAAAAATGTGAATTCATTCTATTTACATCACTGACTGTAAAAATATGATAGGTATATAGTGTTATCATTTGGCTCTTACATAAATGGTCTTTAACTGCTTGTTTGATTTCCTCTTTAAAGATTTTTATAAAGTAGTTTTTAGCCTTATATTGATTTTATTAATTTTATTTTTCCTTTATTATTACTTGTCACTTACAGAGTATGAGTTTGTGGCCAAGTATATACACATTTTACAAATATTTCACAGACTTTTGAAAAGACTATTTTCTGTTTGTAGATAAGTAGCCTTCTGATAGCTATTAATCAGATCAAAATTAAGCCTATATATTTGAGACAGGGTCTCACTCTGTCACCCAGGCCAGAGCACAGTGACATGATCTCAGCTCACTGAAGCCTCAAGCGCCAGGGCTCAGGCAATCCTCCTGAGTCAGCCTCCTGAGTAGCTGGGACTACAGGCACACACTACCACACCCGGCTAATTTTTGTGTTTTTTTGTAGATATGAGGTTTCACCATGTTGCCTAGGCTGAGGACTCTGGTGATCTGCTCACCTCAGCTTCCCAAAGTGTTGGCATTATAGGTGTGCGCCACTGAGCCGGGCTTAAGCACATTTTTGATATTTCTATATTTATTCTCGTTTTTCCAATTGCTCTGGCAAAAGTTCAAATGAATGTATTAGAATATTCCACCAGTACTGTGATATTTTTAAAAAATTTCTACAGGTTCTATGGATTCTATCAATATCAATTTCCTGGTTTTGGTATGGTACAATAACTATAGAAGGTGATAACATTGGGAGAGGCTGGGTGAAGGGTACATAAGAACTTTTTGCAAAATGTATTCACATTCCTACAAATCTATAATTGTTTCCAATTAAAAGTAAAAATAAATTTAAAAATTCACTGCTTGCATTTCTAACAGCTTTCAGGTCATATATTTTGATGTTAGTGGTTATGTCATCTACTACATAAAGGTTCATAAATCTCAAGCTATAAATTATAGTCTTGATTATTAAAAATTGATACTTTTGTTTTATTTAACATGTTTTACCTTGAATTTTACTTTGCCTGACGCTAATTTTGTGACCCCAGCTTGCTTTCTTTTATTTCCTTTCTTTTCTGTCTTGCAGTGTATATGTGTAAGTGTGTCCGCATACTCCCAAGTCTGCTAAGTCAGCTTTGACTATCCTATATTTTTAAACTTATTTCATTTTGTTTTAGTGTGTCTATTACAAATAAGAAATAACAATCACAGATTTTTACTCCTCCTATTATGATATAATTTTAGTTCATTCATTTTTATTGGATGCCTTAACTTTCTTTATACCTTAACCATATCAGGTAATTTGGACAGTTAAAAATTATTGTCCTAAATGTTTTTTTTCCTTAAAACTGTAATATGAGGCTAACGCTTTCTGAAACGTAATATTTCAAGGAAGACATCTAATGCCAGCATTATATATTTTTTTCCTCTGAGGCAATCTGTTTTTGTCATCTAGATAATTGTAGGGTTTTTGTTTGTTGATGTTGTTGTTTTCCCTTGATTAAACTTTTCTCCTTGGAATCAGGATGCATTTAGGCCACTTTCATGACTTTTGCATGATACTCAGTTAACCTTTTCAAATTACAGACTGAAATCTGGAGAAAACAAATTAAGAGATTTTCTCCAGTTCTCTCCCATTTCATACTGAAACTCTGTATCATAGAGGGTCAGGAAGGGAGGACATTCATTCTGATGCCTCCAATTGACTCTGTTCTTCTAAAAGACCGAGTTTTATGTTTGATCATGTTTCTTCCTGTTGACCTTACAGGGCCCCAGAGGTGGATCTGTGTTTGTCCATATTTGTGACTGAAAGGGCTTCCGTTTTTCTGAGTGCCTGTTGAAATCTGTTCAGGGCCAGAGCAAGGGAGAAGAGAAATGTTACCTTTTTTTTTTTTTCTGTGATTTACTTTATCAAAATAAAAGTCAAATAAATATCCCAAGAGGAGGAGGCAGGGAGAGAGCACAGGAACTAGTACGCCAAGGCTGAGACCTGAGGCTGGCTGCACTAAGCCCCCAGCTGTACTTGACATGATATCCTAGGAAACCGGGATATCAGTGCTCCAGGCACCCACCTTGCCATCTGCAGGCCTGAATCCTGCTTGTTCAGTCCTGGCCTTTGCTGTCTCCACAGGGCAGTCTTAGAATCTGCCCTCTGTCACTGCATTGCAGTGCACACTCCCTGGGGCCCAGCGTCTGAGTTCCGGGTTTGCAGATGGTCCCTTCTGCTTCCTTCTGAGAACAAGCTTTCTTTCAGTGGCTCCTGTCCCAACTTCCCAGTTGCTATTGCCTCAATCCAGACTTCCCCGCATTGTATCTTAGAGAATTTATGAGCTCTTTGCTGGTAGATGGTGATTGTCCTTTTTCCATTACTGACAGTGCTTTTTCCTTATTCCTACTATTTCTTTGGCCATGTCACTGGGAATTTGGGGAAAGGAAACACTTAAAGCACAAGTTTTTATTACCAAATTGAACTTGGATGCAACTTTAATTTTTTAAATATACATATTATTGGGTTGGGCTGTGATTAATTTTCATTTCCTCAAGGTTAAAAAAATATATATTCTCCTCACCTGAGGATACCAGGCAGATCAGAGTAAAGTAAAAGCCATTCACAGTAGTTATTTTCTTTTTCTTTTCTTTTTTATTTTTTTGAGACAGAGCTTCACTCTTGTTGCCCAGGCTGGAGTGCAGTGGTGTGGTCTCAGCTCACCACAACCTCCGTCTCCCAGGTTCAAGCGATTCTCCTGCCTCAGCCTCCCGAGTAGTTGGGATTACAGGCACCCGCCACCACGCCCGGCTAATTTTTTTTTAATTTTATTTTTAGCAGAGGGGTTTCTCCATGTTGGTCAGCCTGGTCTCGAACTCCTGACCTCAGGTGATCCACCCGCCTTGGCCTCCCAAAGCGCTGGGATTACAGGCGTGAGCCATTGCACCTGGTCCATGGAGGTCGTTTTCTATGGGGGCTACCACATACTTTGCTGCTGGCTGGGCACTATTCTGGGGACTGAGAACCCCATTTCCAGAGACTTCTTGCATGACGGACTGTTCCAGCCCCAAATAACCTACCTCCTTTGCCTTCCTCAAGCCCCGAGAGCTAAGGCTGCTATACGTGGGAAACAGCAGGTCCCAGGACTGAACCCAGACAGTCTGGGTGTGCGCTTGCTTACCTTCCGTTCCTTTCTTTCATTCCTTTAAACTGATTTTTTTTTCTCTCTCTCTCCTGGACTAAAGATACTGAACTATGTTCCTATCTGCTATGCCCACAAAATGATCCTTTAGAAAAAGGAGAGGGAGGGCACGGAGCATGAAAAAGAAAAAGGGACAGAATACCCAAGGGACACAGAGTTGATTCTGTCTAATTATACTTTTTAAATTCCCCTAATTGCTCTGTTAAATTATTGATGTGGAAACTGTTTCCTTTTAGGGAGGGAGTTAAGTAATCAAGAGCCCTGAGGACCAAGAAGACAGACATCACCTGCTCTGGGTTTGGTAATTAAGGCATTATCCATCACCCCGGGAGCGGAGTGGACCCTGGTGGGAGAGTGAAGCCCCCCTGCTCCCCACAGCACAAAGATTGCTCACCACAAAGTGCCAAGAGCTCAGGGTCTTTGGAAATGCATCTAAGATAACCTCACAGCCCAGCAGCTTCTAGGAAGACTGATTGATCAACAGAAAGGGAAATAGACTCTGCTCCGATGTATTCCCATTCTGCTCATTGATTTTCCTCCTTTTACAAACATTTGTTCGTAGGCTTCCAACTACGGCTGCAGTGGATCTGGCTTTGAGGATTTTAGCTCCCCTTCATTATCTGTAATTGTGTGGGGACTTCAAGTCACAAAAGGCTAATATTTAAAGTGTCAATATTCTTGGTTGCTGTTTGCTTTTTTGGGAAATGTATAATTGAAGTACAATGACCCAGTGCAGATATCACGATATCACTAATAATGTTCTTATTTTTTTTTTTTTACAGCTATCAATATTCATTCTTCTTGGCCCTCAGGAATAGGCAGTGCTTCCTGGGTTGGCCAGATATATGTATATATACTGATCCGTGTCATTGGAAAGAAGGAGGAGATCTACTGGATTCTGATTTGGGATCCAATTCAGAATGGATCATACAGTCAGGGAAGTTATAACGCAGTATGAGTAACGAACGTCTCCATTCCTAATGGAATGTGAAGGATGCACTGTATGGGCTCCAAAGTCCCATCTACCTCTAATATTCTGGACATGTGGGTCAAGGAATAAAAACTCTGGCAGGCAACAAAAATGATGGGAAATGTGACAGGCACAGAGATGTGCTACTCAGATCACCCTTCAGGAAAGGACTTGCCTGCCATCCAGCTGTGTGACGTGTGGACAGCCGACAGGTTTCAGCTGTTAGAGCCTTTAGGCTCCATCTCACTGTCGAGCTCATGATTTGCTCACAGAATAGCTTGGTCAATAGTGGAACAAGGTGATGGCACCAAGGCTTAGCCCAGTAACTCTTGTGCTGAGCCATCTTTGCTCCAGAGCCTCCCATTGGTCTGGCAGAGACTGTTAGGTCTGCATGGGGGTCTGCCCAATCCAGCTTCCCTCCTTTTACTGGTACAGATTTCCCTTTCTATGACACCTTTTGTACTTCTAACTCCCTCTTAGGATCCGCTTCCTGGAGAACCTCCATGGTGACAGGGGATGAGTTGCAAACAAAGTGGCGTACGATGCAGAAGAGGGTGTGATGGATCCGACCACTGGGGGAACGGAGGAAGGCGAAATCGTGAAGGAAACGGCATTTGAGTTGACTTTGAAGACGAATAGGAGTTGAATGAGTAGGAAAGAAGAAAATAGATATTTGAAGCAGCAGGATGGACACATGCACAAAGGCATGATATAAAGAGCAGGATGTGGGAGCATGGGTAATGTATGGAACGATGTGGACATGTGCAGTGGTGGGGACAGGGGGTGAAGCGGGGAGATAAAGCTGGGAAATATGGGATCCAAGATAAACAGCTGTCACAAACGCTCTATGTATACACTCCTATTGGTTTGTAGACTCTGATAAAGGGAAATGGTAGTCCTGGGAGAAGAATGAGCTGCACAAAGCAATAAAATATGTAGAATTCCATAGCATAGTGTTTTTGACAGCCCTGAAACAGATATTTTACTTCTATGTAGGTGGTTTCCTTGGAAAAATAGCACCTGCTATTTGTTAGGGAGAGAATGAATTGCTTGACCCATGGTACAGTCAAATCAATCATATCATAACACCAATCCATCATGTAAAATTCATTCTCTAGGCCCACATTTTGAGGAAAGAAAATGGCAGTTAATATTCCTATTGCTGACTACTTATTCAAGAGAAGAAAAAGACATGTTTACGTGGTTCTAAAATAACTACCTTAAGCCCATTATCAAATCCTAACAAGGAAGATCATCCATCCTAAAGAAGTTATTTTAGAAATCATAATTTGCTTTAATTAAAAAAAAATTTCCCAAGCTGCATTCCAAGAAACACAGAGTCCTATGGATTTTTCATTAAAATGCTTTCCACTGTCATCATAATATGAGAAACACTGTCTGTGACAAATCCCATCTGACTTTTCACAGTGAATTTTAGAAGGTCCACGGACTTTAAAAGTCTACTGTAGAAAATCCATTTATGTTTGTTGAATTCATTTCCCATTCATATTTGATCACAAAATCCTCCTACCTTCATAACTCCTGTGAAAGATATGGAAATAACACTACAGGGAAAACATTTTGTGGGTTGACTTTGAGGAATTCAAAAGCATTTCATATCAAAACTTGCTGAACACAACCCTAAAGTCTCCTTGTAAATGTTTTAGGGTCACTCCATGAAATGAGAGGGTGGCTAAGCAGGTGGGTTCTAGAGCTCCTCTCCCCAATTCAATCATCGTGGATTGTATTATGTATTAAGAATTTGTAACAGATATTTAAGAATAAAAAAAAGAGTTCTAGTGCTACATTTGAAATCACAACAGTAATCAATCAATCTATTTATCTAACTACACACACACACACACACACACACACACACACACACGAGTTGGGGTGGGCATATACCTACCATTAGGAAAAGGAGAAAGACCAGGGGCTTGATCTCAGAAGAAGAAATGCCCCCTTTTCATTCCTTTGAATAGATGCAACACAAACTTCCCAAAGGACACTCCTGCTCAGACATAGGCAATCCCACCTAAAATACAGTTCTTATTTTTAACTTTAATGAAGTTAAGAGGAAATTGCAAGGCTCATTATCACTAATCATTTGAGGTATAAACGATGTCTACAAATGATATCCAGAAAAGATGGCGACAAGAAGTTATGGGTCAAATGACAATCACAACAGTAATATCAACAAGGTGGTCCACATGCATCATCTCTAATCCTGACAAATGCAAAGCAAGGTGGACTTTACTGTTCCCACTCTCCAAATGACTAAACTAAAGTGTAGAGAGCTTCAGTAACTTGTACCAAGTTAGCCAGATGATAAGGAGGTGTGGAAGACTTGAACCCAAGACAGGCAGATTTCAAAAGCAGTCCTGTTACAAAGGCAGTGGGTAACACTAACTTTTAAAAATCATATATAGACAATCTAACAATCTGTTTGGTTATGAAACAAAATAGATGGATGCTTCTCAAAGTTAGCTCCCTTTGTAAGACTTGGGGGAGCCTACCACCACCCCAAAAGCTGATAGTACTGAATCATGGCCTGTCTCTGCTTTATCCTCCCCATGACCACGGTCAGCACAACTTGCAGTCAATACAAGTATAAGCAACTCAATCTCTCAGTTTTCTGTATGTGGCTTTTCATTTTTTCAGTGTGACAAATGGATACGAGGCAGGCATTTTCTTTCTTCCACCCAGTGGTTTTACAGTATTGACTCAAGCCCTTCCTCTCTTCCCCCGAGACCTCTTTGAGGTGGGCCAGTGAGGGCCACTGATCCCTCTTCTCTGGCTAGAAATGAACCCAGTGACTTTCACATTCTGGTAAACAGAATCAGATGCTATTGAGTGTTTCCATTTGATTGGGTCAGGCAACTATTCCTGAGGTCACTTCAGTGTCATTTGAACTCAAAAGAATCCATGTATTACATGAGCCTAAACTTCTTAATTTAATCTAACATTTAAGGAAAAGCATAAAAAGACGGGTGTGCAATTTTATCATGATATCTCTCCTAAGTGAATTCAAAGCAAAGCTTGGATTGATTTTGCTCAAAGACTGACCAACTCTTAAAACATGTTCATTAGTAAATAGCTCACTCTTCAAAATCAAGAACTCGGGGTTATATTTTCATCCATTTTTCTCACAGTTGCAGTTCCCGATGAACCAGCTCCCGTTGCATATCACCTTCCCTTTCATCGGAACAGGAGTTTTCAAATGGCAGCTGTAATTGTGGGGTTTGGGTGGGGTGCTCATCCTATCTCACATCCCAATATCTGAGTGAGGAAAATGAAATAGGTTTTGTCCCCTTTAAAAGTGTTTCAGACAGGAAAGACCTCCTTGAATGTTATAAACTTGAATGGGAAAAAATGTGCATTCTCCTTCCCCACCCCCACCCAGTTCCCAGCATCTTTGTTTGAACCAAGTCTCAAAAAACATGTAAATCTTGGCCCAGACTAAGCAAATCACCTTAAAAAGGAAGGTTAGAGAACTGTTTATTATTTGAAATGTCTCTCTCCAGACCTTATTTTTGATAAATTGGCTTCAGCTTCATTACTTCATGATATATCTCCCTTGACATTTAATTATACTTACTCCAAACACATTAAGCGAATCAGTCTGAACAGCTTCTTATTAATATGCAAATTTCTCCTTTGAAAACCCATGAATCTGTGAAAAATCTCTTTAGGCTTCCATTAAACCCACTCAGGAAGTTGTATACCTCACACAGACACTTGCCTCATTCACTGACTCAATGATTCAGCATTTACTAATTGTCTGAGTTAACTATTCTGGCCACATCAAGGGGAGGTGGTAGGAAAGAGAGAGGGGACAGGGAACCAAATGGGATTCAGAAGCTGAACACTTAAAAGATGAATGATCAGAGGCCAGGCTTGAATTAGCGGCTGGTAATTAGAGCTCAAAATCAAGGCTCTTTGCAAGCACAATCAGCCAGATGAGTTGAAACAGCATACTTCAAGGGGAGAAGCCACGGACTTAGTTCACCGGTGACTTCTCTGGCAATTCTGTTTCAGATGAAGACGGGCTGCTGAACACAGGATCTTCTACACATCTCATGCCCTCCCAAGTGCTGACTGCACTTGTGTTCCTTTACCATTGCATTTGCAAAAGATCTGACTGTCATCAGGTAACACAGCGGGGCATAGGTAGAGCAGTCCTAGTTAGGAATGGTGCCAGGAAGACCAGGGGCTGACCAGGAGAATGCTGAGTTCAAATTAGGAAACAGGGTCCTAAGGCCGTCGGGAGGTTGAAGCAAATTTCAAAGAAGCCTGAGTTTCAGAAATTGACAAACAAAGCCTAGCGCTTCAGGAGCTAGCCGAACACCTAGCAACAAGGAGATGGAGGCAATATCATGAAGAAATCAGTTTTCCAAGAGAGTCCAGGGCCCGAGGGGGGTCAGGATGAAAGGGGAATAAAGTATAAAGTAGAGATCAACACAAGCTAGACGTCTGGGTATGAAGAGTTTACGAGAGAGTCGCTCTTAAATATCTGCTGATGGAATACTGAAGATGGGGAAAGACAATTATTTTCCATAGTCCTATCAGACAAAATTCTGAAATTAGGGACATCTGGGCAGCGGGAGATAGAAGCATCAGACAGCAGCATGCAGGATTTAGGTTCTGGAGGTTTTTATCATCTTTGTTGAATATTTCCAAGACATATTTGCAACTAGTAAACAACATGATTATGGTTACACGCACACAAATATATATATATATATATATATATATATAATGCTTTGACTTATGATGAAAATGGAGGAAATATAATAGGTTCTTTTCAGTGACATCTGGATCTCACCCTGAATAATCTCATCCACTCTAGACCTCAGTCCCATCATCTTATCAAAAAAGGACAACAGCACCTGCTCCATCGTTTTTATAGTGTTGCTGTAAGAATTAAATTGAATAGAACATGTCAAGATTGTGGAGGAGTGGGGAACTGTGTAAAGTGTAAAATACCTACATGTATAAGGTTAGTATATATAGTCAAGTTAAGCTTTCTCATTTGCATACCAACCTTGTAAATGGCATCCACTGCTAAGTAGAAATTAAACTGCTTAATAAGGGAAACAGGAAAGAAACTAATATTTAATACATATCTGCTATAATCCACACACTGCTTAAGGTGACTTTTGTAGTTTATCTCACTTTATCCTTACAGCAACCCTGAAGAAACAGAAAAAGGAAATGTTATCTTCCTAAGTGTTGTTCGGAAGGAGAAAAGTCTAGAACAGAGACTGGTTTTCAATGAGTTCCCAGATCTTTAAAGGGGGGATAAGAAAGATAATAATGAAAATATACAAAGAATTGTTATAATCTGAAGTTATTAATTTTTAAGGCAACTCTGTATTTGTCATTTGAGATTGGTTACATTCATTGCAAAGAATTTAAATCAAAATAACAAAAAGCAGGAGAAATCTCATTGCATCAAGATAGAAAGATGTTACTTTCATGGAAACAACTTCCTAAAGCTTTAGATAGGGTCTATAATTTGAACAAATAGGAGAGGAATAACCCAAAATGAAAAAAAGAACAAAATGTTCAGTGATACTTATTGTCGTCAAAGATCATAGTCCAGAGTATAAAGTTCTTTTCTTGCTTGTTTAAAATTCCTGCCTTATATTTAGTGTAACAAATAAGAAGAGAAAGAACTTAACATAGGAAGGACTGTAAATCCCTGAAGAGTTTCTCTGAGAGCATTTTCACAGATGTCTCAGAGAAAGAGGGAGAAAGAAATTAGGATGAATTTAGTGTTTTTGAGAAAACTAGCCAGAAATACCCATTTGGGTACTTTCTTTTGTCTCAATTCCATAGATCCCAAAGCAATCCCAAGCATTAGAATCTTGTTATGAAACCATAACCTGCAACTTTTCTTCCCCTTGACTAGGTAGGTAGAATAATGTGGGAAGATGAATGCATGATGTGGAGAGTCCAAATCCTTCTTGTCCTACTTAGTAGTAGCTGTGATAACTTAAGTCTTTGTTTCTTTGTTTCTATAAATGGGGTTAATGTCTAACTTACAGTGTTACTGAGAAAATTAAAGCAGATACAATATTTAAGATGCTTGGAATAAGTACTCAAAAATGGAAAAGATTGCTATTAAACACACTCCTTGAAGATAGGAAACCTTTTATTGCACTTTGCCTCCTTCAGGGCATTTGAGCAGAGCTGACTCTCAACACATACAGTCAGTTCTTGTTATTCTAAGTAATTATGTTCTATAAAGTTGCTGCAGGCCAGGTGCGGTGGCTTACACCAGTAATTCCAGCACTTTGGGAGGTAGAGGGAGGTGGACTGCTTGAGCCCAGGAGTTTGAGACCAGCCTGGGTAA
>NW_012102088.1:2433626-2445321 GCF_000951045.1 Mandrillus leucophaeus | reverse complement strand
AGGCGTGGTGGCGCATGCCTGTAATCCCAGCTACTCGGGAGGCTGAGGCAGGAGAATCACTTGAACCTGGGAGGTGGAGGTTGTGGTGAGCCGAGATTGTACCATTGCACACCAGCCTGGGCAACAACAGTGAAACTCTGTCTCAAAAATAAATAAATAAAATGAAACATTAATTAGTGAATACTGAACCAATGCTCCTAGGGGAAACATAGGGCTAGGTTCCTGTGAGTTTCTGGTCACATTTTGTCAAATGCTCAAATCATAATCTTGTTTTATGTGTTTCTGTTTAAAGACACATTATTTAATATATAGTTGATGCATTAACACTAAACTCACGGCCAATAGTGCAATACCTTGTGCCTGAAGGGAGCTTGTTAACATATGTATTTTCCCTGCAAGGCACATCACAGCCTTCTTGTGCTTAGGAACACTAGACGGCAATTTGGCACTACACTTGGGGGCCATTTTAAACAGTGAAATTGACAAAAAGCATGAAAGTGCAAAAACCAAGTCACCAAATACATGCAAGAAAGCCAGGTTACAGTATGAGAGCTAAAACAAGAAGGCAGAGTGTTGTTTCATTCAACCTTAGCTGCAAACCTCAAGCAACTCAAATTTTTGGCAGCTCTGGGCATGCCCACAAATGACTCTGAAAGTGCTGCAAGTCTTGATTCTGGAGTTACAAATAAATTTAGCAAGTAGGCAAATTTGCAGACACAAATCCGTGAATAGTGAGGATCGACTGCATTTGTTAAATAGATGTATTTTAAAAAAAAGAAATTGAAAACCCATGAAAATAGGCCAAATATATTGGGTTGTCTGTTCTTTCAAATCAGCTTTCTCCCTCTTAAAAAAAAGAAAAATCTTGTTTAAAAAATCAAAAATACTTATAAGTCAGAAACACACCTGTTCAGTGCAAAATGGCAAGTTGGTATCAAATGGCTTTTCCAATGCTGAAGAATTGTTTCTAGAGTTTTACTGACCCAATGGCTACCCTCTGGGGTGTGAACAGGGAAAAAATAGCAAATCCACAGAATTATACTAGATTCTTCCATTAAGATGAGAAACTGAAATATCAGCAAGGTTCTGGTGACTCCAGAACCTTCCCAAAATGACCTAGAGAACCAGTTACTAATTTTGCAGCTGCTGGACATAGAGTTCTATTTCTCAGAACTTGTAAGTCAAGTAATATGCTTGGGTTTAGTGATACTTTTATGGTTAAAATAAGAAAAGTTATGCTTCATCCCATTCTCATTTGTCATCTCCCAGAAGTTCAACTTCAGAGCCCAAGCATTAAAGAAGGCATTTAGGTTTCAAGGTCTCTTTTCAAACAGATAAACCTGTCAACTTTGCCTGCAATGTCAGTTCCAAGATAAATGAGCTTATGCTATTTTTTAAATTTTCTGTTTGGAGACCAAAAAAAAAAAAAAGATTTAAGTTGTTTTAGAAGAAAGGCAAGGGCTAATTTATGGAATGGACTTGATTTTCTTTTATAGACATGAGAAAATATACTCTTTGTTAATATAAGTTTTCTTTTACTCCATGAGACAATGGACACAAACTTTCTGCTCCCCATCTCCTGGGTACCCAAGAGAGTAGGTATTTCCCTCTGCACTGTCACGTGGTTCCAAAAAAAAAAAGGTTTTCTTGGAATTAAGATTCAAATTCCATCATACAGAGAAGATCCAACTTCACCAATAATATTGCTAACTGACCATGACCACGTTTAACACCCCTAGGGTGAAAGCTGCTGATCGCTTCCAATTGGCTTCTCTTAATACAAGGAAACTGACGGTCCCAAATGAGAAGCTTCATGTCACAAAATCATGGAGCCAGATTGGGCTTTCTGGACATGTAACCCATGCAGTCCCACAGAGTCTTGCACTCAAAAGATCACCATATTTAGAAGGGTTCTGCCTTTGGTTTAATGCTCTGACACTGCTGTCTTAAAAATTCTCATTTTTCTTTTTAACAAGGATCCCTACATTTTCTTACTGCACTGGGTCCTGAAAATTATGAGCCTAGTCCTGCATGGAGCTAGTTAGTAGCTGAGGGAGGAATGCACAGACTCCTTGTCCAATACTTCTCCCACCTGTGCTAAGTGACCTGACATCAGGTCTGCGAAGGACAGGACCTCCTCCGCAACTATGATAGCTCACGTACACAGACTTCTGTATGGTGTCAACTTTGTGCTTCAGAGTATCCATCTATCCATCTGCCCAGGGCAGGTTATGAGCCAATCTCTCATGCACTCCTAGCATCAAACACATTGGAATCATAGCCTGAGCTCTGCTAGGTAGAGGATCAGTTTATCTTTATTAAAAGAATGAGCTAACAGACAGGCAAGTTAGGAATACAATCCTTTCCTGGATAAATAGAGTGGCCTTCGTTCACTCCAGCTGCATCATGTGGCATATTTTATGCATATGTATTTTTACAAAGCAGCTAGAGAAATAAAGCAATCTTATATCATCTAAGAACAACAATCTGACTTTCTATTTGGCAGGCTGCCCTGCAATCCTTCCTTTCTCAGCTCCTCCATCTCTCTTCCAGGCTCCGGGGGCCGCCTCCCTCTTGTCCCCATTACTTTGCACAAAGGTGAATAAATCAACGTGAAGCTCTTATTATCTTATTTTCTCTCTGCTCCCTCCTATTCTGTCCTCCCAATCTTGAATGGTTTGAGAAAAATTAATGCCTGTGTCTCTGGCAAATGTATTGCGCCTATAATTCAGTTTTAAAACAAGCATACCAGCAGTGGCCAAACCTTGGGTAGAAGACTCATTTTTCACATGAGTAATTGAATCCTTCCATTCAATTTTCTTTCAAGTATTAAAGACAACTGATGCCTCACTGAAAACTCCTATAAAATTTCTACGAACACCTGTCAACTGAGGGTAGAGCTGCCCTGGAGGGCAGGTGGTGGCACTGGCAAAGCATTTTCTTACAGTTCACAGGTAGAAGGTTATTCCAAGGTAGTAAAAGTAATAAGAAATCTTTATTTCATCAGCCTCCACTTTATGCCATCAATATTTCTGTAAGGTTAAAAACTCAGCTTTGGTGTTTTCTTAGGTGACAACATTATTGGATTTAACGGAGTTGTTCAACTAATACAATAAACATTCTGTAGCGATTGCTTTACCGTGCCAGGGTTTCAAAGGATGCTTGTATTAAGAAACATCTATTTGGTCTGTCAGGACTACATTTGTGTATTTTAAATGACGTATCATCTGTATAGTGTTTTTCAATACAACAGAAATGATGTGTCTTACTACTTAATGGTTAAACATCCAGCAACTGCATTTTATGGAATAAATTTACCATGATATTGGATACTGGGATAAACCCTTTGTGTTTATAGATGGTTTTTCTACTTTTTTTGCAGACCAATTTATTTTAGAATTGACTGAAATGGCTCAATTACTGACTGACTCCAAGCCATCCTGATTAGCCACAGAAGTGGTCTGACCATTTTGCAAGTCTTTGAGGTTGTCTGTTGCTATTTTCACAGTAGCACTTAGAAATTCTTAGAAATTCCTTCTGCTTACCCTGGTTACCCAACAATTGTCTAATTTTTCACTTCTGATGCTTATCACTAACCCCTTCTCCCTGGAGTATTGAATTCTTTAGAAATTAATTGTGGCCACCTGTCCATGTCTTCTTCTGTAATGGGAATTGTAAACCAAATGCCAGCATAACATGGAATTTGAAATGTATGATACCCTGATCCACATTTCTGACCACTCCTGCAAGGTGAGAACATTCAGAGACTCAGGCCAGATTCCCGCAACCACATCATCTGCTTGGAAGGAAGGGAAGACCGTGCAGGGTCTACCAGTGAGGAAGTCCCAGGTGTTTTGGTTTTGCTTTTTTTTCCATCAAGATTTGGGGTAAAATTAGGGGACACCAAAGCAGAAGAGCCTATCCGGAGAAGGAAGAGGGTCAGGGAAGAGTCTGTAAGACAAAATCTATCAGAAATCTCTTGGCCAACTAACTGTCATGTACTGCTATTTAACAAAACACCCTCAAACTTAATGCTTGCAACAATACAGAACATTTATTTGCTCATAATTCTGAAATTTAGAAAGTGCTCAGCTAAGTGATTCATCTGCTCCATGTGATATCAGCTAGAGTCACTCATTTAGCTTTAGTTGACAGAGAGGTCAGCTGGGGCTAGAATGATATCAAGGCGGCTTCACTCACATATCTGGGTCCTCAGCTGTGGTGGCTGAAGATCTGGGGGCCGGCTGAGCCTCTCTTCAGCAGGGTTGTTGAATTTCTTATTTGGTGGCTCAGGGCTCCAAGTGAGCCACAGCAGAAGCCGTTAGCCCTCTAAGTGGCTAAGCCTGGAGTTGCCACAACATTGCTGCTGCCATATTCTAGTAGCTGATGCAAATCACAAGGCCAGTTCAAATCCAAGGCGAGTGGACATAATTAGATTCCATGATTCCATATCTGGATGGGGTAAATGGAATGCACAAATGTGGGTGGGAGGAGTAGTTGGCATATCTATGGAGACAGTCAACCGTACTAGCTCCCAGTGTTTTTCTCAATTCTAGCATGGATGAGGGTACTAATGGTCAGCTCAGGGAGTTAGTGGTCATTCTCCATAATTTCACTTCACAGGTTAGAGACGTTGGCAAAGAACATCTTTTTCTTTAAACATCACTCCATGTTTGTTATTAGATCCTCATTTCAAATTAACTTGAGCTTCAAATCAGTTCTATCACCATGAGTCAATTTGTAAGTCAAACAGGCAACTTGTGTAGGAACCAGAGCACAGGATTCATATTCAACCAGTCAAGCACAAAGAAGACAAAACACACCTTATTTATGCTGCCTTCCTCAATTCAAAAGAGACTTTAGTTTCCAGTGTCACAGGAAAAGGAACATGTCAGTGAAATTTCCATAGACAATAATATTAACATATGATTTGTCACTGAGCTTCTAAGAGTCTGAACGGTCCTCAGAAAAAATTGTGATTTTGTATGATCTTTAACTTCTTTACTCATTTTAGAAGCTCACCACCAACCACGTAAGATGAGATTCCACCCATTTGCTCCAAATGTATCACTGTAGAGCTACGAAGAGAGGGTGTTCCTGTGCACCCCAGTTTGGGCTTAGTTAGTAAATAAGCCTAAATCCCCTCTCTAAAACATGCTTTAGATTTGCAGATCAAGACTGATAGACTTGTCTTTTGTGTTCCAACAGAAAGTAGTCCCTTGGGATCCACTGTAGGTATAAATAAAACATATTTTCGTGCAAGAGAAAGTAAACGATTTCTTTCTAATTTCTGATTGACCTCTGATTCCTAGGCTTTTATGACTGATCACAATGTCTTCAAGCAACAATCTATAATGTTCTAGTGTTATCTGTGTCACTGACCAGCAGCTTGACACTGGGCAGGGTGGTTTTCCCCTTTCTGAGTTCTTGCCAAAGGATTCAGGGTTAAACATTAAAGGCACAGTAAAGCTCTAGTTCGTGGAAGGGGTTAAATATCATCATCAAATTATACTCTTGCAAAATGTTTCACAGGTTCCAAAGCACTTTGTGTAATTGCCTCATTTGATTTCAATTTCTAGGGTTCCTTCCATCTTCAACATTGCATGATTTGATGGATTAAAAATGCATGCTCAATTGATAAAATGTACCTTTTTCCAGTAGTTTAAATAGTCAAAGACTTTTAAGTGCTCCTGCTGTGGAGAAAGAAAAGTCTGTTTTCTTTCATCTCCGCATTTATGTTGGAAGACCAGATATCATTTTCAAAATACTTTTCAAAACTTAAGGAGAGGTGTGACTTACTACTTAATGATCAGCTTTTGCTCACACATTTCTGTGGTTCATTGAGGGAACTTCACTGTAGAACAAGAGTCTCCTAGAGAAAAAGCATTCGATCTATCTTCCTGGAAGATCTTGGCATTCGTTCCCCTTAGAGGCTACCCAAAAGAGCAAAAGGGAAAGGCAGAAGGGATCTCTGGGACCTCACATCCTTATTTTAGCAGAGAAACTCCCCTTTTATCAGTGTTGTTCATTTTCACTTCAGTGTAAAATTTCATTTGAACTAGGAGTTCTAAGGTCATCAAATATTTGAAAACTACTGCTTAAGGGAACACATGTGGATTTGTAAATCCTGCTAAATCTATTTATGTATTGTGATATAATTCTCCCTACTGATGCTGTAAAAAAATTCTTTAAACTGAAAGCTATGATATAAACTATTCCAACTGACCCCACATATCCCCAAAGGCCTCCTTTAAAGTTCTACCCTGCGGTTTGAATGAGTTTTTGAAAGGATGCCAAAGATTTCCTATCTCCTCTGCTAAAGAGGCTGAGACTACAAAAGAAGCCAAGCCAGGGGGAAAGAAAAATTCCAGCCATAAAGTTTCAAAGAATTCTCAGATATTAATTCTGACCCAAGTGCCAGAGTGATTCACTGGCGGGTGATGCTGAGTAATCTTACTTTGGACTCTTAATCCATGTTCTATTAATGGATTTTAGCCACAGCTCCAAAGGTTAGGAATTAAAGACCCCATTTCCACCTCTTTTTATTAAATTATTCTAACCTCATCCTGGGTAATTCATCACTGTCTCACTCGCTCTTGGTACACACATTGGGAATGGAAGGGCCAGTTAATATAATCACCCTGTCCACTTCCCCAAACACATTCTAATAATAATAAAAAAAAAAGCCCTAAGTCCAGTTTCTTTGAGATTTGAGAGGGTGGTTATTCCAATTTTACATTCAGTGCTGCTGAACAGTCAGTTCCTAGAGACTCTTGCTCCTTAAGAAGTCTCCTTCTTTAGTAGAATCATATCCTTTGCCTTAGTTTTGATAATTTTCAAAGTTGTTTAGGTTGAGCCTTTGAACATCTTGACCAGATGGCCATCTGTTGGCAGTTTCCACAGGATTCATTGAGTGGGCACAAGTCCTGAAGACTACTTGAAGAAAGAGGATGAAGTTCAGATGGTTCACACAACTCCAGAAACCTCTTTCAACTGTGAACAGTCCTGGCTTGCTGTACATGTAGTAAAGCATACTGAGGAAATGGATGCCTTGACTTCACTGATATCTGGAATGGACTGAATTATGTCCCCTCAAAACTGGTAAGTTGAAGGCTTAACTCTCAATGTGACTGTATTTGAAGATTAAAGGGCATTAAAGGAGGTAATTAAAGTTAAATGAGGGGTCAGGCACAGTGGCTCATGCCTGTAATCCCAGCACTTTGGGAGGCCAAGGCGGGTGGATCACTTGAGGTCAGGAGTTTGAGACCAGCCTGGCCAGCATGGCAAAACCCCATCCCTACAAAAAATACAAAAATAGCTTGGCGTGGTGGTGTACACCTGCAGTCCCAGCTACTTGGGAGGCTGAGGCATGAGAATCACTTGAACCCGGGAGAGGTGGAGGTTGCGATGAGCTGAGATTGTGCCACTGTACTCCAGCCTGGGCAATAGAGCGAGACTCTGTCCCCCCCAAAAAAAGTTAAATGAGGTTGTAAGAATGGAGCCCTGATCCAATAGAACTGGTGTCCTTAAAGGAAGAGGAAGAGACACCAGGAGTCTGTCTGTACAGAGGAAAGGTTGTGTGAAGACACAGAGAGAAGGTGGCCATGTGCAAGCCAAGGAGAGAGGTCACAGGACAGAACAACCCTACCATCCTCAATCTTAGACTTCCAGCCTCCAGAATTGTGAGAAAATAAACTGTTGTTTAAGTCCCCCAGCCTGTGGCACTTTGTTATGGTAGCCTGTGACATTTTGAAACATCACAGGCTACCATATTTTGATATTTGGTCTTCCTGTTTCCTGGTTCACCGTTCCCCAAACCCTTGGAATCTAAAGCAATAAGTGTCTTTGTGAATGCTAATGAGATCACTGGTGGCTGGGGGCTCCTGGATAGCCTCAGGATGGGGGCTGGTTGCCAGGGGAACATCGTAATTAGAGGGTTGAAACTTTCAGCTCCCCTACTACCACCACACACACACCTCTGGGGTGGAAAGAGGAGCTGAAGATTGAGTTCATCACCAATGGCCAATGGTTTAATCAATCATGCTTATGTAATAAGGCCTCTACAAGGACCCAAGACTGGGTTCTGACGGCTTCCAGAGAGCTGCACACCCAGCGGTTCCTGGAGGCTGGTGCACCCAGTCGCATGGAAGCTCCAAACCCCTTCCTACATACCTCGCCCTATGCATCTCTTCTATCTGGCTGCTCCTCTGTATCCTTTGTAATATCCTTTGTAATAAGTGGGTCAACATAAGTGTTTCCCTGAGTTCTGTGAGCCTCTGTAGCAAATTAAACAAATCTAATGAAGGGTTCATGGAAAACCCCAATTTATAGCCAGACAGTCAATCAGAGGTATACTATTCGCAACTAGCATTTAAAGTGGGGGGCAGTCTTGTGAAACTGAGCCCTTAACCTATGATATCTGATGCTGTCTACAGGTTGATGGTGTCAGAACTGAATTGAATAAGACACCCAGATGATGTGTGCTGGAGAATGTAGTGTCAAAAGTGTTATATCGAGTGATGTGTGGAAGTAGAGAAAAAGGATTTTTTTTTCTCCGACATAGCCCACGCAGACTAATACAGTGCCACATAACTTCAACATTTGGAATCAGCCTGAAGAAGAGAAGTTTCCAGAAGACATTATAGCTGTTTTAAAATATCTGAAGACAGTGACTACTTTTAGCTTGGTGCAAAAGTAATTGCAGTTTTTGCTATTACTTTCAACGCCAAAGACTGTGATTACTTTTGCACCAACCTAATACATGGAGATTCAGATTTGTTCTCTGTGAATCTAGAAGGAGATCTAGAACTGGTTGGAAATGTTTTAAAAAATAAGGTATTTGGCTCAATTATAAAAAAAGAATTTTTAACTGATAAAGCTTTTCAAAAGAAGAATGAGAAGGAGCTACATAACACAAGTGGGTAAGATCCCATCACATAAATAACCATCGATCTGGATTCCGAAGCATCGCAAAGAATGTTGGACTAGCAGGACTCTGTGATGACTTTTATGTGGTAAAAGTAGGATTTTAAAACCCACTCATCAAGGGTTACCACTAAGTAGCTCACTGTCTTGGGCAAGTTGTCCAAAGTCTCTTCATCTCAGTTTCCAAAAACTCTTTTTAAAAAGAAAGTACAGTTTTTGTGAAAATTGAAAAAAATATATTAGTCAAGCAACGAATAAATAGAAAACATTATTATCATCATCATGCCGTTTGCGTCATCAAATGAAAATATTCCAAGAAAAGAAAAAAATATATAATACTTTCCATTCATATGATGAAAGTATATAATTGTTTTCTTACTTTGGGTTTGCTTTAAAAATATAAATATAACTGTGTGTCTCATGAAAAGGCAATCATATAAAACCATTAAAAACCCAAACCCTGGAAGTTTGCCTTACATCATCATCAGAAGAACAACAAAAAGCCTCAGTGAAATTGAACAGAATGTTCTCTTTTCCCCGATGGGTGAGATGCGATCTGTACAAGCTGTGAGTGTAGAGAAACAAATGCTAGTCCTTCGGCTGTAAGGGTCTGGGATGACCTTTCTAACTAAGGCGAAACTGCCTTTTCTGTGAGTCACCTTTTAAAGGAAGGGCTCGCTGCCTGGGAGCAGTTTTGCTGTTTCACATTTCTTTCATTCATCACTTTTCAGGCCCTGCGCCGTCTGGCACAGCCCTGGCCTCTTTGTGTGAATGTTTGGCTCTCATTGCTGCGGAGAAGTGATGTCAGGAGGCTCTGACTCAGGTGAGCAATAAGGAGCAGATGGCGCCTCCACAAACCCGGAGCCTCTCCCTGCACCCTGCTCCTTGGAACAAGAGTAATTATTATAAATGGGATGGGTGGTGGGATAAGCAAAGATCCAGGTTTTCTAAGGGGATCTGCAAAGCCGAAATCCTCCAGGAAAAAAAAAAATCAAAGTGCAGCCACCAGCATGGACAACAGAAAGGAACCCTGATTGGAGATTGTTTAGGAACATGGTACTCACTCAGTTGGGCATTGTGCTAATCTGATTAATGAAATGACGATGCTAAGCGGGGCGTTCAGCTTGCTGCATCCGTGGCTAAGGCAAGTTGGGCAATTCCCCCCAGAACATCAATTCTCGGCACCCTTGTCAGATAATTGTTTATGAAAAGATGAATGCATGTGGCAATCTCGGGTGAAGGACGCTGATGCATGTGTTGTTAATGATTGAAATAATCAGTTTGGTAGTAACTGGCATGTGCGCTTGTCAAACGGCGGGCTGGGGAGCATTAGCATTCCTCAGGCATGGACGCCTTTATCTTCAGGCTGGTGTCTGACAACTACCAAGATCACCCATGAATAAATACCGGTCCTTACCCAGACATAATTAAACTGCCAATGCAGATATACCTAAATAAAATTGATATCTTAATGACACCAGATCCTGTTCAAGTAATGAAAGCAGTGTGAGAGGGACACAATGAATGGAGACATCAATGCTAGTTCCACAGGGGACTCTTCCCCCGGTTACTCCTCACAGAGGTTGCTTCTCATCGTGGTGGAGGTTTTTTTTGTTTGTTTTGTTTGTTTGTTTGTTTGAGACGGAGTTTGGCTCTTGTTGTCCAGGTTGGAGTGTAATGGCACCATCTCGGCTCACCGCAACCTCCGCCTTCCGGGTTCAAGTGATTCTCCTGCTTCAGCCTCCCAAGTAGCTGGGATTACAGGCATGCACCACCACGCCTGGCTAATTTTGTATTTTTAGTAGAGATGGGGTTTCTCCACGTTAATTAGGCTGATCTCGAATTCCTGGCCTCAGGTGATCCGCCGGCCTCAGCCTCCCAAAGTGCGGGGACCACAGGCGTGAGCCACCGTGCCCGGCCCGTGGTGGAGTTTTATTTCTGGCCTTTTCGATTGACCTGCCTTCACTATCTAAGAAATCTTTCCTTCTTTCTCCCTACCTATACTGGAGAGCTATGCATCTCTCTGCATGGAAGAGGTTTCTATATCTTTTGTCACACTCCACTGGGCCACAGAGATTTTGGTTTTGTGACCTCTGAAATAAGCCCTGGAGCTGGGGCTGCATCACCTCTTCCATAGAATATGGGTAGAAACCTCCATTGCTCATGTCTGCATCACTCAGAACATCCAGCACAACGCTAAAAAGTATCAGGTGATCATCTCAGCATTTTGGGGGGCCAAGGTGGGTGGATCACTTGAGGTCAGGAGTTCGAAACCAGCCTAGACAACTTGGTGAAACTTTCTCTACTAAAAATACAAAAATTAGCCAGGCGTGGTGGTGCGCACCTATAGTCTCAGCTACTCAGGAGGCTGAGGCAGGAGAATCGCTTGAACCCGGGAGGCGGAGGCTGCAGTGAGCTGAGATTGTGCCACTGCACTCCAGCCTGGGTGACAGAGCGAGTCTCCATCTCAAAATAATTTTTAAAAAGTACCAGGTGAATCTGATCTCCACCCTCTTGCCAGCTCTGGGGGTCGCTTGAGAGAGAGAGCCTGTGTGTATGTGCATTTCTCTGCCTAATTTCCACGTGTCCTCCCTCTCTGACTTAAAATTGACTGTCTACCATGTGGACCCACTCCTCACCACTAAGATGCAAGCAGTTTCATCTTATCTAGTCCTTTTTCTTTATATGCCACTCTCAGAAAAAAAATGAATCTGCCGCCCAAACTATTTCTACAACTCCATATCACTTTTTTTTCTTTCTTTTTTTTTTT
>NW_012102088.1:2430309-2430661 GCF_000951045.1 Mandrillus leucophaeus | reverse complement strand
TATGTAACAGAACTTCATAAAAGCCCCTAAACAATCAGGGTTCAGAAAGCTTATGGAGGTGCTGGGAGGCCGTGCACCCAGAGAGGACACGGGAAGATCCATGCCCTTCCTCCACACCTTGTCCTAAGCATCTCTTCCATTTGGCTCTTCCTAAATTGTATTATTGACAATAAACTGGTTATAATAAGTACAGTCTTTTTTGAGTTCTATGAGTTGTTCCAGCAAATTATTGAACCCAAGAAAGGGGTTATGAGAAACCTTGATATTTAGCCAGTCAGTCGGAAGTACAGGAGGCCTGGGACTTGAGATTAGCATCTGATGTGGAGCAGCCTTGTGGGAGGGACTGAGCCCT
>NW_012102088.1:2423125-2425424 GCF_000951045.1 Mandrillus leucophaeus | reverse complement strand
CCTTACCCAGACATAATTAAACTGCCAATGCAGATATACCTAAATAAAATTGATATCTTAATGACACCAGATCCTGTTCAAGTAATGAAAGCAGTGTGAGAGGGACACAATGAATGGAGACATCAATGCTAGTTCCACAGGGGACTCTTCCCCCGGTTACTCCTCACAGAGGTTGCTTCTCATCGTGGTGGAGGTTTTTTTTGTTTGTTTTGTTTGTTTGTTTGTTTGAGACGGAGTTTGGCTCTTGTTGTCCAGGTTGGAGTGTAATGGCACCATCTCGGCTCACCGCAACCTCCGCCTTCCGGGTTCAAGTGATTCTCCTGCTTCAGCCTCCCAAGTAGCTGGGATTACAGGCATGCACCACCACGCCTGGCTAATTTTGTATTTTTAGTAGAGATGGGGTTTCTCCACGTTAATTAGGCTGATCTCGAATTCCTGGCCTCAGGTGATCCGCCGGCCTCAGCCTCCCAAAGTGCGGGGACCACAGGCGTGAGCCACCGTGCCCGGCCCGTGGTGGAGTTTTATTTCTGGCCTTTTCGATTGACCTGCCTTCACTATCTAAGAAATCTTTCCTTCTTTCTCCCTACCTATACTGGAGAGCTATGCATCTCTCTGCATGGAAGAGGTTTCTATATCTTTTGTCACACTCCACTGGGCCACAGAGATTTTGGTTTTGTGACCTCTGAAATAAGCCCTGGAGCTGGGGCTGCATCACCTCTTCCATAGAATATGGGTAGAAACCTCCATTGCTCATGTCTGCATCACTCAGAACATCCAGCACAACGCTAAAAAGTATCAGGTGATCATCTCAGCATTTTGGGGGGCCAAGGTGGGTGGATCACTTGAGGTCAGGAGTTCGAAACCAGCCTAGACAACTTGGTGAAACTTTCTCTACTAAAAATACAAAAATTAGCCAGGCGTGGTGGTGCGCACCTATAGTCTCAGCTACTCAGGAGGCTGAGGCAGGAGAATCGCTTGAACCCGGGAGGCGGAGGCTGCAGTGAGCTGAGATTGTGCCACTGCACTCCAGCCTGGGTGACAGAGCGAGTCTCCATCTCAAAATAATTTTTAAAAAGTACCAGGTGAATCTGATCTCCACCCTCTTGCCAGCTCTGGGGGTCGCTTGAGAGAGAGAGCCTGTGTGTATGTGCATTTCTCTGCCTAATTTCCACGTGTCCTCCCTCTCTGACTTAAAATTGACTGTCTACCATGTGGACCCACTCCTCACCACTAAGATGCAAGCAGTTTCATCTTATCTAGTCCTTTTTCTTTATATGCCACTCTCAGAAAAAAAATGAATCTGCCGCCCAAACTATTTCTACAACTCCATATCACTTTTTTTTCTTTCTTTTTTTTTTTTTGAGACGGAGTCTCACTCTGTTGCCAGGCTGGAGTGCAGTGGCGTGATCTTGGCTCACTTGCAATTTCTGCCTCCCAGGTTCAAGCGATTCTCCTGCCTCAGCCTCCCGAGAAGCTGAGATTACAAGTGCGTGCCACTATGCCCAGCTAATTTTTGTATTTTTAGTAGAGACAGGGTTTCACCATGTTGGACAGGATGGTCTCGATCTCCTGACCTCGTGATCTGCCTGCCTCGGCCTCCCAAAGTGTTGGGATTACAGGCGTGAGCCATCACACCCAGCCCATATCATGCTTCCCAATTGTCGTTATCTTGCAGTACATTTTTCCTACTGATTTCCCTGTGGAAATGGCACCCCCTCTTTCAGCCTCTCTTTTTAACTACCTCCTTTGACTAAAATATGATTATTCATAGAACTTAATTTGCTCACCTGAAAAACCCAGAAGTTGGACAAGATCATCGTTTCTCAAACTGCCTTCTCTAGAATACCAACTTTTCATAGTACAGTGCCAAGCGCAGATATTCAATAAATATTTGTTGAATGAATGAAAATACTTGTGCCATGATAAAAGGGATTCTGGAGACAAGTGTAGGGAGAGCTGAGAAAAATGTGTGTAATCTTTACTCTAAAACTCTTCAAGCCTTCCAATGGGCTACTAAGCAGTATGAAACTTCATATGGTATGCAACTTTTAGCAAACGTGTTTAACCATGGAATTTCATGTTTTGCAGTTGCCTAGGAACCCCTCACAGAATATACATTAGACTTAATGATTACCAAATTTCCTTTGGCTATTGCATTCTATGACCATGTGTCTCTCACACAGAGACCCACCCGTCACTCCCATTCACCTCAAGGGAAGAAAATAAGACTTTACCTCCATCCCTCCCCATAGCATCTAACACTATGTCTTTACTTTTAAAGTCCTGTGATCATTAAAAA
>NW_012102088.1:2415971-2418510 GCF_000951045.1 Mandrillus leucophaeus | reverse complement strand
ATGTATGAATTTTGCAGGAACACGTTTAGTCCATTATATCCACTTTAACATCCTGGATAGTGTTCATATTGACAAACCATCTCTAATCCTATCCTCTAGTCTACCATATTCCTAGACTTCACTGGCAGTCTTCACTCCACACGTTGAGAGGTGAAGCCGGCTGCCCTTCTGGGTCAGATGGGGACTTGGAGAACTTTTCTTTCTAGCCAAAGGATTGTAAATACACCAATCAGCACTCTGTGTCTAGCTAAAGGTTTATAAACGTACCAATCAGCACTGTGCAAAAAATGCACCAATCAGCACTCTGTTTCTAGCTAAAGGTTTGTAAATGCACCAATCAGCACTCTGTAAAAACGCACCAATCAGCTCTCTGTGTCTAGCTAAAGGTTTGTAAGCACACCAATCAGTGCTCTGAGTCTAGTTAAACATTTGTAAACACACCAATCGGCATGCTGCAAAAACGCACCAATCAGCGCTCTGTGTCTAGCTAAAGGTTTGTAAATGCACCAATCAGCACCCTGTAAAAATGCACCAATCAGTACTGTGTCTAGCTAAAGGTTTGTAAATGCACCAATCAGCACTCTGTAAAGTGCACCAATCAGTGCTCTCAGTCTAGCTAAAGGTTTGTAAACACACCAATCAGCACTCTGTAAAAACGCACCAATCAGCACTGTGTCTAGCTAAAGGTTTGTAAATACACCAATCGGCACTCTGTAAAAACGCACCAATCAGTGCTCTGTGCCTAGCTAAGGGTTTGTAAATGCACCAATCAGCACTCTGTAAAAATGCACCAATCGGTGCTCTGTGTCTAGCTAAAGGTTTGTAAATGCACCAATCAGCACTCTGTAAAAACGGACCAATCAGCACTCTGTAAAATGGACCAATCAGTACTCTGTAAGATGGACCAATCAGTAGGACATGGGCGGGGCCAAATAAGGGAATAAAAGCTGGCGACCCAAGCCATCTCTGGCAAACTTCCTGCCTCATAAGCAGACATTCCATTGTACATTTTTTCTGAGTTTCTATTGAGTGGCTAGTCTGTGTTCTAGGCAGAGGCTCGGCAAGCCTACTGGTCCGGTTGCAAAGCCTAAGACCGAAGCCTGGTTGGTGGTTTGAGTAGCTCTGAGTCTTCTACGGATTCCAGAAAAGTAGCAGGAAAATTCACAGCGCTCAGGAGGTAATTGCCAGTTATTGCTCTACTGGTTCCAATTTTAGTAGCAAATGAGCAATGTATAATGTATCAAGCTTATTAAAAAATATAAATGAGAAATAAAAGTGCTCACAAGGGGAATGGGAAATTCACAAAGTTTTATAAGATACAGTCATTACCAGAGCTGACATCTGACAGCTGCTAGGCGCTGTGTGGTGCTGATATCTCTGTGATGCCTTATGGGCTGTGTGCTCAAGGCAGCTCAGTGCAAAACCCCGAGGGGCGCTCAACTGATTACTGCCTTTCTTGTTGAGGGGTGCTGACTTCGGAACTGTCAAGTCCCTAGACCTACCAAGGCAATCTAGTTCGAAGCATGCTCAGCCTCCTTTTGAAAGAGAGATAAGGCAAAGGTTTTGTCTTTCAAGCACAAAGAGGAAACGTTCATCCAGATTTTCAAAACCTGCAGGATTGGGATAAGATGCCATCCCTGAGGATTTAACAGATACTACCTTCCTCCATCATCCCCTCCACCCCCAACAACTCTAGTACCTTATTATCTTGAAACCCAATGATAGCAATATCCCCATAAATTATCTCCCCACAGGCAGACTGCCCCCTGACTGTATTCCACCCTGTGTCCTGGTGTGCCAAATTAGTATTCCTCAAGCCCCCTGAGAATAATGTCACTTAACCTCATTCAGCGGCACTTGTCTGATCTGCAATTAACTCACCGACATTTCAGTCTAGAATTCACCATTTTCACCAATGGAGTCCCACACTACCTACCTCATCAGTGTTATCGCCCACTCCTCCCCGGCGGTGACCGCCATTTCTGCTGAACAAATACACCCATGACTTCCTTAGCACAGATTACACCCTTATGCCTCCTGCTGGGTGGGCCTTTTCTGCCTGGAGTTCATCCTTCCTCCATTCCACTCCACGAAGTCTTTTCCAAACCCTTGTTCATATAAACCTACCGTGGTTCAGGCAGTATGGGAATGGAAACAGGTGGAGGAAGAAATGTAACCTGCTCTTGCAGGGGTGTCACATTCAACATTAAACCCGTTTCACTTACGCAGACTCAACTTGGCAACAGGGAGACACAGCACAATTGAAATGGTGCAGGCAATTCAGCCTGGTGTTCAACTAGGAGCCTGTGTCCTAGAAAACAGAAATGGGGCTGAGACTCACCTGTCCTCTCCAAAGTCCCCAGATCCCTGAAGCCCCTTAGAGTGGAAACATCTTGCCTCAAAACCATCCTAGACTTGATTAAAGAGTTTCTCAGCTGGGCGCGGTGGCTCACACCTGTAATCCCAGCACTTTGGGAGGCCGAGGTGGGCGGATCATGAGGTCAGGAGATCGAGACCATCCTGACTGACATGGTGAAAC
>NW_012102088.1:2412592-2414494 GCF_000951045.1 Mandrillus leucophaeus | reverse complement strand
TGTCTCTACTAAAAATACAAAAATTAGCCAGGCATGGTGACAGGCACCTGTAGTCTCAGCTACTCGGAAGGCTGAGGCAGGAGAATTGCTTGAAACCGGAAGGTAGAGGTTGCCATGAGTGGAGATCGTGCCACTGTACTCCAACCTGGGTGAAAGAGTGAAACTCTATCTCAAAAAAAAAAAAAAGCAAGGTGAAATCAGCATAAACAGAAAGGCACTCAGAAACTCAATGGCAGCCATGCTTGCACATGCTTGCACCCAGCAGAACATCCTTAGGACAGCAAACATGTTCCCTGAAAGTGCAGTTACCAGAATAGGCAATAGGTTCGACGCAGTCAAATCGTATAGCCACAGAGACACCTTAGCTCACCCAAATTAAAACAAACGAGAATATCAAACTTCCAACAAACAAAAGGATACATGCAAAGCAAACACCTAGCCCAGCAGATTCACAAAAATGACCACGGGTCAGAGGAAGGCCCAGAAATGTTTCCTTAATGGGTGCTCTGCGATTCCACCTCTTTTCCCCTCTTCACAGTTGCTGAATCACTTAATAAAAATGGATTTTTTCATTAGCTAGACCTCCTGTTTATCTGAGGTGAATCACACACTCTACTTTTCGAGCAAACTAAAGGCCAGAGTAAAACCCTTGAACATTTGATCGTGAGTCAACAGATATCCACCAACATCAGAAAGAGAAGTTACAAAATTGAAAGAAAAAGACAAGCTCTAAAGAGAAAGAGACAGCAAGGCACCTTTCAGAGGAAAGAAAAAAAAGATTTGTAACAACAACAACAACAAAAACCCGAGGTAAGAATTAAGTGATACTTGTCCAACACTCTCACTAAATGTAAATATGGACTTCATTAGACAGAGATGAAATTGGAAATAGTAAGAATAAAGACAGGTTAAGAAGCAGCTACTTAAGAGGTGAGCAGAAATAAAAAAAAGGACAGGTGAAATCATTCAAAGAAACTGAAAATACAAAAGTAGGAAGGTTAAGTATCACTGTGGAGGCCAAGCTTGAAGCCATCTCCTCTTAGGCTGCAGAGAAAAGCTATTCAGAGATGGGAACGGGAAGATGAGCAGACAGGTTGAGATCAGAGAACGAAGTTCCACGATGCAGGTCATTGAATGTTTTGGAAAAAGATCTCAAGACCTGGAATCTGCAGACAGAAAACGTTCACCGTTAACAAAATGACTGAAAAGGGACAAGCATTTGCTGTGTCCTGGTAAACGTTTTGAATTTTAAGAATAAAGACAGAATCCTTCAAGTTACCTAAAAGCAAGATAAAAGAAGTGGTCTAAGGCCTTTACTTAACACCATTACATACCGTAAGACCTGGAAGCAGACTCTGTAGAAATTTGAGGGAAAATATCTATGACTCACGAAAGCTATAGTCCACCAATATTTCATTTATAAGAGATTTAAGAAAAAAATTGAAAAGCCAGGCATAGTGGCTCGAGCCTGTAGCTCCTTGCTGCTTGGGAGGCTGAGACAGGAGAATCCCTTGAACCCAGGAGTTAGAGACTGTAGTGCACTGCAGTTGTCCCTGTGAATAACCATTGCACACCAGACTGGACAACATAGTGAGACACCATCTCTAAAACAAACAAAAATTGGATGTGCAAAAAATGTTTAATGTTGAAAACGTTACTTTATACTGTATACATATGGTATTATATATAATATGTATAAAGTACTATGTATTTCAATAATGTATAGATAAAATAAAAATTTCAAAGATCTATTATACAATTTAACAACAAAAAAGTAGTGGTTTATGCTGTATGTAAGTGATAAAAAATTCAAAGTAAGAAAGCAAATGATAAAAATGTTAAAGAAGATGATTATCTCGAGGGAAGGAAGGCAGAGGGTGGAATCTGGTAACTATACCAGTT
>NW_012102088.1:2393634-2410920 GCF_000951045.1 Mandrillus leucophaeus | reverse complement strand
AAAAAAAAAAAAAAAAAAAAAAGTGTATTACCCACATACTCTTCAACTAGAGTCACCATTTCTTTTTTCCTGCCTCCTTTGCCTCTGTGTGTGTGTAACTGTGTATATCCTTTCTGAACCGTAATAGAGTTAAACATCATGACATCTCACCTCAAATACTTCCACATGTATTATTACCTAAGAGCAAAAACATTCTCCTAAGTAATCATAATACAATCATCATACTCAGGACATTTAACATGGAGGAAAACAAATTTTATTACAGCGTGTGTCTGGAGTTTTGGTTTGGAATATAGAGTTTCTTTTAGTCTGGATATCCTGCCTATTATGTATGGTAAAGTGAGCTTACTAAAATATAGCTCCATTCCTAAATATCATGAGTAAATATCTCTAAATAATTAATTATTGCAATTCCATTTTGATCAAAGTACGATATCAACACAGGTGCCTAGTAGAGAATCTGGTTTGGAACTGAAGTACTTAGTACCTCAGGAAAACTTATTAAAATGTTTTCATCTTGTAAAAGACAGGGGAACCGAAGTGTAGGAAATTAAAGTGACATTCCTCAAGTTTACAGAAGGAGGGTTGGTAAAATTCAAACTTAAGTTCCAGCAATACTGTACAGCAAAGCACAGATCCTGACACCGTGTAGCCTATGGGAGAGGTGGGCACAGATGATCCACTAAGAGATCAGAAACACATTGCTTCCATCTCTCTTATTTCTGTTTATAACACATCTCAGCCAGAGGTCTCCATTCCTCGATGGATACTAGAATCATCTCGGGAGCTTTTAAAAGATGCAGAGATGGCTTGGAGTCCGCCTCAGACCAATAAAAGTAGAAATCGCTGGGGACAGAACAAGGATGCTGGTATTTACAAGCTCCCAGGTGATTCTAACAAGCAGCCGGAACGGAGACCCATTGCCCTAGAGGAAAGGAAGTTTGGACTTTGGGTACGACTGTGTATTCTTGTCCACCACCACCTAAGTCTCTTGCCTTAGGAAGTGACACTGCACCGCATTTTTCCTTCCCTCTGTGCTGATTTTCTTGTGAGCATTCACCCTGAGATACCAGATCATTCTTTTTTTTGCAGACAGAATCTTGCTCTGTTGCCCAGGCTAGAGTACAGTGGTGTAATCTTGGCTCACTGCAACCTCCTCCTCCTAGGTTTAAGTGATTCTCCTGCCTCAGCCTCCCAAGTAGCTGGGATTTGGGATTACAAGTACCTACCACCATGCTCTGCTAATCTTTTTTTTATTTTAGACGTGACGGGCTTTCACCATGTTGGCCAGGCTGGTCTCGAACTCTTGACCTCGTGATCCAACCACCTTGGCCTCCCAAAGCGCTGGGATTATAGGCATGAGACACTGGACCCGGCCACCAGACCATTCTTAAATGCGTTGTCCACAATGTCTCAGACCTCCCACCAGGCTGGAGACACTGGGGAATTCCAGCAGGAGACGGACGCCACACCCAACAGCAGGCATTTCACTCACACAAACCAGAAAACGACAGAGCTATGAACTGTGCCAGTGCCAATGTCCGGATCCCAGGGGTACAAAGAGGAGAGACAAAGGGCAAAAGGAGGGTGTAGGGTGCAGTTCTGTGTGGTGCTGAAGGCAGCTTCCTCAGATGAAGCTCTCAGTGGCATGGGCTGACACTGGGTCCAGGAGCTTAGCTGGAGGAGAAACCTGCAATTGACAAAGTCATGCCGCCCATGTCCCTTATAAACAATTGAATTCTCAAGCAAAGACCAGTGTTTGTGACAGCTCACAATACCTGACAATGTGAATAAACAACAGCTGTACCTCCCTCTTCTCTCCCTTCTCCCCATCGCCATGACCACCCTGCCTTTTTGGAATAGCCAGGAAGTAACTCTGGCTCCGTCTCTAGGAAAAAGGAGCCGCAGCCTGCAAGAGTTGACTGAGCTTCCACCACATGCCAGGAGATGAGTCAGACACAGTCACGGTCTGGAGGAGTCCAGGACCGCTCATTCTGCAAGAGGCAGGGACAGACGTGTGTGCCGTGGACAGCCAGCCTCGTCTCTTCTGCGAACATTTCACATCCTGTCACCAGTGTGGCTGCCCGGGCACACACGAGGGACAGCGGGTGGGAGGGACAGTAACCCTATCCAATTCCTGACATTGCAGCCCCCTCACACCCGCTCTGATCTCCATTACATCCTGGGATTGAATGGCCCTATAAAAATGTCCACCGTGAAAGACAGATTCAAAAACTGAAGAAACAGTATCCTGATGGAAGTCCTTTAACATCCTCCACCGTCAAGTTTCAGGCCCTTCCCCCAGGCCCTACAATAGAGCTCCCGTCCCCACCCCTGGCCAGGCAGAGAATTTATGAGCTCTAAGTCCTGTTTTTCTACATTGATGGAAATCACGGGCAAACGTTTCCACCGGGCCGAACTCCATCCAGAGTCAAATATCAAGGCACCCAGCTGAGCTCCAGGAGCCAGCGTTTATGAAGCCAGTCGATGTGCCCTGTGACCGTAAACCATCTTATATTTACTATGACAGGACAGTATTTGAGTTCATAAAAAGATGATTTTTCTGCCTAACTTTTGTTGCCTGGAAGGCCCTAGCTTCTTTTACAAGGGGATTGTGTATCGGGACCCGATAGAGAGCCTGAAAAGCTAAGTCAGCCAGCTGTTGTTTGTTCATTTCGTTGGGGTAAAGAAATTGAGTCAGACCTAAAGGGGCCCTAAACAAGATTCCATAGATTCTTGACGGTCCATGATAAGTGGGAAAAATACATACCTGTTATCTTGTATGATGCAAATGAGAAGCAGGGAGAAGAGAATCATTTTATCTAAACCTCCCCAGCCCTGCCTCCTCCTCCCCAGCCCTGCCTCTCCCAGCCCTGCCTCCAGCCCTGCGTCCTCCGGGGATACCTAGATCCCATTTGGAAAAAGGGACAGTGATGAGTCTCTGAAATGTTCGCCAGAACCGCAGCGAAGGGTAGAACCACATCATCTCTTTAGGTTGATCGGGGTATGGAAAGAAACTGAAGGTGGGGTACAAGGGGAACAAAGGGATTTAGGAGGGAGCTTTCTGCTGCAGAAGGGACGACATATTCTGAGCTCTTTCAGTCACCTGGAGGGTCTGTGTGTTGTTTGCTACCAATGTTGCATTTATTTCACTCAAGTCATTCTTCAAGAGGACCTATGCCAGCTGGGGCCAAGGGAACTGGAGCAGGATGTATGTAAGCATTTTGTGAGGATGTAAGCAAACTAAGAAAATGTCAGAGACGTCCGGCTACTCTGAAGTGTTGACCCCAGTGTGGGGACCAGAGAGGCAGCACGTAAATTGTCCTCATCTCTAGAGCAGCTTCACGGAAATCCAGAGGTTCTTTCAGCTCCGACACTCTCTAACTCTGGGAATCATGAAGTGAATGGAGTACAAAGGGTCATAGTTGAGCAAAGGCTCAGGAAACAGCCTTTTCAGAGGGCACACACGAGTCCCCAACGCTGAACTGGAGGCTGCTGTCTCTCTCTTTCTGGCAATGGGGATTTGTTACTGGAGTACGCGGCTGCAGCTCCTTCCTTTGCTGAATACACGTTTCTGTATTTTTTAAATGCGATTAATTAACTGTGAAAGGACAACTTAAAGATCCCAAAATCGCAACTGTGGGCACCAGTGCCAGGCACTAATTTTTTATTATTAAGAAAAATTAATTTCTTATTAATTATTGTTAAATAAATGGGCCAATCTACGATTGCACAATAAAACATTTGGACTCGTCTCGTGGACCACAAAGCTGAATTACCACTGCTTTTCAGGAAGCTAAAGAGATTAGGTGGGTTTTAGGAAGTTTTTACTGTTAATCCAGGAAAGCAATTCTGCCTCCATCAGCAGCACCTCATGACGTGTGTTAATGATATTTTTTCTGTACCCTGAACTTTCTTCTGCCAGTGCTCAGCAACCTGCATTTTTACCCCTTGGTGCAGAAAATAACAGAAGTGAAATATCCTGAGGAAGATTAAAGGCAGTAGGGATTTTCTCAAAAGGTTCAGATGCTATTTGGCAGAGATTTATTTTTTCTGAGTAAATTATCCAGTCTGAGACGCCTTTAGTATTAGATTTTAATCCATTTAAATTTATTTTGATGACTGTTGCCCCTTGGTATCCACAAAGGATTGGTTCCAGGACCCCCTAAGGATACCAAAATCCATGGATGCTCAAGTTCCTTATATAAAATGGCATGGTATTTGCATATAACCTACACACATCCTCCTGTATACATTTAAATCTTCTCTAAATTACTTATAATGCCTGCTAGAATGGAAATGCTATGTAAATAGCTATTAGACCACATTTTTTTAGCATTTATGTTACTTTTTATCATTGTATTGTTTTGTGGCGGTGGGGGGCGGGGGATTAGCTGAATCCTTGAATGCAGAACCCACCGATGTGGAATGTCCCCTGTGCTTAGAAATTTGGACTTGTTTCTTGTTTCTTTCTTTCTTTTTTTTTTTAAGAGACAGAGTCTCGCTCTGTCACCCAGGTTGGACTGCAGTAGTGCGATCACAGCTCACTGCAACCTCCACCTCCCGAGTTCAAACGATTCTTATGCCTCAGTCTCTCAAGTACCTGGGATTACAGGCGTATGCCACCGTGCCCGGCTAATTTTTGTATTTTTAGTAGAGACGGGGTTCTGCCATGTTGGCCAGGCTGGTCGCAAACTCCTGACCTCAAGTGATCTGCCTGCTTCAGCCTCCCAAAGTGCTGGGATTACAGACATGAGCCATCGTGCCTGGATGAAATTTGGACTTGTTTTCTATCATCTTATTTGATGCTCTCCATTTACTACGTCTGTTTGCTTTTTTCTTTTCTTTTATTGGAGTAGTCAAGTTTATTTTATTGAATCCCCTTCCAGTTTAGAAATTATTATTTCATTGGTTACATTTCAAATTTTGCATGGTAATTAATTTAAGAAAACCTCATATTAACATTGCAATCCTTCTCTATCAATGCAAGGGTTTAAAAAGCTTGAGGCCAGGCACAGTTGCTCCTGTCTGTCATCCCAGTACTTTGAGAGGCCGAGGCAGGCAGATCACTTGAGCCCAGGAGTTCAAGACCAGCTTGGGCAACATGGTGAATCTCCATCTCTACAAAAAATGCAAAAATTAGCTGGGCACGGTGCCTTGCACCTGCAGTCCCAGCTACTCCAGAGGCTGAGGCAGGAGGATCATTTGTGCCTGGGAGGTCAAGGCTGCAGTGAGCTGTGATCATGCCACTGCACTCCAGCCTGGGCTACAGAGTGAGACCCTGTCTCAAAAAATAAAGAAATAAGTAAAATAAAAAATAAAATGCTTTAACACTGCCCTCCACTTCACCTTCCTCTCATTCTAATTTTATCATTGGTAAAACTGCTCTTAATCCAAGCCACATATTACTTTTTTTAATTTTATAGTCACAGCTCGTTTGGATGGATGAGTGTGTTTACCATCTTCCCAACTCACCCTTGCTTTTAGTACATCTTGCTTTCCTTCTGGATTCAGTCTTTCTTGCTAAAGTCTGTCATTTAGTAGTTTCGGTAAAGGTTTTGTATAGTTACTTCTCTCTTTGTTTATCTGAAAGTTCTCCACGTTCTGTCCTCTGAAAGTTTTATTAAATGCATTTTGGACCTAGTAAGTCTATACTCGGAGTCTGTAAACTACCTTGTTATAGTTCCATCTTTTAATCTCTTTAAGAAGTTTCTCAGATCTTCTCATTATTAACATGTTTCAGCTGTTTTCCTCTGCTGTTTGGTAAGTTTATCATGTATCTTTTAGTTATTACAGGCACACCTTGCTTTATTGAGCTCTGGTTTACTGTGCATTGCAGATACTGCATTTTTTTTAAAATGGAAGGTTTGAGGCAACCCTACATCAAGCAAGTCTGTCGGGGTCATTTTTCCAATAGTATGCTCACATGCTGTGTCTCTGTGTCACAATTTTGGCATTTTTCTCAATATTTCACTTTTTCATTAATATTGTATCTGTTATGGTGATCTGTGATCAGTGATCTTTGAGGTTACCATTGTAATTGTTTTGAGGTGCTTCAAACCATGCCTATAGAAGACAGGGAATTTTATCGATAAATGTGTGTGTCCTGACTGCTCCACAGACCAGCTATCCCCCATCTCTCTCTTCCTCAGGCCTCCCTATTACCTGAGACACAACAATATTGAAATTAGGTCATTTAATATCCCTACAATGTTCTAAATGTTCAAGGGAAAGGAAGAGTTGCACATCTGTCACTTTAAATCAAAAGCCAGAAATGATTAAACTTAGTGAGGAAGGCATGTTGAAAGCTGAGACAGGCTGAAAGCTCGGCCTCCTGCAGCAGTTAGCCAAGTTGTAAATGCAGAGGAAAAGTCCTTAAAGGAAACAAAAAGTGCTACTCCAGCGAACACACAAATGATAAGAAAGTGAAACAGCCTTATCGCTGATCTGGACAGAAGGTCAAACCAGCCATAACATCCCCTTAAGCCAAAGTCTAATCTAGAGCCAGGCCCTAACTCTCTTATATTTTCTGAAGGCTGAGAAGGTGAGGAACTTGCAGAAAAAAAGTGTGAAGTTAGCAGAGTCTAGTTCATGGGGTTTAAAAAAAGAAGCCATCTCCATAACATAAAAGTGTAAGATGAAGCAGCAGGTACTGACGCAGAAGTTGCAAAAAGTTATCTAGAATATCTACACAAAATTATTGATGAAGGTGGCTACACCAAACAACATATTTTCCATGTAGACAACATAGCCTTATTCTATACTAGAAGAAGATGCCATCTAGGAATTTCATAGCTACAGAGAAGTTAATATCTGGCTTCAAAGTTTCAAGGACAAGCTCACCCTTTTGTTAGGGGTTAATGCAGCCAGTGACTTTAAGCTAAAGCCAATGCTCATTTGCCATTTCAAAATTTCTAGGACCCTTACAATTGATGCTAAGCCTATTCTGCCTGTGCTGTACAAATGGAACAACAAAGCCTGGATGACAGCACATCTGTTTACAGCATGGTTTACTGAATATTTTAAGCCCACTGTTGAGACCTACTGCTCAGAAAATAAAAAGGATATCTGTCTAAATATTACTACTCATTGATAATGCGTCTGGTTATCTAAGATCTCTGATGTATAAGATGAATGTTGTTTTTTATACCTGTTAATACAATATCCATTGTGTAGCCCACAGGACAGAGTCGTTTTGACTTTCAAGTCTCATTATTTAAGGAATATACTTTGTAAGGCTCTAGCTACCATAGATAATGATTCCTCTGATAGATCTTGGCAAAGAAAACTGAAAACCTTCGGGAAAGAATTCACCATTCTAGGTGCCATGAAGAACATTTGTAATATATGGGAGGAGGTTATAAAATATCAACACAAACAGGAATTTTGAAGAAGTTGGTTCCAACCCTCATGGATGACTTTGAGAAGTTCTGGACTTCAGAGAAGGAAGTAACTCCAGATGTGGTGGAAAGAGTCTGAGAGTTAGAATTAAAAGTGGAGCTTGAAGATGTGACTGAATTGTGGCAATCTCGCAATAAACCTTGAACTGATAATGAGTTGCTTCTTGTGGATGAACGAAGACAGTGGTTTCTTGAGACGGAATCTCCTCCTGGTAAAGATGCTGTGAACATTGTTGAAATGACGATGAAGGATTTAGAATGTCACATGAACTTAGTAGATAAAACAACAGGAGGATTTGAGAGGATTGACTCCAATTTTAAAGGAAGTTCCACTGTAGGTAAAATGCTATCAAACAGCAGCATCGCATGCTGCAGAGAAATCTTTCATGAAAGGAAGAGTGGATCAACGAGGCAAATTTCACTGTTGCCTTATTTTAAGAAATTTCCACAGCCACCTCAATCTTCAGCAACCAACACCTTGATTAGTCAGCAGCCATTGACACTGAGGCAAGACCCTTTCTCAGCAAAGATTACAACTCACTGAAGACTCAGATGATCATTAGCACTTTTTCAGCAATAAAGTATTTTAAAACTAAGTTATGTACTTTCTTAAACATAATTACATAGCACTCTTAATAACCTACAGAATAGCATAAACATAACTTTTAGGCCAGGCGCAGTGGCTCACGCCTGTAATCCCAGCACTTTGGGAGGTCGAGGTAGGCAGATCACGAGGTCAGGAGATCGAGACCATCTTGGCCAACACGGTGAAACCCCGTCTCTACTAAAAAAAATACAAAAAATTAGCCGGGCGTGGTGGTGGGCACCTGTAGTTCCAGCTACACAAGAGGCTGAGGCAGGAGAATGGCATGAACCCAGGAGGTGGGGCTTGCAGTGAGCTGAGATGGCACCACTGCACTCCAGCCTGGGCGACAGAGCGAGACTCCATCTCAAAAAAAAAAAAAAAAAAAAAACAAAAAACCATAACTTTTATACGTACTGGGAAATCAAATAATTTGTGCAGCTCGCTTTATTGTAATATTTGTTTTATTGTGATATTTGCTTTATTACAGTGGTCTGGAGCAGAACCTGCAAGATCTCTGAGGTATGCCTGGACTATGTTTTTCTGCTTTTTTAATCTGCAGTTTATCCTTTCTGTTGAGGTTTTAACTTCAACATTTACAATTTTTCATTTCACATTCTATTTGGCTCTTTGTCAAATATTTTTATGCTGTCCAGATTTTTCGTAATAATTTTAATATTTTGTTTCTTTAATAAATTTGAAACAATCATGTAGGTATCTTTCAGAGTATTATGATTTTGAGGTCAATTTTGGGGTTTGTTGGTTTTACTGCCTCTTCCACACGGTAGGTGTCTTTCTTCGAGTGATTGAAATTTCTAATCGTGTTTCCCATCCTCAATTGTGGTTGTTCATTCTAGGGAAGTCTCCTGGGAACCAAGTTGTAGAAAATCATTTGGAACAGCTTCAGTTTTTCTTTTGCCAAAGATACCAAGGGTTTCAATGGTCCTGAGACCAGTTCTTCTGTTGATTTCTCAGCTTGTGGTTCTCACACTTCACGGGAAGCATAAACTCAGGCCACATGCAAACATACAGCTCAGACTTGTGGTTTTAATTCCTTATGAGTGACTTTTATTTTTATTTTTACTTTTTGTTCAAAAGTCTAGAGAGAGGGCAAGCTTCCTGACACTTTTGCTGAGCCTGGGAGGCAGGGTTTTCTAATCTATGAGGTCAAGGAGCATGGAGCATGTCAAGATGCTTCGCTTCATGTATAGGCATGGTTTTGTCTCTAGGGGCAAATGCAGGCAGTGGCCAATTCCTAAATCCCAGCTTTCAACCCAGGTCCTTTCTCCTGTTCATCCTCTGTGGGCTACAGCAGCCTCAGCGCCCACTTACTGCCCTGGCAGGATTTCCTTTCTTTGAACTTTGGCTGGGTATACTTGTTTTTGTTGTGGTAGCTGTTACATTTTATGCAGCATTCTTTTATGTTTATTTTAGGTGGAAAGAAGAGAGAAGTAGATCACTTCTTTCCTCAGCTGAGTCCCTCTCATTGCTGGAAATGTTTCTGTGATAATTAAAGATTTTAATTATGATGCTCTATTGGCTCCATATTATCTGAGCAGAGTCCAGGCATCCAAGCTCCACATGCATTGCTGCGAGATGCGGCAGATACACACACCAGTCCCAGCCCTCCACCGGAGACTGCTGTGGACTGTCAGCAAGTACACAAAGCCTGCATGAATCAGGTGATTCACTGCCGGCGTCCCCCAGCCTTGCCCTGCCAGCTCCTTCCATTTCTATCTCTATATAACAAGTAGCGAATTTGGGGGGGTTCATTTTTTACAACTATCAACTTTTGAAACTTTAATGCAACAGACCTCCACTGGGAGTAAAATTCTGATGTAAATTCAATCCCTTGGGAAAGGTAGTGAAACAACAAGTAAAATAGAAATGAAAAGCACGTCTGAAGAATCTCAGTGCTACCTCTCCTTTGGAGCTGGCTTATCAACAGCTCTGGCTGTCACCTTCCTGGTTTTCACATTCTCTGTTCGTCTCCATCTAAAATGGGTCTTTAACCATTCCACACTCCTCCCACCTTCCTGCTTACAGAAGCTGTGTCCTAGATGTGTAGGCTGGAAATTCTATTCTGGGACTTGCCATTAATCCCTCTTGGAAAGTAGCGCTGTGCAGAAGATGGGAGTTAGCTGGTTAACAAACAGTTATTCTAACCTTTCAAAATCCTCTCATAGCTCAAAACTGGTAGAAGAAAAACCTTCTAGAATTATTGATATATGAATATTCTCACCACATTTGAGAGATTTCAGCTGTTACTCAGAGATGCAACGTAAACCAATGGTCTTAGGATATGGAAGGCGTAAATGGTAGTCAATGCTATCAGGAGACAAAGAAGGACCTTCTCCATGCTATTTCCATCTCTCTCTCAAATGACTGGGTGTTTCCTTCTTGAACTAACTACTACAAAAGTCATTTCTTGCTGTTTGTCCTAAAAATGAAAAGAATATTAGATGCTTAGTTCTAATACACTTTTTTGTGATGAAGGTAATAATATCACCTTATAAACAGTTTTGAAAAAAAAAAGATAATCACTCATCCATAATTCCAGCACTGCTAGCATTCTAAGGGTGTTTCCTTTTTGTTTGTTTTTTTGAGACAAGCAAACTCTGCTACCTAGGCTTGAGTGCAGTGACACAATCACAGCTCAGTGTAGCTTCAACCTCCCGGGGTCAAGTGATTCCCCCCACCTTAGCCTCCCGAGTAGCTGAGATACAGGTGCACGCCACCAGGCCTAGTTAATTCTTGTGTTTTTTGTAGAGATGGGATTTCATCATGTTGCCCAGGCTGGTCTCCAACTCTTGGGCAATTCACCAGCCTCAGCCTCCCAAAGTGCTGGGATTACAGGGGTGAGCCGCTGTGTCCAGTCTACAACTTATTTAAACATAGTTAAAATCAAAGTATCCATGTGTTTTTCACATATTTACAGGAGTTTTAGGTCCCTATGCATCTCAGTTTTTTTTTTTTTATTTTTTTGTTTTGTTTTTTAATCACAACAACCCTCTCACTAAAGCAAGGTAAACGTGCTTGACCACATTTGACAGAGAAGGAAACCGAGACACAAGCATTTGACAATGAGTTGCTCAGCATTACAGATATAGGAGAAGCCTGTTGTTACCAAGGTTTTCTTCTTAGGTGTCTGTAAACCTAGGGAATTCACAAGTGCTCTATCAGCCCATACAAACTCACGGGTAGTTAGAACTAGAGCCAAACTGGAATTAAAGGGAGAAAGGTGGGAGGAAGGGGACTTTTTGAAGCTGTGGTTATGAATCTAATCAGTGTATGGCCTGTCTATAAACAATAAAGCCAATTTCTTTGTGACACATATAGTTTTAGAGGGAATTCCAGATAAAAATTCCCCCAAATGCTCTGTGTGATGGCAATACTAGAGTAAGCACATAACCTCTGCTGGGGACTGCTTTGATGGACGTCACTTAATTGGATCTATAAATTATGTGTGTCTGTTTTCAAAAAAACTCAGTCTTCCTATGTTCACATTTTACATAATTCAGTTGATGCATTATTTTAGCAAGTGCTCTATGCTTTGGCGACGGCAGGAAGAAAATCGCCTTCTGAGGGCAACCTAGATGGCATAGGTTGCCAATTGGCCAACCTCACTTCACCTCAATGGCTAATTGGCAACTTTCCCTAACTTTTCCACAAGCCCCTGATGTCTCAGGAGAGTCATATCGTCAGAGGATTCGGAAAATCAAAAAGGGGATTAGTGCTACAGAGAGGACAGGTAGATGGAAATATATATGATAAAAACAAGTATAGTAAAACGTAAAGAATAGAATCCAGATGATGGGTTGATGGGTTTTCACTATAAAATTATTTTAGTCCTGCCATATACTGAAATTTTCAAAATAATGGTTTGTTGTTGTTGTTGTTTTGAGATGGAGTCACGCTCCGTTGCCCAGGCTGGAGTGCAGTGGCATGATCTCAGCTCACCGCAGCCTCCACCTCCCAGGTTCAAACGTTTCTCCTGCCTCAGCCTCCTGAGTAGCTAGGACTACAGGCATCTGGCTAATTTTTGTATTTTGAGTCCAGACGGGGTTTCGCCATGCTAGCCAGGTTGGTCTTGAACTCCTGACCTCAGCTGATCTACCCACCTCAGCCTCTCAAAGTGCTGGGATTACAGGCATGAGCCATAGCGCCCCACTAATAATGCTTTTAAAAAACAAAGAGACTCCACAGCAAAATGCTTTTCTGGGTAACAAAATGTTGCTGGATAGATTTATTTTTTCTGTCTCTCTTCATCTCTCTCCTTACCCTGTCCTTTTTATGTCTATGAATTACTTAGGGATATTTCTCTAAAGATGAATGAATATGCTCGGAAAACATTGAATCAAATGCATTTTTTGAGAGGATAATACTGAGTTCTAAAGAGGGGAACTGACTTATCCCAAATCAAGTCATCATATGGCAGGTGCAGGAGCAAAGGTTGGGCTCCTGTGTCCCAGGATCCTTCCCTCCTAGGGGGTGACCGCTCGGACCACTTTCTTGTGGGATCCTACCTGGAAGGACTAGGAAACCAATACATTTGGAAATTGTAAATGGAGGTTTAGAGAAAGTCGGGGTGCTAAGAAATACTCACGAAAAAAAGGGCATCGAGGGGGCCAGCAGAGAGGATGTGAGAGCTGCTACCGGGATTTGATCCTGAAGTTGATACAGGGCTCACAATTGAATGGGCTGGAAGGAAACCTCTGGCTTCTGTTCATAGAGGCTGGGCTCCCTAGAGGAGAGGTCCAGGCTATGTTTTAATTTGTTAAGGTCATTTCACCTACCTGATCTTCAGAACCATGCTTTTATTTTACAGGATTAAGTAGATGGGGAATTCAACAGCTATTTTCTGAGTTTTTACTGTGTGCAAGGCACTGTGCCAGAAACCACAGGAAAATAAAAAATTGAGCAAAACACAAACTCAAGGAACTAGCCGTTCTGTTAGAGATATGGGAGGCAGGAAAAGAATAAGTTAAAATTGTACATATTGAATTAGGGAAAACAGCGGACCCTTTTCCACCACAAGACCCTGCTTATTTAACAGCCTGATCCCAATGAGCAGAAAAGGATTTTTATGTGGAGTCCTGGAGTTCAGGAGGTCCTGGAAGAAAGATTATAACCAATTCCACTAAAGCTTTTCCACTGATGTCCGGATTTCCGTCAAAATATTGCACACCATGAGATTCCGCACCCTGACCTCCTAGTGGACAAATGCATCCGATTTTCAGTGTTCTTGGCTCTCCTTAGCCTCCTTCCTGTCCACATTTAAAATGACCATTCCCCTGACCTCCATGGCATTACAGTTGCCCTAGATCTCATCCATCCTCTCTGAATGCATTTTAGAATACCCCAATGCCCACAGCAAGACCTCCTCCTCCTTCCAACTCCTAAATACTCAATCCATCCATGCTTTGTCTTCTCATTTCTAAGCAGATCATTGCAAGCCTCCATTTGTAGTGTTACCCCTGTCTCATGGAAGGTTCCACCTAGAACTCGAAGCTCCCCGCCTGACGTCTCTGTCCATCCACAACCATGCCCCTTTATCCACGCTCCCTCAGTTCTACCCATTTCCACACCACCATGCTACAAAGTTGGAAAGAGTCATTTGTGATTCCTTTTTAGTCTCCCAAACAACTAGAAATCAAAATCTGATGATTCTTCCTCTCCAGTCTTTCCTGGTCCAGGACTTCATTGTCACCAGCCCAAAAGACATCAGCTGTGTCTCTGGCAGAGTTCCCACCTCCAGAACCCTCTATCCTCACACTTGGTATGTGACTGAGCTGAATGTTGAGGGTGAGTGTCAACAACACAGGTTGAATGTTTGTGCCCCCACCGCCCCCCACCACAAATTCATGTGTTGAAACTGTAATCTCCAATGTGAAGGTACTAGGAGCTGGGGGCCTTTGCGAGGTGGCTGGATTTAAATGAAGGCATGAGAGCACTTTGGGAGGCCAAGGCGGGCAGATCACGAGGTCAGGAGATTGAGACCATCCTGGCTAACACGGTGAAAACCCGTCTCTATTAAAAATACAAAAAATTAGCTGGGCATGGTGGCCGGCGCCTGTAGTCCCAGCTACTCGAGAGGCTGAGGCAGGAGAATGGCTTGAGTCCAGGAGGCGGAGCTTGCAGTGATCAGAGATGGCGCCACTGCACTCCAGCCTGGGTGACGAGCAAGACTCTGTCTCAAAAAATAAATAAAATAAAATAAAATATAAAATAAAATAAAATAAAATAAAATAAGGCACGAGGATACAGCCTCCAAAGTGGAGTTAAGGACACAGGGGAGCTTGTCTCCCTCTCTCTGCTGTCTCTGACACATGAGAATACACAAGAAGATGGTGGTCTGCAAACCAGGAAGAGTGCCCTTATTGGACACAGATCTTCCAGCACCTTGGTCTTGGACTTCCCAACCTCCGCAGAAGTAAGAAATTAGTATTTGTTGTTCAAGTCAGTGGCATTCTGTTATAGTAGATAAACTAAGACCATCCTCTAATGCAGTTCTCACCCCAGTACTCTCTATCCTTGTGCTCAATTAATTCAGCCTATACCCATTGCCATATCACTCTTTTTGTTGTTTTTGTTTGTTTGTTTGTTTTTGAGATGGAGTCTCACTCTGTCACTCAGGCTGGAGTGCAGTGGTGCGATCTCGGCTCACTGCAACCTCGGCTTCCCAGGTTTAAGTGATTGTCCTGCCTCAGCCTCCCGAGTAGCTGGGACTACAGGTGCGTGCCACCACACCCAGCTAATTTTTTGTATTTTTAGTAGAGACGGGTTTTCACCGTGTTAGCCAGGATGGTCCCGATCTCCTGACCTCATGATCTGTCCGCCTCGGTCTCCCAACGTGCTGGGATTACAGGCGTGAGTCACCACGCCCAGCCCATATCACTCTTAAAACAGTGAAAGGCATGTCTCATCATCACCCTCCTGAAAAACGTTCTCCATATCTATAGATGGTAATTGTAAAACACTAAAACTGATGTCCAGGGTCCCCCGCAAGGAGGGTCTGCTTTTTCTTTCCCATCTCACCTTGAAATACTGCTTGAAGACAAAATATCCCCTCTAGTCAAATTAATCCTCTTGCCACCATCCTGTAACGCATTCACATTTGCGACCCTCTTCCACTTCACAGTTGTCCCTACCTGGAAATTTTTCTCAGTGTCTCTCTGTTTATCTAATTCCTATCAATTTTTAAAATAATCCCATCTCCTTCAGGAGACTTTCCCCCAAATGTTCTAGCATACCAAGACCACTCTTGCTTGCTCTCTCGGTTGTGAAATTCTCTGACAATTATTACCTATACCCTTTGCCTAGCATTACACGTACTACCCATGTTGAGGCTCTTTTCTGATTCCTCCATCAAATTGCAAACTCCTACCCTAAGTGGGGAAAAAGCATCTTTTAGTTTCAAAAAAATGGATAATGGATGAGGTCAGAAAGACATGAAATTCCCAGCCTCTATTTTGATTTCAAAATTTGCCAAATTCATAAGACATTGCAAATGAAACACACTGGTAAGATAAAAGCAGGGGTATGCTTTGAAGAAGAAACTACAGAGCATGAATCTACAGAGCATGAATCTACCCTTGTTGGTTCCTAGTTCCAATCAGGAAGTTTTTGCTCTCTCACTTCTAATTGTGGTGACTGTCATCAGGAAAAGAATAGAAAAAATCCTTTCATCTCACAGCTTATTCTAGGGGTCAGTCAAAGATTTTAGCTCCTTCTGCCTTTATCTGAGGTTCCCAGATAGCACAAGACCATACCAGAGGTTAGCAAGGAGTCGCCTGATCTCTTAGCCAATAGAAGCTAAGAAGGGAGGGAAATCGTATTGGAAGTAATGAGCTGATAATTGACTAGTGGCTGGAATGTCTACCGAAAGCCCAGCAGGTTTAGAAGCCTCAAAAATAACCATTGTAAGTATTAACCATCATTTCCGTCAATGCTGGGAAGTAGAGGCTCCAGTTAGACTGCGGGAGCTAGAAACATTTCCCAGCTAAGTGCCATGGAAAAGATTTACCCTGCTGTGAACAGCATACTCACACAAGTCTTTCTGGAAAGCAGATAAAGGCCTTGTCACTCAAAGGATGATCTCCACACTATTAGCATCAGCATTACTTGGAAGCTTGTTAGAAATGCAAATGCTCAGGCCTCACCTTAAGGCTACTGCATTGGTATTTCTGGGACTGAGGCCCAGGAACTTGAGTTTTAATGAGTTCTCCAGGTGATTCTGATGCAACTTAGGTTAAACACTGCCTTAGCAAATGGTGTTGGTGGCTGAATTAACAATTGCGGCACAGCAAGGAACTGCAGACCTTACTAGCTTAAAATAACAAACATTGATTATCTCACACAGTTGCCCAGGGTCAGGAATGCTGCAGCTGCTTAAGTGGGTGGTTCCAGCTCAGCTCGGTGTATCTCCTGGGATCACAGTCATCAGCTGGAGCTGCAGACATATGGATGCTTGATTAAGGTGGAAGAGTCACTCCAGGCTCACTCACGTGCTGTTGGAAGACTTCAGGTTGCCATGTGGGCCTCTCCATAGGGGCTGCTCATAAAACATGGCAGCTAACTTCTGCTACTTCAAGTCATTCCAGACAGAGAACGCACTCAAGAGAGAAAGCACAATCTTTTAACAAGCCAAGCCTGGAAGATATATCTCATCACTTCTCTCGTATTATTTTTGTTGCAAGTGAATGACTAGGTCTAGCCCACATCCAAGAGGAGGATTACACTTCAATTATTAAACAAAAGAGTACCAAGAGTATATGACTTTGTGGACATATCTTGAAGATCACCACAGCAATGTTAAGGGTGTCCAAAAGCCTTTAATAACACCTAACGTCTTAGGAATCCAATTTTAATTAGTGCCTCCCCAGCAGGAGAGACCAAGGGACATCCTAAAAATTAGTTCACTATTCCTAGAGCAAGCAACAACCCTAAAGATTTTTTTAACCAATAAACTGGATGGTGCAATTAATCACAATTTTCATGTCTAGCACTAGACGGCAGAACAGACATTTGGTTGGTAGGATGGCCTACTGCATTAGTACATTCTCGTGCTGCTGATAAAGACATATCTGAGACTGGGTAATTTACAAAGGAAAGAGACTTAATGGACTCACAGTTCCACATGGCTGGGGAAGCCTCACATTCATTGCAGAAGGCGAAGGAAGAGCAAAGGCATGCCTTACATGGTGGCAGGCAAGAGGGCGTGTGCAGGGGAACTCCCCTTTATAAAATCTTCAGATCTCGTGAGACTTACTGCAAGAACAGCACAGGAACGACCCACCCCCA
>NW_012102088.1:2390783-2393584 GCF_000951045.1 Mandrillus leucophaeus | reverse complement strand
AAAAATTAGTTCACTATTCCTAGAGCAAGCAACAACCCTAAAGATTTTTTTAACCAATAAACTGGATGGTGCAATTAATCACAATTTTCATGTCTAGCACTAGACGGCAGAACAGACATTTGGTTGGTAGGATGGCCTACTGCATTAGTACATTCTTGTGCTGCTGATAAAGACATATCTGAGACTGGGTAATTTACAAAGGAAAGAGACTTAATGGACTCACAGTTCCACATGGCTGGGGAAGCCTCACATTCATTGCAGAAGGCAAAGGAAGAGCAAAGGCATGCCTTACATGGTGGCAGGCAAGAGGGCGTGTGCAGGGGAACTCCCCTTTATAAAATCTTCAGATCTCGTGAGACTTACTGCAAGAACAGCACAGGAACGACCCACCCCCATGATTCTATTACCTCCCACCGGGTCCCTCCCATGAGACGTGGAAATTATGGGAGCTATAATTCAAGATGAGATTTGGGTGGGGACACAGCCAAACCATAACACCTACTCAGCATGCTATTAATTCATGGAACTAGGGTTTCTTCACCCTAAGTCTGCCTGGCCAGGACTGGAGGAAATCTTGCTAGTTTCCAGTTCTCCAAGCTATTACCAGTTCATTGTATTCATGGGGTTGCTTTCTGGCTGCCTCATGAAAGAAAACCTTCCTTCCCTACTGCCTTCGACTCTGAAGAGCCTTTAGGTCTGGCAAGGAAACCAGTAAAGCTAACTGCTCCCTCCCAGGCCAGAGGAATAATGAGAGTTTGAGGACATTCATGACAACAGTCATGCCCACAGGCTTTCCTTAGTCAAAATTTACACAATCCAGGACAGAATACATACAGAATAATATAATTGTAGACTTGGAGGAAGCCAACAGAAATCACCAAATTTGACATTTTTATTTAGAAGATGAAAAAAACTCAGGCACAGATAAAACACAAGTACCTTGTACAAATTCACCAATTAACTAATGGCAAAGCCAGGGCTAGATCCCTACTACAAAGTGCTTTATTATCATAGTCAATATGACTACCATTTCCATCAAGTTCAGGCCCCTGCTTTTATGTCTAATGACTATTTTAAAGAAGCCAAGAAATTTTGGTAGCAGTTTCTGGTGTGTGTGTGTGTGTGTGTGTGTGTGTGTGTGTGTGTAAAAAGAGTTCTTAGAGTAGCTCTCAATCTAGAACCTCTAGATTAATGGGCCTCTTCACACTACCAGAGATAGTATTTGATACAACTTTTCCAAAGGGCGATTTTGTAACAGCTGTCAAAAGATTTAAAAAATGCATATACCACTTTACTCAGCCATTTTTTCTGCTGAGAAGTTATCCTAAGAAGACAACGATAGGTGAGCATTAAAGATTTAGTTACAAGGAGGCCATGGCAGTTTTATTTGTCACAGTGAAATATTGGAATCAAGTTAAACATTGAACAATAAGGATTGCCTAAGTGACTTACAGGACTTCCAGACAATAGAATCCATGCGATATTTTAAAAAATGTTTAAAATGGCTGGGCACAGTGGCTCACACCTGTAATCTCAGCACTTTGGGAGGCCAAGGAGGGCATATCACAAGGTCAGGAGATTGAGACCATCCTGGCTAACACGGTGAAACCCCATCTCTACTAAAAATACAAAAAAACTAGCCGGGTGTGGTGGCTGACGCTTGTAGTCCCAGCTACTCAGGAGGCTGAGGCAGGAGAATGGCGTGAACTCGGAAGGTGGAGCTTGCAGTGAGCCGAGATTACGCCACTGCACTCCAGCCTGGGCGACAGAGCGAGACTCTGTCTCAAATAAAAAAAAGGTTAAAATCTTTTTAAAAGTCAGGGTTTCCAGGCCAGGTACGGTGGCTCATGCCTGTAATACCAGCACTTTGGGAGGCCAAGGTGGGCGGATCACCTGAGGTCTATAGTTCAAGACCAGCCTGGCCAACATGATGAAACCCCGTCTCTACAAAAATACAAAAAGAAAAGAAAAGAAAAGAAAAAATTAGCCAGCATGGTGGTGCATACCTGTAATCTGGGCTACTTGGGAGGCTGAGGCAGGAGAATTGCTTGAACTCGGGAGGCAGAGGTTGCAGTGAGCCAAGATCACACCACTGCATTCCAGCCTGGGTGACAGAGCCAGACTCCATCTCCAAAAAAAAAAAAAAAAAAAAAAAGCATCATAAGAAATTATACTTTGGGAGGCCGACTGAACTCCTCAGATCACCTGAGGTCAACATGGGGAAACCCTGTCTCTACTAAAAATAACAAACATTAGCAGGGCTGTGGTGGTGCTTGCCTGTAATCCCAGTTATTCAGGAGCCTGGGAGACAGAGGCTGCAGTGAGCCGAGATCATGCCACTGCACTCCAGCCTAGGCGACAGAGTGATTCTGTCTAAAAAAAAAAAAAAAAAGAAATTATACACATGCTGTGATCTTAATTAGGTTAAAAACAAAACAAAAGCAAGGCTACCAGTTTTGAATGTGCCATGTCTTGCATTTGCCATGGCATTTGTCATGTTTTTTGTAAGGGGGAGCATATAGAGTCTGTTGTGCTATAATGTCAACACACACATTCTTCAAATCACTATGCCGATAAAAATTCAAAGATAAAAAAACTACACGACTTAGAGGAAAATAGGATTAGGGTACAACACTTAAAATTTTCATCAGTGGCACATTAAAAAAAAAAAAAAGAACCTAAATAGCAATGATAACACAGTTCCATACGCTAATGGTTAAGAAATCCAGAAATTCTAAAATAAAAATGACACTTTTACTTTGAAAAAGCCCTAGTGTTTTCTCATGGAAGTGGGCATTGGA
>NW_012102088.1:2383532-2386548 GCF_000951045.1 Mandrillus leucophaeus | reverse complement strand
GAGCTAATAAAATAATATTTCTAAAGTTGTCTACACACCCAGCACCGTCTCAAAACTAGCCACACAAATACAGAATAAATACATGTGAATCTGCTCGTCAATGAGCAGGCAAAGCAAGCAATGGACTAAATAAATATTTTGCCATCCAAATAAGTTATGTTATATCAATGTTTTGAGCACTTATCTTAAAAGCATTATCTGATGACTAGAATAGCTACAGAACTGTTTTAATAAACTTTGGTCTATCAGATAAGTATGGGGCTAAATGACCCCAAGGTCATTTCCAATGCTAATAACGAGATTTTGTGATAGTGTACTTTTTTCTTAATAATAAAGTACTTTATGTTTAGATAAGAATAAATAAACTCAGTTCCGAGGGGGGTCACCCTTTAATTACTGTCTGGGCATTTCTGTACCAACAGAACGTAACACACAGACTCATACTTTTTTATTTCCTAAATGTCACCTGAGAACAGTGTGAAATTTTCTTCCTATTTTAAAATTACCTTGACTTAAGCAAACAGACACACAAAAAAGGACTTTCCTGGCAAACAGTTTGACCAATGAACAAATGAAAGGAAGTGTTCCTCCTTTTTTTTTTTTTTTTCCTGATGGATGTTATAAAAGGGGAAACAACTCGTTTGGCAAAGTATAGTACATCATCACTCAAATCTGAGTTCAATAGTTCAAATTTTTAGCGGCCTTGGGGAGGAAGAAAAAGAACTTTCTGTTTTCAAGGAAAATGATTTTGCCTGAGCTTTTAAAACTGAGCTAGCATATTCAATGGAATCCTGATAATAGGCCTACATAAAAGTCATATGTCCACATCAACGTATTGAAGTTGCTTAAATATCCAGTTATTATTTGGTTTTTCAGAACTTCCTTTTTAAAAGGGCAATAATTTTGCCCAAACCTTTACAACCGTGCTAGTATACTACGATAATAGGAATACATAAGTCAGAAGTCCAAATCAATATACTCATGTAGCTATTTAAATGAACTATGATTTATTTGCTTTTTTATAAATGAAGGGAAACATGCTTGCATGAATAGAGCTAACATATAATCTGTCCACCGATGTGGTGTGCTAAACGACCAAGGAGTTGCACGTGAAATGAAACATTTAATGCCCGGCGTATTTCTAAGATGTCAAAATAATCACCTTTTCATTTGCATAACACTACTTTCTCATTCATTATATTCTTTAATGATTTTCATGCTTTCTTTCCTTGAGAAATCAATCAGTCTATCAGAAATCGTATTTGAAATACTCTCATGTCTTTCCAAGTGCCTTATTTTTTAGATAATGCTGTAATACAGAGTAACCTCTGGTGGGCAAAGATTCACATTTGCTCTTTGATCATGTGTAGGTAGCCTGCACAGTTCCTGAGACTCGGTCATTTGTTAATTTTGTAGAGGCAGATCGTTTAAATTCCTGTGAAGATGTTACAGCCATTCATTCTCCAGATATGAGAGAAAAATGCCTCTCTGTGAACAAAATGATAGTGGTAACTGAAAAGGCATTAAACTGTGGGTATGAGGAAATTCACTGGAAACCCACGGCCATAGAAAGGCATGAGAGGCGGGGGACGTAGGGAAGGTACAAACATTTCAGCGTCTGTGAATTTTAAGACTCACAGAAGTCTTCAGAGTTATTCCTTGAAAAAATCCGGCTCGACCGCTAAGAAAATCTGAAACTGCCTTTAGATCACGTTCTCCTCCATGTTGGCCTCTTTGCCCTTTTATTGGTGAACCTCTGAAGCATTTGATCAGTGCTACTTTCTCTTCCCCTTTTGGTTCTCTGCTTTCTCCTCTGTTGCAGTTGTACAGAGTTTCTGGTCATGCATTGAAATATTCTAAAGTTTTGTTACATATATGCAGAGAGTCACAAGGAGTCTGGCTTTAATCAGGCTATTAGAAAAGTGAAGATCTCAGGCACTTATTTATTTAAACGTAAGCCACCAGCTTTTAAATTCTTCAGTTTCCTGGGTTCCTCATACTCTCTCAATTTCCCTTCTCCCTCATCCCCTCCAGAAAAAAATGCCCCTTAACACATCACCATGCTGCTAAAGGCCTACCCTTAGATTTTTTATCAAACTTTTGTCAAACTGGAAAAGAAACTCATGGTGAAGTACATTAATTATTTGCAATATCCCAATATTAAATCTAAAGAGATGGCATGAACATAGTTGTTGAACTTGACATACAGTCACTCCACTTATTTTAAACAATATTCAGCTTGAAATTTTCTCTGATTCTTTTCTCTACGAACCTCTATGAGTTGGAGAGAAATATTCGCTGTCAACTAAATGAGAAATTGAACACTACAAAGGCATTTGGCTTGGTTTGGTTTGGTTTTGCCATGAGCAATACATTTGTGAGTCAGACAATACGGCAGTAATACATTGGTTTGGTTTTCTCACTCCTGAGTATTTTTGTTTTGTTTTGTTTTTGAGGGTTTCTCACCATTACCATGATTTCCAGAGAAGAAAAAGGAAAGTATTGAATGCAAGGCAAAGAGTATCTGGATTTTATGTGCTATCTGGTATTCACAGTGAACACATAAAAACACGTCACTGATGGAAGAAGAGCCAATGGTAAAACTTTTTAAAAAGCCTTCAATGTGAGTGAGGAAAAAACATAAGGTATTTAAATTTCTTCATTCTCTGATGAAATTTTCAAACAAGTATTTAAAAAATGGAGATCCTTAAAGCAAGTTTGTCTCTACTTATATACTTGCAATGGAGTTTAGAATAGACTGGTACAAGTGCTGGCTTGAAGAAGAACCACTATGCTTTTACCAAAACATTCACGAAAATTAAACAGGCATTTCAGATGCTACATGGTTACATGTGTTTAATAATTAATGCTGGAAACCATAAGCATTCATACAAAGAGCACAGTCTGCAATTTCTAAAAAAAAAAAAAAAAGGAAGAAAGAGAGAGGAAGGAAGGAAGGAGGGAGGGCGGGAGGGAGGGAGGGAAGGAAGGAAGGAAGGAAGAAAAGAAGGAAGGA
>NW_012102088.1:2375568-2382397 GCF_000951045.1 Mandrillus leucophaeus | reverse complement strand
TAGAGTCTTGCTCTGTTGCCCAGGCTGGAGTGCAGTGGTGCAATCTCGGCTCACTGCAACCTCCGCCTCCTGGGTTCAAGCAATTCCCCTGCCTCAACCTCCCAAGTAGCTGAGGCTACAGGAGTGGACTACCACGCTGGGCTAATTTTTTGTGTTTTAGTAGAGACAGGGTTTCACCATGTTGACCAGGATGATCTTAATCTCCTGACCTCATGATCCACCTGCCTCGGCCTCCCAAAGTGCTGGGATTACAGGTGTGAGCCACCACACCCTGCCTCTGTGTTCTTTATCACAGTTACACTTACTAATAAGTATTCAACTACTCTCCCTTTCCTCCTCCTTTCCGCATTGCTAGTATTCCACACAACGTTACAAGACCTACTTCTGAAACATCTACCAAATCTTTCCCTCACTTCCCATGCACACTGCACTGCTCTGCTCTAGTTCAAGCCTCTATCATCTGTCCTCTAGATTCCTCAACAGCCACCTATCCCAGTGTGCATCCATATGCCACCGAGAATTAGATTTCCAAAGCAGAACGAGAGGAGGTCTGTGAAATCAGTCCTCCACTGAAAGCCTTCAGTGCCTCCCCTGACTCTGTCTCCCATGCCTTGAGTAGCTAGTAGAATAGCCATTGGCTTCATAAGTCTACTGAGCTCTTGAAATGTAATTAACCCAAATTGAAATCTGTTGCAAGTATAGAATGCATACTAGATTTTGAAGACAATATAAAAAACTGCAAGATTTCTTACTATTAATGTTTTATTTTGATTTCATATTGAAATTATAATATTTTAGATATATTGGCTTAAGTTAAAATATTATTAGTTAATTTCACCTCTTTAGTCTTACCTTTATAAGGCAGCTACTAGAAAGTTGAAATTACATATAAGTTTCTCATTACATTTCCATCAGACTGTGCTGTCCTTGAATAAAGTCCAAACTCCTTAAACATGCCACTTGATAATTGAGGCCGGGTGCAGTGGCTCACACCTCTAATCCCAGCACTTTGGGAGGCCAAGGTGGGCGGATCACGAGGTCAGGAGATTGAGATCATCCTGGCCAACATGGTGAAACCCGTCTCTACTAAAAATACAAAAATTAGCCAGGTGTGGTGGCGCACACCTGTAGTCCCAGCTACTGGGGAGGGTGAGGCAGGAGAATCGCTTGAACCCAAGAGGTGGATGTTGCAGTGAGCCAATATCGTGCCACCGCACTCCAATCTGGTGACTGAGCGAGACCTCATCTCAAAAATAAAATAAAAAAATTTCCAAAAATCTTTCCCAAACTTTGTTCCCAACTTGATGTCTCACTCCTCACCTACACAGACAGATGGGTGAACGAAATGCTGTTTCAGTGCAGAAGTCAGGTGACAATCAAAGTGACCTCACTGTACCCCTACTACTCCTAAATGATTCATATGGTGCCCAGGCATCTAAAGAAAAAAGGCAAAAGAGAGAGCAGGGGATGATTTATAAACTAAACACACTCAAGTACAAAGTCAAGGAAGCATCAAAACAGATTATTAAGCTTGAAAAAAAAAAAAAAGAGCTACCACTGCTTTGATTGGTGTTTATGTCTGTTTCAAAACAGAATATTTGTAGTTGAGCATATAATCACATTCTAGAAAATGTCATCCTCCCAAACAACTTTGTATGTTTCAAAAATACAGGTCACTGGCATGCAGTTCCAGAGGGCACGGCCTAATCCCATTCCCACACAGTCACAGGGAACTCTTGTTATTTCTGAACTGGATCTTGAATTGGTGTTTTATCACCTACATTCGGCCTCCCTAACATTGCCATGAATATTAGCTGCAGGTGCTCACCTGAGAGTAAACCATAAGTAAAGGAAGCACATATGAGATATTTGAAGCCTCTGGCTTAGCCCAGAAGTCTGCAAACGACAGCCAGTGGTTTTATAGTTTGGGTCAATAAAGTTTTATTGGAATACAGCCACACATATTCATTTACATACCATCTGTGGCTGCTTCCATGCTACACAAGCAGAATTGAGTGGTTGTGGTAAACACTGCACCACCCACAAAACCTAAAGTATTTAGTATCTGGCCCTTTCCAGAAAAAAGAAAAAAAAAAAATTGCTGACACCTGGCGTAAGGGGGCATTAAACTTTTTTTTCCATTAAACTCATAGTGATTCTGTTTGTGGTACAGTTCCAAGCCTTGGGCATATCAGGTTAAAAGGATTGAAGTTTAGAATCCATAGTATAGAATGTTCACACTTAGTTTCTCATTTTAGTCATTTTAGCACATCCATTTTAGTCTTCTCAAACATGACTTTCTTGTACACTAGTCAGTGTTTTCCAAACTTTTTTTCTATTGGGATCCACTATAACAAATACATTTTACACCCAACTCTTTCAGCACACTCGTATCTATATTAGTAAATATAAAAAACAGAATCAAGTTTGTCAAGACAACACTTGTCCTTCTTACCACATGAGATTCACTCTCTTATGTTACCTTAGTATAGTCCATTTTATAGGGAATTCCATTTTTAAAGAAGGATTGATTTTATCAGACATTCATGTCTCGTGATTCACAGTTTGAAAAACTCCCTGGTCCGCTCCAGCTGTGGACTGTCTAACTCTGACCTTCACCGCACGTCACAGGCTATAAACTAGCAGCCATTCACTTCAGTTGAGATTGATTCGCTTCATCCACACAGACGTTTGTTTGGTTTTCGTGTGGGTTTTGGTTTTTAATATGTAAATCCTTTTACAATATGTTTTTAAAAAGTCGATACTCCAAGTTTCTTTGAAAAGTCAGAGGACAAGTCTCTAGGAGCCCTCCTTCCTACTTGGTAAGAATCCGTGGGAGCTGAGTAGTTTCTCCAAGGCCTGCTCCCCAATTTGCCACCCTTCACCAACAGAGCAAATGCACCTGAAAATCCCAAGAATTTTCTTCACAAGCGTTAGCTCCCTATGACCTCTCCCCATATAAATATAAAACAGATCCAATCTGTTTTCTTTCCATCATTAAACCCTAGCAGGGCATTCTAGTAGACCCTCTGGCTTTGGGGAAAGCCCTTATGAACAAATAATGTTGTAATCCAAAAGTCTCCTACACCAAGGCCTCATTAGAAAGAAAAAAGTGGCTTTTCTTTCTTAAAACAAGAAAAAATGAAAAAGCAAACACACAACATTTGACAAAAGAAACTACAAGAATAATTAGAGCTCACCAGAAAATTAAACACACATACACACGCACGCACACACATGCACACACAGGTGCAAGTTTTTGTTTACTTTGTGAAAAGCTTTGTTGGTGAAATGAAATCACTGCATTGCTACAGCATCTTTTCAAAACACAGAGTTAGGGCAAACATGGCTTCCGTTTAGAAAGGTGGCAAGGGCAGCAGTTAGCTCCGGCAATACAACTTTAGTTGCAGCTTAATCCGGTTCCCTTTTGTTAAATACCTGAACTTAATGAGAATCCGCAGAGATTTATGACCATAACAAACACATCATTTTTGACTTTGTCATTCAAACCAGCCTGGCAACTTTGATATTTCCTAGTGAAAGGAGAGATCTAATCCAAGTAAGAACTCTGAAAAAGGGGAAAGAAATTTTATTCCTGTAATTTGATTGATTACTTCCTACTCTGAACACTCAAGAGAGAAAAAAGCGAAAAAGCAAACTTTTTCCTGTCCATACTCAGATTTCTCCTGCTAATCTTTTACAAGCAGGCAACGGACATAAAACACAAATTACTTTCAAGGACCCCAAGACCAATCGCACTCGCCATGTTCCCACACCTCTAAGTATCAAAATATTGTGGAAAACATCTGAGATGAAAAACAGAAATTTAAAGATGAATTGACCATTGATTCAATTCAATTCAATGCTTTAATTTAATAGCTCTGTGAGGAAAAAAAATAATGCTACGATTGGTTCCATTAAAAAAAAATATTTTTATCTTTGTTGCAAATCCGCCAAAACCAAATTTACATATGTGGAGGTATGCAATTGTTCCCCAATTGCATTGAAGAATTATATCCTTGGACTTAGAAGCACTGAGTTTTCGTCTTTCAGCTTAACCTTGGGCAAAGCACTTCTGTTTCTTCCTATTCAGAAGACAACCTTTATTTTTCGGATACCTTCTACCTCCAACATCCTATCTGTTTATGATTCTATCTTATTGGAACTAAAGGAAGTTCAGATCAACAGTCATGTCTTACGTGACTAATGACCTGACCACTCCAGTAAAGGCTTGGTGCTAATAATGACCAGATGACAGGAAATCAATTAGACAAACATTATTAATAATAACAATAATGAAGATAGAATAGTACTTCGGATAACAACCAGGTTGTGCTCTCATTGGGGGTATTAACATATCTAAAGGATTTTTAAAAAGCATCAATCCAAAGATGAAAATACGGAAAAGTGAAGAAGACAGACCGGCAGAGTGGCTCAGCAAGGTTTCGGGAGAGCACTGGATTGGGGGATCCCTACGGTGCAAAAGGGACCTCAAGGTAGCTCGATGACACTAGCCACGGCACACAAGCCTCAGTTCTCCTTGCTACAATTCCAGGAGCAGCAAGCATCCTTCCGATTCCATGTATTTGCTTTTTCTTTCCTTTTTATTTTATTTTTTTGTTTTTTGTTTTAATGAGACAGAGTCTCACTCTGTCACCCAGGCTGGAGTGCAGTGGTGCAATCTCGGCTCACTGCTACCTCCGCATCCCGGGCTCCACCATCCTCTTACCTCAGCCTCTGGAGTACCTGGGATTACAGGCATGGCCACAACACCCGGCTAATCTTTTGTATTTTTAGTAGAGACAGGGTTTCACCATGTTGTCCAGGCTGGTCTCGAACTCCTGACCTCAAGTGATCCGCCTGCCTCAGCCTCCCAAAGTGCTGAGTTTACAGGCATGAGCCACCGCGCCCAGCTCTGATTACATTTCTGACAACATATTGGCTTTCTCACACAGCAGTTTGGAAAGTGTTTTTGGTGGTTATTGTTATTTTGTAATAAATGGGGGAAAAAATCAATTGAATGACACGAGATTTCTGATATGTTCAACGGGATAAGTTCTGTGATCAGACGACTTCTTTAGAGAAAAAGGGAGTAAAATTGACAAAAATAACTAAAAGTATTATTTAATAATAGTTATTCCATAATGGGCCAATTGACTAACAGAGATATTTAAATACTTTTAAAAATTCACTTTTACAACCATATTTTAATGGATTGCCCAAACTTCTTTGTTTTCTTTCTTTCTTGTTTTTTTTTTTTTTTTGAGACAAAGTCTCAATCTGTTGCATAGGCTGGAGTGCAGTGGTACAATCTCAGCTCACTGCAACCTCTGCCTCCTGGGCTTAAGCGATTCTTGTGCCTCGGCTTCCCGAGTAGCTGGGATTACAGGGCGCACACCACCACACACCTGGCTGATTTTTGTGTTTTCAGTAGAGATAGGATTTTGCCATGTTGGCCAGGCTGGTCTCGAACTCCTGCCCTCAAGTGATCTGCCTGCCTCGGTCTCCCAAAGTGCTGGGATTCCAGGCATGAGCCACCACACCTGGCCCTAATGTGCTGTCCGATTTTCTAACTAAAGGTCCAAGATCAGAACGTCCAAGTCACTCTACCACATGCAGCAGCCTTTCAGTCCCCTGCACCTTTAAGACACTGGTGGCTTGCTATGTAGGCAGGAACTAGCTGTAGGCAGTTCTGCCAGAGACCATCACAGAGCCCATTCACCACAGTGGTGAGGCACTGACATGCCGGAGGTGGGTGAACTGGGTTTGGCAGCAGTTCTATAACGTACATAGTTCTACGACCTTGGACAAGTTATTTCATCTTTCTGAGCCTGTTTTCTGACCTATAAAATGTAGAAAATGATAGGACCTGCTTAAAAATAGGAATCACATTAATAACATCAGACTACGAGCAACAGGTCATTCTGCATCATCCAGCACATAGCGTGGCCTCAACAAGTATAGTTAATATCACCTCACCTCTGAAATGATAGATTTCATCAAAGGTACACTGTGGGGTCCAATTATTTTGCTATTTTTAAAAAAGGCTAAAACGCATGAAGAAAAGTGTATGGCTACTAAAATGGAAAAACGCCAAACAAGTAGAGAATGGTATTAAATCACAGAAATTATTTTTAACTACATAAGCATTTGCAGTTTATCCCTTGCACGAAAGCAGTTGATACAACAGATCCAATAAAGATAAGTGAATGAACGATTAGAAGAAAATACTGTTAGTTTCTTGGAGTCTCTTGATGGAGTGGGTGTTGCTTTGTTTTGCTTAGGGAAAAATGCAATATGGATAAAACTATTTTTACAGTTATTAAAAATATCAGAGGAAGTGTTTTGAGGGAGATTTTCATGACTCGATTCAACCAGAAGCGCAGATCAACTTAACTGTGTGTTTAAAAACAGAAGCAGAAAACGACAGCACACCACCTAGACGGGAATTTTGAGTTTGATAACGCTGGGAGTCTGGCTGAGCAGTTCCAGTGGAAAAAATCCGCATGGTTAGAAGGTGCAATGAAACTGGTCCTCCAGAGCTCTGAAGGTTGCACTTTCTCTCTTCCTGCCTCTTCCTTGAATGTGTTAACTGTTCCAGGTCTGTTTTGCTCCTATGGAAAGTTTCATAACTCAAAGTGTCTACAACAAAGGTTAAAACGAGTGAAGTAAGCAGATAAAATTCCTAAGCTGGCCTGGAAAATCTGGACTGTGTTTTCATCTTCGCCATAAGGTGCATCCACAGCTCTGGCCCTATCTATCTATTTACCCTATAACCAGCTTTCAACCACTGACACCTGTTCCTTTCTATGTTTGTAGCAAAAAAAAA
>NW_012102088.1:2368253-2375518 GCF_000951045.1 Mandrillus leucophaeus | reverse complement strand
TGTTTAATGCCTGGACTATGATCTCAATAGTGCTCCCAAACTGTTCCCTACTCAGGATGTCCAATATCGCTCAGAAGTTCCCCAACTACTTAGTAACTTTCCTATCATAAATTCCGTCATTGTCCCTGCCTTCTGGGTGTCTGCTCCTGCATACCCTATAACCAGCTTTCAACCACTGACACCTGTTCCTTTCTATGTTTGTAGCAAAAAAAAAAAAAAAAAAAAAAAAAAAAAAAAAAGCCATACCCCCAAGTCTGATTTTCCTTTGACCCTTATTTTAGTTTTTAGCTCTTTGTGCCCTCAGAGACCTGTCATTTACATCAGCGTTTTTGTTCTCTATGACAAAAAGCTTTGGGGAAACTTTCACACCTTCTTCACTTTACATTTGCCCGCGGTAGAAGACAGAAAGAAAGGAATACAAAACTGTCTCTGTGCTTGGTTCGGGAACAAGAGCGTAGGAGGGGAGCCGTGAGCCAATATGATTATGAAATCAGCTGAGGATAAGATCAGCATGTCTGGAAGCAACAGGTGCGGGCAGGGGAGGGGAAGCTGGCGGGCCCATCCTGGGGGCCCTTCCGAAGGAAAGGAAAGGAGAAACACGGAATAAAAGGGAATCGGCACAGACAGTATTTCAGCATGAGCCCTCATCCTTCAACGCCTGTTAGGCTTCTCCCGCCTTCTTTGCTGTTTACACCTTTGATTTTAGAATCATTTTAGATATTAAAACTGTGAAAAATAGTACAGAGAATTCGCCTACCGCTTTCACCCAGATGATAATCTTAGGGGATATCGCAATCCTAGTACAGTACAATGATCAAAACCAAGAAATTGACCTGAATAATAATGCTATTAACTACACTGTACACATTATCCACATTTCCCCAGTTTTCCCATAAATGCCTTAGTTCGGACCCAGGATCCGACCAACGGCACCCTCGTGTTTACTTGTTAGTCATGACTCACCTTTGTCTCCCCCCATCTGAGACAGCTTAGCTTAGTGGTCTTGCGTTGTTTTGCATGATCCTGACACTTTTGAAGAGTACTGGTCAAGGATTTTGTAAAATATCCCTCAGTTAGTGTTTGTCTAATGTTTTCTCATGGCTATACTGGGGTTATGGATTTGGGGGAAGATTACCGCACAGGTGAAATGCCATCCTATTGTATCATATCAGGGATCATGATCTCAACACAACAAGGGAATGCTAACCCTGGTTACTTGGTTAAGGTGGTGTCTGTCAGTTTCTCCACTCAATCTGTCCTGTTTGTCCCTTTCATCCTGCCTTCCTTTAACCTGACCACCACCCTGCATCCCAGCCTGCTCTCCCAGGCCCCGGACTGCAGGCGCAGAAACGCCTGTCCTGTCGCAACTCACGAAGCGCTTTCCTGTGAAGCTGTTCTGTGTGTGATGGGCAGGATTCTCAACGGGGCACCTCAAGCGCCTTAAGGGTTAAACAGGCTTCTGTTTAGAATCACAGAACCCTCCTCCAGAGCCTGTACCACACAGGGGAAGGAACAGGCCTGCATTACTGATGTTGAAATAAAATCATCTGGAAGTATTTTCATTTGAAGCTGGCTTTCAGACACAGAGGCAAAACACACTAACAAAAGTAATCTGGGGCATATGGTATTCCTTTCAGTCATAGGCATTTTTAATATAAATCCCCTAATCATTTATATCTTGGTTTTCAGTTTATTGTGAAGCCAAATCTCTTTATTTCTCTCCAAAGAATCAACTCCCTGCCTAAATGAAGTGACTTATCCTTGCCTGGAAAAAGGCAAAGTGCAGTTCATCTGTGCTAGGCACATCATCTTGCTATAAGTCCTACCTAAACACAAGTTTTTGATATTGCTGTAGTTTCTTTTTTAAAGTGGGACCGCAAATATGCTCTATCAAGATGAGATTTTTCCACGACCTCCCTTTAGGTGTTGCTTGCTGACTCCTCCTCCCACTAGGTGGCGCTACACATCACATTCAAAGCGGGCTGATGGAGTCGGTAGTCTGTGTTGAAACCTTTGCAAGAATGTCTCTGAATTCCTGATGGCAAATACTAAACTTCATTGTTAATAAACACTTCCCCTGTCTCTTTTCACATTTCTTGTCATCAGACAACTGAAACAGGCCAGTTCTGAATTTCCGTAATGCCGTCGGGCAATCTTAGGATAAATGTAAGTTTTTAGGGACATGAAGAATCATGACCACATAGTAAGGCAAAAATTCAAGAGTGGCATCACTGAAGGCAAGAAACTGGGGAAAGGCTTCCATTCACTAACTCAGCATTGCCTGGCATATGATCTCAATAGTGCCCCCAAATTCTTCCCTACTCAGGATGTCCAATATTGCTCAGAAGTTCCCCAACTACTTAATAACTTCCCTCTCATAAATTCAATTTCCCAATTTTGGCTTCACAACAGCTTATTTGTTCACTATATAAATATCCCCCATAGAGATTTTTAAACTGTATCAAATTAGCAAAAGTTTTAAAGTGCTGACAAGCATTTTTAAGATATCCTTATAAAATGCAAAGATGAGGGAGTACAGTTTCCTCTGATTACATATTAGAGGCACATATTTAATAAGAAACCTTATGTTCACAATTGCAACTCATCACTTAAGCAGAAACAAATTTTCTAAAAGCTTGGGGTTTAATATCATTAGGAAACCCATACCAAGAAACGATGCTCTTTTTCAGCCAACTTACTATCACTCGGTGGAGGAAGATTGCCCCCCAAGGAAAAGAGCTGAGAATATCAAGTTCCCGACTGGGCCCAGCAATTTGACTGATGGTAATTGCAATTTGCAATTGTTCAACTGTGTCCCGGAGAGATATGAGGCCTTTTTTGTTATTGTTGTTGTTGTTCATATCAGGGAGTTTTGTTTGCCCTGCAACACTCTTCTCATGAAGTTAAGCATCTGGTCTATGTGAGGTTAGCCCCTGTTGTCATTAATTACACAGGCCTTATTTCATTCCCATGACCCTGCCAAAATACAGATTTGGCACTTATTCTTTCCCGGCCAATCAACAGACTTATTTACAGGAGACAAATATTTTGGCCAGGGTGTTTTCTTTTTAAAGAGAGGGCAGGAGATTATAATGTAGTGGTGGATTTTCATAGAAGTCTATGAATTTCACATGAAGTATAGGAGCATATTGTAAATCTCATCCCTGTAAAGGAATATTCATTCACACACGGCATTCCAGTCCAAGCCCTACCAAGGGTTTTTGTTGTCGTTTAATGCCTGGACTATGATCTCAATAGTGCTCCCAAACTGTTCCCTACTCAGGATGTCCAATATCGCTCAGAAGTTCCCCAACTACTTAGTAACTTTCCTATCATAAATTCCGTCATTGTCCCTGCCTTCTGGGTGTCTGCTCCTGCATGCACATGCATGTGTGAGGGCAAACACACACACACACACACACACACACACACACACACACAGGAACTGGGCTGATCAACTTGCATTTCTGGTTGTCTACTGGGGATGAGCCCAGAGTTCAGACATTTAGCAAACTAGATGACAGCATTTTGGCTCCCCAACCTGTGACTAGGTGGGGAACGTCCAGGTACTGAGAACTTCTGTAGACAAGTACTCTAGACTCAGAGTCCAAAGCAACATCTCACTCTCTTCCTAGCCCTCACCTATTCCCAATGTTCTTTCCTCTGCCCTAAGGACAGAGTGCCCTTGGCCTTCAGTCCATATGACCTTGCATGGGTGGCCGGACTGCAGCTTCCTTGGCTCGGATTTCATTTCAAACTCTTCACACAGAAGGGGCTTGCACAGTACAGGAGGGTGGGAAACTGTACATGGAGGGACTTCGCAGCTGCTCCCAGCTGCTACGAAATGCCAATTTCTCCTCCTAGGAATCGAAAGGGCCTCTGCTCAGTCTGCCTCTCTAATGGACTTGAAAAACAGGGCCATGATCATTCGAGGCCAGGAAATTTCAAATTTTGGTGAAGTCCGGGGAGCACTAACTCCTAAACTCTGATCTGGACTATCTTTGATCTTCCCGTATCCTCTAGAATAAAATGATTCTAGTGGTATCCTTCTCTGCTGAAATTGTCCAGACTTGCTAAAGAAAAGAAATCGAAATATAAGAAATAGACATGCTAGTGTAAGAGACTGGATAATAAATATTGCCTATCTTGCACCAAAATAATAGACTGAAATGTTATTGAATCTAAACATTTATATACATACATATGTATGTGTATGTGTACACACGTACACACACATACACATATATTTAACTACTTTATTAATAGGTATCTTTTAGCTTGCGAGAAAAAAAAGGGCATACCTTTTAGTTGGTGCAGATGGAAACAAGCAGAAGAGGGCTTCCTTATTAAATTCTAAGCTCGCCTGCTTTTGAACTACAGTAGGGGTATTCAGTCCTGACTTCCAGCAAGTATCTCAATGTTTTGAAGTTAAGGAAACTTTTTCCTTTCCTTTATGAAGCCACCATACATACAAGAGAAATGGAGACTATTCATTGCAAAGGACAGCTTTCCCGTGACACGCAAGCCACAGACATTTGTTGTACTGATACCATGTCTGCTAAATTAAGTTTGAGGAATTTTTTTTTTTTTTTAACTCCATCAGGGTCGAGTTTCTCAGCATATAAAAATTTGCCTTTGTTGTATTTATTTTAGAGGAAGTCTATTGGGACATTTAAATTAGTAAGAATAACTTTCTTTCTAGAGATTTTGAATAATACATTTGTTTTCTTTGCCTTCACTACAAATATGTTCAAATGAAGGAAGTGTTTATTACTTCACTCTTGGAAAAAACTTCATGAAGTATTTTATTTTCTTCCCAGTGAGAGTAATTGACTGAAAAAGTTCAGCAACAGGCATTTCTAACTCACAGACTCATTCTCCAAGAGACTTTCTTCAAACTTGCTAATAGCAACAGATTTGTCCCTTTGTGGGGACAGTAGGGGGCGCTGCCACCACAAACTATCATGGCTAGCTGAGTGATTTCACTGGCCAAAAAAAAGGCTAGACATTTTAGGATTCTCCCACGTCAATGTACACCCAAAAATAATTATATAGGGTTTTCTCTTCCATAATTCACTGCTGGGTGCAAATATCTGGAATTTATTTCTGTTCATATGTGTGTGTCTGTGTTAGTGTGGTCATAAGCATGTGGTACAAATCCTGTATTGCAAAGTTTGGGTTGACTCATGCAGGTCTAACTGAATCCGCCTGTTCTAAACTATTAGCCAAATATAAGTAGCTAAAATGTACTTAATATTTAAGTGGCATTCTGGGTGGGAGATTTCTTTTTTTCATAGTTGAGCCTTCCGTCTTACTCACAAACATCAAACCCCAAGTTCAGAGCCAAGATGAAAGAGAACTTTGGGGAAATTTCATTAAATAATCACATAATCCAGGCTCCATAGGTTGGATTTTTAAAAAATAAGTTTCCTATGTAATTGAGTTAAACGTAAATTTATGCATCCAATAAAAAAACCACTGCAAATGGTAAAACAAAGACATTGCTCCAACACTTAGAAAATTAAATTCACCAAACCATGAAGTCTACTGTGCAGTTATTTTTGTAACCACCATAAATTGCTTTATAGAACTCTTCTGCTGGAGTAAACAATCCAAGGAGAGATTTACTTTATAGCATGCTTTCAGTTTCCAAAGGAAAGAGTGGCCTACAAGTTTATGACTCTTTTTTTCTTTTTCTTTCTTTCTCTTTTTTTAAAAAAATACTTATGTTTCTAGTTACCTTGAAACCTTCCTCCCCTTACAGGAGCTCAGAAAGGTCCACGGAAAATAAGATCCAGGTCTGCAGATACACTGTGCCCTCAAATACTCATTTCTGGAATAAGAAGAAACAATCCTACTTTGTGGAAATAAAGTTTATATGGCAAAAGGAAAATAAAGGGTTTTAGTACTAAATATTTCACCATATTTAATAGCACCTCAGAGCCCAACGTAGTGTTAGATGTTTTAGACAGTCAGCTTGAAATGTGTTCGCTTATAGCACGGTTCGAGGCCGAATTCAATAGCAAACTGCTATAGATAAGAGTTTTAGGGGTCTTTAATCACTTCTTTTTCGTGTCCTTGATGGAAAAAACAGAACTGCCTTTGTGCTAAAAAGAAGGACCTGTTGTTTTCAGATTCAACAGGTCATTTTTATAAGAACTTCCCAGAGGATACAACATAAATGACAGAAACACAAGGGGATATTTTAAGTGGCTGATGATTTTAAATGATATATCATCTATATTAAGGGAATGTTGTTTGTTTTTTCTTTCCAACAAATGGAAAGTTACTGTTTTAAAAGTGTTTAATGTTCAAATTCTATTTTTAGGGCCAAATCTTTTCTCTATGAGTAGATTTACTGTAAATTCGGCTCCTGAAATCAATCTGAGAGTGTAATTGGCCCCTCAAGTAAATAAACTTGTCAAATCATATCCATTTCTGTGTTGGGGATGAATGGTTAATTTAATGGGCTTTTTGAAATGTACCTAAATTGTGCTGTAATTTTTGTAACATTGTTTCAGTTAAAATAACAAACAGAATGCATATTTTATGAACAAGATAAACTTTATAAAATGGAAAACTAGCAACATAATTTTTACTGGTACTTTGAAGAAAGAAAAAAAAAAGCCAATATATTATGGCAAACAAAATCCAGGCGACACTAGATTTATTAGAATCTGGCTGATTTTATTATTAACGGTGGTCTGAATTTGAAGAGACTGGCAAATTTAAGATTAAGATCTAAGCAAAACTTATTTCCTAAACTGTATTGGCAAAGCTGTGCCAAGGTATTTTTCCCTCTTTTGTCTTCTTCTTCTTCTTTTAATTGGCTACCTTATCTGTAAAGAGGATTGTTTGAAGATCTTTGGAAAAGTTTCTGTCAGTCAAGAGACAAAAGTTACTTTTCCCTACAAATATCAAAAGACCTTCACAAAACTCACTCCTTGCCCTCAAACAAAAGTTACTGCCAAGCGTCCTTTAAAATACAGTGCCTGGTTGCTTTCTGTTGCTCAGACAGGCATATATTTTCCAAACTACCCAGATTCTCTGGTTCTTGACACTTTTACTAAGTCTCTATATTACTTCCCACCTAGGACAACTATCTGGCAAAAGGTCAAGGTAAATAAATACCTGATGGTAAAGAGTATGTTAACCACAGAGAACTGCCCGAAAGATAAAGAATGAAAACGGGCTTCCTTGGGAAGGGGAAGGAAATCTATTAATTGTTGAACAGGTTTCTAATTTAGAAGAGACTTTTTTTTTTT
>NW_012102088.1:2357702-2367199 GCF_000951045.1 Mandrillus leucophaeus | reverse complement strand
GGCAGCGGCCGGGACTCCGCGGGGAGACGGAGCCCCCGGGGGCCTCACGCAGGATCCCTGCCTCCAGTCGAGGGGGCGGGAAGGGGAACTCGGGTCCGTGCTTAAGAAACCATCGTCTTAGACTCGCCCAAGTCCTGAGCTTGGGGCAGCCCTCGGCCACCCGTTTCCCCCCAAGAGTCGCCGGAATCGGGGTCTTGGCAGCGGTGGCGAAGGCGTGCGTCTCAGCCCCGGCCCCGAGCGGCCTCTCGGGGTGGATGTCCGCTCAGCGATCCTGCATCCCTGGCTCGGTCCCGGTGAGGGCACTCGCGGCTGCGGCGCCTCTGCGCTCCGTGCGCTCCAGACAGAAGCGAGCGACAGTGCCCTCCAGCCCTGGCTTCCTCTGGTCCCCTTGCCCGCCTGGGCGCGTTCTCTCCGCCCGGGTTCAGGTTCTCTTGGCCAAGGAGCGAGGTCCGCCCGAGTCCCGCTGCCAGAGCGGGTGACAGGAGGCACTTGCCGAGCCGTCCACCCCTCTCCGTGCGCGCCGGGTTGCTCCAAACTGCCCTTGGACCCCACCAGTGAGCCGCTTGGCGGGGCTGGGCTGCGCGGGACCTGTCAGCGGCCCCCGCCACTGTGCTCGCAGGCACTCACCGGCTGCCTCCCGGGCCGCCGCCGCCGCCGCCACACGTGGGACGCCGAGGGCAGCAAACTTGCTGGTGACGTCAACGGCCCGGGCCGGACCAGCCCCAGGACGAGCGCAGCCGGGCGCGGACCCGCGGCCGGGCGGGGCCAGACGGGCGGGGTAGGATGGAGAAAAGGTGGCGCGGGCTCCGCAGCGGCCGCCCAATGGCACTGGAGAGGGCGGGGGTGGCAGGGGCGACGCCCCTTCCCCAGTGTCCCCCATTCCTCCCGGCGGCTTCGCCCCCTTCCAGTGGATCCGGAGTCTGCGGCTGCTTCGGGGTTGCCTGAGTGACAGCTAAGGCCGGCCGGATCCCTGGAGGCCTGACTTCCACCCAAGAAGCCACTAGCTTGGTGAGAGGCTCCAGAGTTCTCCACCGCAGCTCAGCCCTCCGCAGCCCTGACCCTCTCCAGGTTCCCCGCGCTCTGCTCCTCTCTCGGCACTGTTGCCCTATCCTTCCCCATCCCACCACTTTCCATCGCCTGGAACCTACTCTTCGTCCCGTTGGAAGTTTTGTTTGCAGCAGTTCCCAGTAGTGCGCTGCACGCCACGCCCCCGTTTGTCTGGCGCAAACCGAATTCCTCTGCAGCAGCTTCGACTTCTACCTACTTAACTGTCTGCTACGGGCCTTGGAGCAAAGCTCTTTCTCCCATCAGTTTGTTTTTTGTTTGTTTGTTTGTTTGTTTTGTTTTGTTTTCTTCTTTTGATTGTTTTCCCCTGGATTTGCATAAGATGATCCAGTCCTCCAGGGCCTAGAAAGGAGCAGACTCTTAGGAGAAAAACCAATGCATAAATCAAAGGCAAAATTAAAATAAAAAAAAAATGCAGCTCCTATCCCAAGTCCCTATGCCCAATTTTTAATGTAGTGTGTATTTTCTTACTGTTGTTTGTACTTGTGTGTGTGTGTGTGCGCGCGCGCGCGCTCGTGCACGCTCGCAAAGGGGTTAAATGTCCTGTCATAAACGGTGGTTTCCTCTTTCCCTTGCCTCCCCTGACCCTATATCCTCTTCGTGCGCTCCCCGGAGAGCAGGTCAGGAAGGGATACAAACCGCCTTGCTGTCTAATGGAGGGAGGTGGCCTGTGGAAGATGCATTAGGTGGTTTTTTGTTCCAATCCTATTTGTTCCTTATTTCTTGACTTCCTTGCCTCCACGAGATGCCTCACCATGTGGGCGGTAGCCTGGCAGTTTCATACCAGCCGCTGCAAGCTGTGGAGGCAGCTTTCTGGGTCCACTGTGGGTACTAACAAGGGCCCACCGTAGGCTCAAGGTCCACCGTAGGCTCAAGGTCCACCGTGCAGGAAACTTACCAGGCATTTCTGCGCCCCCATGCAGGAACTTCGCAGCCCTTCTGTTATTTGACCATGGAAGTGGAAGTCAGCTTCCACTTTTTCAGCTTCCAAGGGGAACCTAGTGGTTCTAACTCTGGGCTTGCATGGATCCATTAATTTGTGCCCTGCTGGATAAATACTCACTGCTGGATATGGTTTTATGTTTATGAATTACCAATCCCAACTGATTCAACAACCATTGAAGAGCCCTTTAGATTCTGATGCCGTAAAGCACTGGGCGTTTACGAGGATGGACAAGCCCTGCCAAGCTTTAACGTCCTTCTGTGTTCTAAAATTGGATATTGACAAACCAGTTGAGATCTAATGCTAACTTAAGCTTTCCTGTGTTTTCAGATTTTTTCTCTAAGTACTTCAGTCAGATTTGCAGAAGGAAGACAAAACAAAGACCATTTTTAAGTTGTTTTGAAGACATGCAATTCTGCGAATTCTTATAAACATGCCCCAGTTTCCCGGACTGGAAAATGATGGGCTGGAAGTTCCCTTCTAGCTCCAACATGACATCATAGCATGCGTTTGGTCTTTCACTTTCTGAGCACAGGTCTTTCCTTTAGGTGGGAATTAAATACTTGCTCGGTTCTCACCATCACTCGCATGATAGGTAGGACAGCTCTGCACCTTAGAAGCAAAATGTGAGCCACAAATAAAAGCTGCATGGGTAATTTTTAATTTCCAGTAATTTTTTGTGTGTTTTTTGAAATGGGGTCTGAGTGTCATCCAGGCTGGAGTACAGTGGCACAATCTTGGCTCACTGCAATCTCTGCCTTCCGGGCTCAAGTGATCTTCCCACCTTAGCCTCCTGAGTAGCTGGGACTACAGGCGTGTGCCACTATACCTAGTTTTTTTTTTGTTGTTGTTTTCTGTAGAGATGGGGTTTTGCCATGTTGCCCAGGCTGATTTCTAATAAATTTTATCACCTTACAAAGGTTAAAAAAGAAGCAGAGAAAGTTATCTTTTCATAATATATCCCATCATCCAAAAAGGTGACTATAACATGTAGTCAATATAAAAATGATTGAAACCATATATGTTCTTTCTTTTCATACCAAGTCTTTGAAATCCAGTGTGAAAGAATCTTATACTTCCCGCACATCTCAGTTGGGACTAGCCACATTTCAAATGCTCAATACCCCTAGGTGGCTGGTGGCTCCCCTAGTAGACAGCACAAATGGGGATGTTGCTTTGGTGGGAGGGATGAATCTGTCAGGATCTCAACAGGAATCAGACAGCACATTCAAATTAGGATAATACATGGAGGGTTTATTTACAAAAGAACTGTTTATAAAGGACTAGAAAAGACAACAACCCCAAGCTAGTAGCTCCGGCGCTGTCACTACCCTTATGTCTGAAAGAATGAGGGAAAGAATGAGGGAAAGGAAGGGTTACCACAACCAGGAGGGAACATGTCCATAGAAGAGGCCCTTGAGAGTGGCAGCAAGTTTTCGTGGTGACACACAGCCTGTCCAAGGCACCTCTTAGAAAAGGAATCAGGGAAAGAAATGTTCTTGATGAGACAGCAGGGGATAGGTATGTGGCATTATGTTTAATCATGATAAAAATCAAGAAGGGTGATTAAAGCCTCGTGATAACATTAGATGCAGTCACACTACACAGCCTTTTAGAAAATGTCTTCTTTCATCCACTCAGAGTCTTACATTAGAATGCAAACAAGTTGGAGATGATGATTATTAGGGTTCTTTGATGGGGAAAAGAATGCCTACCAAAATACCAGAGAGCACAATAGACTTTGTTGCACACCTTCTTCCTGTTATTCCCTTTCTCTTTGTTATTCCATGTTTATTAGGCTTCTTCAGAGAGAGAGAACTAATGGGATACATGGATATAGATAGATGGATTAGAGAGAGATGATAGAGATAGAGAGATGAGAGGTTATTTACTGGGGAATTGACTCACGTGATTACGGAGGCTGAGAAGTTCCATGACAAGCCATCTGCAAGCCACAGACCCTGAATGCTGGTAGTGTAGCTCAGTCCAAGTCTGAAGGCTTCCAAGCCCAGAAAGTCAATGGTGTAAGTTCTGAGAACCGAAGGTCCACTGGTGTGAGTCTTGGAGTCCAAAAACGAAAGAGCCTGGAATTCTGATGCCCAGTAACATGAGAAGGAGAATGTATTCCAGCTCTAGGAGGTAGATAAAGATACATTGGGCCAGGCTCAGGGGCTCATGCCTGTAATCCCAACACTTTGGGAGGCCAAGGTAGGTGGACTGCCTCAGGTCAGGAGTTCAAGACCAGTCTGGCCAACATGGCAAAACCCCGTCTCTATTAAAAATACAAAATTTAGCCAGGCATGGTGGGTGCCTGTGATCCCAACTACTTGGGAGGCTGAGGCAGGAGAATTGTTTGAACCCAGGAGGGGGAGGTTGCAGTGAGCCAAGACTGTGCCATTGCACTCCAGCCTGGGCGACAGAGTGAGATGCCATCTCAGAAAAAAAAAAAAAAAACACATTCACTTTCCTCTGCTTTTGTTATGTCTAGGCCCCCCAACCAGCTGGATAGTGCCTGCCCACATTGATGGTGGATCTTTCCAACTCAGTCCACTCAGGCTTACATGCTAATCTCCTCTGAAAGCATCCTTACAGAAAGAACCCAAAATGATGCCTTTTGTACATATACCTCAATCCAGTCATGTTAACACCTAAAATTAAATATCACATCATGTTAAAGCATGTTTTCAAGACCCTTGAAAGCAATAAGGCTCTGCCTTGGAAAAATCTCCAGGTTTTTCTTGCTATCACAGAAGCTGGTCTTGTGCTCGGTGGTGAAAGGGGTGAGGTCTGTGTTCAGTGACTTTCAGCTTCCCTCTCTGTACCCTTCTGGCTTCCTTTACTGTGATGTCCACTCTTACAATGCCACCCAGGGTCCTGTGAGGCCTCCCACCTTCAATCCCTTCCCGGGCCTGGATCTTATAAACCTGTTATTCTACTGTACAAGCATTTCTTACCATCTCTCATGCCCTACCACAGAGGTTTAACATTGTAAAGTAAGGAATATTTTTAAAGACGACTCACTCCCACTGACCCACATGTCAATAGTTTTTGCTCATTCAGAAAACTTAATATACATGAATATATAACAAATAAAACAATTACATCCATATGCACATCCACCTCTTTCTCTTTCTCTCTCTCTGAAAGAGAGGTGGATGTAGATATATGAGAGAGATAGATTGACAGATGGATCGATAGACAGAAAAACAGATATTTTTTAAAAAAATAGTAGAAGTTTCTAGCAGTGTGGAGAATATGGAGATCACTCTTTGGCTGCCTGTAATAATGCACATAATTGATGTGCATGAACTCATGGATAGTTCTGCTCCAAGAATTTAGAGTGCTTCACTGAAGACTTTTTACCTCCCCTTTCCCCAAAGACCCACATATCTGAGAAACAACCTTTATGGCTCTCCAGAGTCCTGCCCCTTTCCTATCTGTCTCTCAGTCACATCCTTGCCTCCGTCGCCTGCCAGGATACCACATCAGCCAAACTAACGCAGAAGCCAATGAACTCAGGAGCCCACTGATGTGAGCTACACCCAGGTCAGGATAGAGATTAAGAGTAAAAGGCATTCAGAACAGAGTATGTCCCACAAGTGGGGACACAGATTTAAGAGCTTATGAGCTTAGTGAGCCAAAACATGAATGCACCCCTTAGAATGCAGAATTATATTATATTCAATAAACTGTCAGACTTTATGTTCCACACTCACCAGATTCATTTTCAATTCACAAATTTCACCTCTTTCTTTCCTTCTTTCTTTCTTTTCTCTCTTTCTCTTTCTTTCTTTCTTTCTCTCTTTCTTCCTTCCTTTCCCTCCCTCCCTCTGTCCCTCCCTCCCTCCCTCCCTTCCTTCCTTCCTTCCTTCCTTTTTGGAGGCAGAGTTTTGCTCTTGTTGCCTAGGTTGGAGTGCAATGGTGCAATCTCTGCTCACCGCAACATCCGCCTCCTGGATTCAAGCAATTCTCCTCCATCAGCCTCCCGAGTAGCTGGGATTACAGGCATGTACCACCACACCCGGTTAATTTTGCATTTTTAGTAGACATGGGGTTTCTACATGTTGGTCAGGCTGGTCTCGAATTCCCAACCTCAGGTGATCCACCTGCCTCGGCCTCCCAAAGTTCTGGGATTACAGGCGTGAGCCACCACACCCAGCTGACCTGTTTCTTTCTGATTTGAGGCACATGGTGTTTCTACCTAGAATGCACTGCTCCCCTACCCCAACCTGTTCTTCAGATATCAGCTCTAAACTCACCTTCAAGGATGTTTTCCTGGTCCATTTCTTGCCCCTAGTTTAATGAGATCTCCTGGTATGGATTCTAATAGTGCCCAGCACTGTTCCTTGCAGACTGTATGAGAGTTTCTTGCTATATAGATGTGTGGTTGTGTCTATGCCTCCCCCTTAGACTACAAGCACGCCAAGGGATCCTACCCCATTGCCCATTAGTATACCTAGAACATCTAGCATATTACCTGTTGTAAGGAGATGCCCAGTAAAGATGTGTTGAATGGACTTATGTATCCAGAGGTGGGGCAGGGCCTGAGCACACTTCATTTAAAAGCCAAGACGCCGGACGCAGTGTCTTATGCCTGTAATCCCAGCACTTTGAGAGGGCGAGGCGGGCAGATCACCTGAGGTCAGGAGTTCGAGACCAGCCTGGCCAACATGAAGAAACCCTGTCTCTACTAAAAATACAAAAATTAGCCGGGCATGGTGGCATGCGCCTGTAATCCCAGTTACTTGGGGGGCTAAGACAGGAGAATCGCTTGAACCCAGGAGGCGGAGGTTGCAGTGAGCCAAGATCGCACCATGCACTCCAGCTTGGGCAACAAGAGGGAAACTCTGTCTCAAAGAAGAAAAAAAAAGCCAAGAGACCAGAGAGGACATGGTGTCCTGTGAACAGCTTGTGTTTCAGTCGGAATGAAGTAAGTGATTGGCTTAGTGGAGCTACTGAAGAGAGCTGGAGGTAGCAGGAGAATAAGACCAGAGCAGAAATCAAGAGCAGATCTTGAGGATCTTGTACAATTTTCTTGACGGGCTGCACTTTTGTGGGACACTGGTGGAGACTGACAAGGCCACTTTGCATTTCTAGAAAGCTCTCCTACACAGTATCAAGTCAGGAAAGCAGGATTCCAGTTGTGTGACAAATTCCTATTAGAAGAGAGCAAAAATGACAATCAATTATTGGCTAGAAACTAGAGGGAGAATTGGTGGAGGTGGTAGATTTCGAACTGAGTCTTGAGGAATGTGGGGCAGGTGGGGACATGGAGTCACAAAGAATAAGCGCCACCCAAGAGGCAGTCAATCAATATTTGTTGAATGATTAACTATAACCAAATCTTCATTTATCCCTATTTTAGTGTTAAGAAACTGTTTCTCCTTTTAATATGTATATATATATACACACACACATATATATACACACACACATATATGCATATATATATATATGGGACCGGGCTCGGTGGCTCATGCCTGTAATTCCAACACTTTGGGAGGCCAAGGCAGGTGGATCACGAAGTCAGGAGTTCAAGATCAGCCTGGCCAAGATGGTGAAATCCCATCTTTACTAAAAATACAAAAATTAGCCAGGCGCAGTGGCAGGTGCCTGTAGTCCCAGCTACTCGGGAGGCTGAGGCAGGAGAATCACTTGAACCCCGGAGGCAGAGGTTGCAGTGAGCTGAAATAGCGCCACTGCACTCCAGCCTGGGTGATACAGTGAGACCCTGTATCAAAAAAAAAAAAAAAAAATTGATGGCTTAGATGTCCATCAATGGAGGATAGTTAAATCTATTCTATAGGGTTTGTGCAGTGGTTTTTTAAAAATTCAGTCAATGTGTGTGCAATGATAGGGAGAAAGGAAAGAAAGTGTTTCTATCTATTAACTTAAGAAAGTTTCCTAGAAGCAGACTTTGGATTTCTGCAGCCTCTGGGGCTTGTCATAGACTTCTGCATTACGTTGTAGTCTCTGTTTTCTAACCTACCCACTCCTCACGTTTTCTGTAGGTTACGCCCAATTCCTGAGAATGAAGTTACCAGATAAGAAGTCATGTTTCTTTTTTCATAGTATTGTCACCCAATATTTTCGCTTCCATTATTCTCGCTCTCAAGACTTGCATCAGGATTTTGCTGCCAGAAACCACCTTGAAGACCAAAAACAAAAAAAAAAAAAAAAGGAAGAAGAAAAGAAAAAGAAAACAAGCACTGAAGTCAAGAAATTATTAAGGAACCTTGCAAAATTGCCCCTGTTCACCTGAAAAGGAATACAGTGGACAACGGAATACCAAACTTAGGACCACAGTTAGTTAGGCTGTGAAGATTATACCCAACTTAACGTATATTTCTTATATTTTTATATTTTTTATGTTATGCTTTATTATTCACGAATGGCAACCATTTGCTTCTCTGAACTTACTTTAATCACATTCCAGGATGTCATTTGCATGTCAGTCATTGCAGATTTGTAATTTATAATGCTAATGTTTTGTCAGATGGCAATAAAATGTTTTTAGAAGAAGCAGTACCTTGATCTAATGGGCACAGTGGTGTCAAGGGGACTCACATGGGTTCTAGCGCTCTCCTGACAAAATTTGCCCCAGACATTTGCGAGTCCGGGGGAAGAGTGCTTTCTGCTATGTATGTTGAGAGGTAGATGAGAGTTGGGGAGCGATGGCAGTGAATAGCTCTAATTTTTCTCTCCTGCTCTTCTAATAACAGCACCCAGATTTTCCTCGGGGCAAATACTCTTCCTTGGACTCACATCACAAAATCCCAATAAAGCCAGCCTGACCCCCTGGCTTTAGCTGTCTAAGTAGCCCGGTTTCCTGTCCAGAGGGTGGGTTTGGTTTAAAAGATGCAAGTAAATCAGGTCAGGCTCAGAAGTTCAACTCTAGGACTTTGCTGCAACTACTGAAAAAAGAAGTGCTCTTCTCCCTGGGCTGCTGGGCTGACAGCATGTAAGCCTGAGCTGCTGGTTACCATGTTTTCCTCTCTGATGGAGTCAGCACAGGAATGCAGAGGCAAGCAAGAAGGAGATTCCAGGAAACGTAATCTGAGGCCCTGGATTCATCTCTACCCTGGAGCTCGTAGTTACGTGCACTGATAAATTCTGTTGTTGTTGTTGTCATTTTCAAGATTCATCAGGATGTTAAAATATCAGGTCTCTCTCGATTTCAACAGATGTGGTTTTCTGCCCCTTTTTTTTTTTTTTTCTTGAGACGGGTTCTCACTGTGTCACCCAGGTTTCAGTGCAGTGGTGTCATCTCAGCTCACTGCAGGCTCCACCTTCTGGGCCGAAGCAATCCTCCTGCTTCAGCCTCCCGAGTAGCTGGGACTACAGGCGTGCATCACCAGTCCTGGCAAATTTTTGTACTTTTTGTAGAGATATTGCTTCACCATGTTGCCCAGGCTGGTCTCAAACTCCTGGGCTCAAACGATTCACCCACCTTGGCTTCCCAAAGTGCTGGGATCACAGGCATGAGCCA
>NW_012102088.1:2349522-2356272 GCF_000951045.1 Mandrillus leucophaeus | reverse complement strand
TATTTACTGGCTGGTTTTGTCTTCTGTCTTTGCAGTCAGGCATGCTGATGCCCTGCTCCAAACTGACTTGGGGATGTGCCAGGAGGTGTAGCCCTGAGTGGGCAGCAGACAAGAGGGCAAGCAGGGACAGAGGCTGGTTCAAGTCACTTTTAGAATCGAAGCTACAGCTTTGGTCACAAGTCAGCTCTCACTGCAGGACAAAGCAGGCCTGAAATGAAGTCACAGTGACTATTTCAATTGCTGTCTAAATCATATACAATTCTTACTAATCTCGTGTTGGGGGCAAGATTGTATTCTCAGCCTCGGGTGAGATGATGATTAAAAATCTATCCATTGCTGAACTGTGAGTTATTATTGAGAGTGAGTTAAAATAAAATGAGAGAGAGAGAGATCACCAAGAATTTCCAAGTAAGTGAAATTTAAATAGGGCCTTGTAGAAGTAAGATTTCTGCAGATGGATATGAGCAACGTGGGTATCCCAGATTGAGAAACAAAACAAACGAAAATTATTACCAATGGTAAGAATTGCTCTTACCAAAATGAGTGTCCAAAACTCTTTGCAGTCTGGACCAGCGGGATGATGAGGAAGGGAGATGAAAGATGGCTGATATTCACTGAAGGCTGGGTATTACACTCAGCACCACGGTTTTCCTAGCAGGTCTTTCTCTGTGTGGATGCTCAGGTTTTCTTGTCATTTCCAGTATTCAAAGAGGCCAGCATTTCCCCAGGTATCATCTTCACCCTGAAAAATGTCCCATAAAAAACTATACTGTGATGAAACAAATTTGGGAGACCATATCGTCTCTTGAACATTCCTGATAAACATTAGCATATTATAGTCTCTGAGATGATGTCGCAGTAAAGATACTAGTTAAATTGTGCTGAATTCAACATTTTCCAAGGTTTGAGGATCATGGGCTCTCTTTGTTCATGCCCTATCGGGTAACATTCATTGTTCTGAGGAACACCCATCAGCAAACACAATCCTCAGCTTTATAGGGATTGCTATTATCAGAAACCTCAGAGGATGAATGTTTTGTGAACATATTGGGGCCTCAGCGGCATATAGTGAGGGCCTGGTTTACTTTGAGACCAGGTGGGGGGATATTTCACCAAATATCTGGAATTTTCTTTGTTCTGTTATTTCTCGGAGGGCCCACTCTCCCCAAGGGATAGGGGTTTCACCAAGGTCCTGACAAATGGCAATTTTCATGAATTATTGATTTGGCCAAAAATAATTGAAAAGGTTTATAATTACATAGAGATCGCCTCATGCTTCTTGCTTGTACCCTGAGTAAATTCTTTCACATTCTGTGATACATGCAAGAAATGGGTACCGGTTTTTGAAATATAACTCATTTAAAAATACATTAGTGTGCAAAAAGGTCAAGAGACATGTTTGAGTAGAGCATCCAGGTTTTCAACATTGGGTAGAATAAAAACAAAGCATCAGAAGGAAGAAAAATTCACAGTTTGAAAATGAGACATACTGAAATAAGTAACGTATTGTTAAAAGTCGATTCAATGAGGGCGACATGGTTATTCTATTTGTTCTCTTCTCAATTTGTTTTCTGAAAGTAGAGGACCCTACTTGTTTTTTTGTTTTATTATAATATTGGTACTCCTTTATTTTAAAGGTACCATATGCTTTTCATAGTAGTTTAAAAATTAATCTTTAGATGATCGTTTGAAGGAGGGGGGCGTATGTACTAAACCTGAAAAGTAAGAGGACTTTGAGTTAGTTTTCTTGGCTCCCCATCTCTAGAGGAGACTTAAAAGCATTCCTTGTGTTGCAGGAGAGGGAGGTAAGTTAGGGGGAAAGTGAGAGTGAGATGTTCCTGGTTCCTAAGCAAGAACCATTTCTAAGCCACAAGTGTAGCAGAAGCTGGAGGTAAGACATGGGTCCTGAGATCCCTTGAGGGAATCTGAAAGTAAAGGAGGCCTATAGGAGGGCCCAGGGAAGGGGTGAGTCTCAAAGAGCCCAGAGAATCATGAGAGCAGAAAAAAAAAGAACACCTATGATGTAGCACCTCCAATCACTCTCCAGGGGCCCCTCAAAGCTCCAAAATGGGAAAGGCACAGAAACAATGAAAAAGTATCCAGGTCTGGAGAAGCCATGGTCTCTGTAGCTGGTACAGCTGTGATCGCTATGGAGTGGTGACCAAGGGCCAGATGGCCTATGTACGGATAATGGTAGCCAAAACCAGATTCCCTATGATGTCTTGGCATTCTCTAAGACCACCCAGGAGACCTGGGGGCAAGATCAGAGGAATTGATAAAGGCTGTGGGGTGGGGGTCGGGGAGAGACCCTGAGATTACCCAGAATGGACCAAGAAAAATGGGCCCTGAAAATGGAAATTCAGTTCAATTTTCAAAAAGCACCAGGAAGTTAATTTTTACATACATGATTGTCTTATCCAATATTTTGTGTCTGCAACAGTCACTGAAGAAGTTTACTAAATGAGTTTACTAAAGGGAACCTATAAGGCATACCTTAAAGCATCTATCCATGCCACCTTTTTCAACAAATGATTTTTTGTTTTTCTTTTTAGTTCTAATTATTTTCCACACACTATAGATTTTTGAGTCATATGATTAAGCACTCAAAGTGAAAGATTAATTACTGGTAGTTTCTATGCATATTTACTTAATCAGAACTAAATACAGTTTTAAAGTATGGATGGCTCAATCTCCTACAGTCTAAACAGCTCTATTTAATCAAGTTAATAAATATTTACAGAACTTTTAAGAATTGATATACTTTCAAGTCAGGGATCTCTTCTACCCTCACTGCCAAAATAATCTCCTCTTCATTGTTTTCTGGAATACCTAGTGGAGGCAGGCACACATCATATGCAAGCATATAGACACACATTAACATGAATAGCTTTATATTTACTGCAAGAAGTTTGAATTGATTGTTCTCTTAGGACCTGCTAGTAATTGATTTTTTTTTAAGTTGAAAAAAAAAATGATGAATACAGCTGAACCTGAATATTAACTGGAATTAGAATAATCATTGCAGGTACTCCTCAGGTTATTTAATATTTCACTTAAGCAAATTTCACCTTGAGCAAGTTATTTCATAAAGCACATAAAATCCCTGGAGGTGGTAGAAAATAAATGAAATTTTAGAGATGATGGAAAATATTGCATTACCTGCAAAATCATAAGAAGGCTTGGTGCACACTTGGGTAACTGAAAACGAAGTAGACAGTGGTTACCAAGAGGAGAACTTTTATTTTCTGTTTCCCGTGAGGTTTCTATTCCAGGTCAGATACGGGCTCAGGCTCTTACAGTACTATTTGCAACATTCATCCCTTTACTGCCTTCTCCTCTATTGCATTTTTGCCACTGGAGACAAAAATCCAAATGATGTCAACCCCAAAGCACTAATGTCCATCTCCTCTCTTGCCTTGTCTAATAGTTTTTTTCAAGTTGTACTGAAACTTCTGGGGCAAAATGATGGCATCAATTAATTTTTTTAATGAAAACACATATAGAACAACAGTTAAATAAATGTACATTTTTAATTATTATTTTTTTCTATACAATAATATAGCTTTTCCAGGCATATTGTTAAACAACTAAAAGTGAAAGATTAAGTACTATATTCATTTCCTAGAACTACTTTAACGAATTACTGAAAACTAGATGGGTTAAAACAATAGAAATTTATTTTATCTTAGCTCTGCAGACTAACAGTCCAAAATCAAGGTGTTGACAGGACATGCTCCCTCTGAAAGGGATGTATCTCTCTGAAAGGGATAATATCTAGGGAAGGGTATGTTCCTTGCTTCCTAGCTTCTAGTGTCTGCTAGCATTCCCTGATGTTTCTGCCTTGTAGATGTGTTACTTCAATTTCTGCATATGATCATCTTCTCTCTGCGTGTGTCTGTGTCTGTGTCTCTTCTATTAAGGATACAGGTGATTGGATTTAGGGTCCACCCTAATTCACTATAACCTCATCTTAATTTAAATCTTAATTTCCAAAGACTCTTTCCAAATAAAGTCACATTCACAGGTACTATGGGTTAGGACTTGAACGTATCTTTTGGGAGGACCCAATTCAAGTCACAACACACATGACTATGCAATTAATAATAATAGCTAATTATTAATGCAATAGTCCAAGTGCGGTGGCTCATGTCTGTAATCCCAGCACTTTGGGAGGCCGAGGGGGGCAAATCACCTGAGGTTGGGAATTTGAAACCAGCCTTACCAACATGGAGAAGTCCAGTCGCTATTAAAAGTACAAAATTAGCCAGGCATGGTGGCACATTTCTGTAATCCCAGCTACTCGGGAAGGCTGAGGCAGGGAGAATCACTTGAACCAGGGAGGCGGAGGTTGCGGTGAGTAGAGATTGTGCCATTGCACTCTAGCCTGGGCAACAAGAGTGAAACTCCACCTCAAAATAATAATAATAATAATAATAATAATAATAATGATGCAATAATTAGTCAATACAATTAATAATAATAGCTAATATTTTTAGCTTTTACTATGTGTTAAGTGCCTTGCAACCACGATCTCACTGAGTCCTCCCAGGGCCACCTTGAATGTAAGTTGTATTAGCCCCATTTGACAGCTGGGGAAATTGAGGTCCAAAGAGGATGAGCAAACATGCCTGAAGCTGCACATCTGGGAAGTGGCATGATCAAGCTTTTTTGCACCTTTGCCTAACTCCAAAGCCAATATTAATCCTTAAGCGGGGCATTGTCCTACTTACACAACTTACTCTTAAAAGGTACTCTTACTTTATCTCAGACTAAAACACACTTTTTCAACTCAATCTGCAGTTCCTTGTTCTGTTTCGTTCACACTTTTAGTACTAATAGAAACATCCTCACAATGTTAAAACTCCCCAAAGTTTCCTTCTCCCAGAACTTCTGCTCATTCTAACTTTTGTCATTTCCTAGAAAAGGCCTGTAGTTGATTTTCTTGCAAACTTGACCACTTCTCATAATTCCTGGAGCGAGAGAGAGGTTGATTTTGCCAGTGTTACTACTCTGAAGGTATCTTTTATTTCCTATTCAAAAAGGGGAGCATTTTATAGCCTCATCTCTTTAACACCCTGCCCTTTAACTGCTGGAATTATATTAGCTGGGGCTATGAAGATAATGCTTAACTTTACTAATTAAACACTAAAAGCTCAAACTCACCTCTAAGCTTTTTACAGCTTGACCTCTGACACAGACCATACTCTTTTAAAGGACTTAGAATGACTAAAATCCCAGACTATCTAAGAACACAACTTTTTAAGACTCATTTAGTGCCAAGTGCTATGGCTTGTGCTTATAATTCCAGTACTTTGGGAAGCCAAGACAGGAGGATCACTTGGACTCAGGAGTTAGAAAACAGTTTGGGCAACATAGTGAGACCCTGACTCTACCAATTTTTCTTTTCTTTTTTTTTTGTTTTAATTAGCCAGGCATGGTGGCATGACCCTATGGTCCCAACTACCCCAGAGGCTGAGGTGGGAGGATGGCTTGAGTATGGGAGGTTGAAATTCCAATGAGCTATAATTGTGCCACTGCACCCTAGACTGGTTGACAAAGCAAGACCCTGTCTCAAACAAAACAAAACAAAACAAAACAAAACAAACAAACAAACAAAACTCCATTTACACAAGAAAAAATAGCAAATTTTAGACATGGTTATGTTGAGACAAAAGATAGTCCCTATTTTGCTTGCATATGATTAGGTATCTTTGTGAATAGGCAGAGAAATTCAAACTAATGTATTAAATATCCTAAGGAAAAAAGCAAGATTAGGAAGAGTTAATAAGAAAGGGATTCTGAGTAAAATTTTTTACCTAATCAATTTCTCTCTTTGTTGTAAGGTAACAATCTAACTTTTTTTTTTTTTAATCCCCAAATAATGAACTGGTTTTCCTGATACCTAGTCTTTCCTCGCTGGCTTGAAATGATGCATTTATCTTATGTTTAATTTGACACATTCCTGAATCCTGAGCCATTTTATTTTGTTCCATTAATCTGTCATTTTAATCAGAACCACATATTATCATGGTATTATACAATATCATCTTACGACTCCAAACCCTAAACCACCTTCTATGGATTAAATGTGTCTCCCTCAAATTCCTGTGTTAAAGCTCTAATCTCTAATATGTTGGTATTTAGAGATGAGACCCTTGTTAGGCCATGAGGGTGGGGCCCTCATGAATGAGATTAATGCCCTTATTAGAAGAGACATAAGGAAGATGATCTTTGCCTCCACCATAGAGGACACAGCAAGAAGGCAGCCACCTATAAACAAGAAAGAGAGCCCTCACCAGAACCCAACCATGCTGGCTTCCAGCCTCCGGAACTGTGAGCAATAAATGTTTGCATTTCTAGCAAGTTTAAGCTAGGGTTGCTGGACCATAGCTTGTGAACCCCTGTAGTAGTGATCACCTGTGGCCTCACCTGTGTTCAAATCACCATACAATTATCTAGCACCTGTGACACCTTGGGCACATTACTCCAAGCCTCATCATCTCTAAAATGGACATGATGTTAATGATACCATAGAAGAGGCCGGACGTGGTGGCTCACGCCTGTAATCCCAGCACTTTGGGTGGCTGAAGTGGGCGGATCATGAGGTCAAGAGATCAAAACCATCCTGGCCAACACGGTGAAACCCTGTCTCTACTAAACATACAAAAATTAGCTGAGCGTGGTGGACCGCGCCTGTAGTCTCAGCTACTTGGGAGGCTGAGGCAGGAGAATTGCTTGAACCCAGGAGGC
>NW_012102088.1:2320090-2348547 GCF_000951045.1 Mandrillus leucophaeus | reverse complement strand
ATCACAAGGTCAGGAGATCAAGACCATCCTGGCTAACACGGTGAAACCCCGTCTCTACTAAAAATACAAAAAATTAGCCGGGCGTGGTGGCAGGCACATGTAATCCCACCTACTCGGGAAGCTGAGGCAGGAGAATCACTTGAACCCAGTAGGTGGAGGTTGCAGTGAGCCAAGATCACACTACTGCACTCTCCAGCTTGGACAACAGAGTGAGACTCCACCTCAAAAAACAAAAACAAACAAACAAACAAAAAAAAACTAGTAGAATACTAAAAACAATTAAACTATATGAAAAGCTTGAAAAGACTTATTGAGTCTCAGGTATCCAAATCAATAATAATACTAATAATAATTTCTTTTGTTCATTTATCCAACATTTATTATGTGGCTTACATGTGCAACATACTAAGGATAGAGTTAAGAACAAGAAGGGCCTAGGTGCAGTGGCTCACGGCTATAATCCCAGCACTTTGGGAGGCCAAGGCGGGAGGATCACCAGGTCAGGAGTTCCAGACCATCCTGGCCAAGATGGTGAAACCCCGTCTCTACTAAAAAAAATACAAAAAGTAGCCGGGCGTGGTGGCGCTCGGCTGTAGTCCCAGCTACTTGGGAGGTTGAGGCGGAAGAATTGCTTGAACCCAGGAGGCGGAGCTTGCAGTGAGCAGAGATCGCGCCACTGCACTCCAGCCTGGGCGACAGAGCCAGACTCCATCTCAAAAAAAAAAAAAAGAAAAGAAAAAAGAAAAAAAGAACAAGAGGGCTGATTCTTGCTGTCACCAAAATGGTGGTCTGAAGAAAGATATAAAACAAAAATAAATAAAAATAAGTTCAGATACTGAATGATGACTCCTATGAAGAAAATAAATGGACTTGTAGGGCAAACACACCCGATAGCAATAACTTAGGCATACCCTCAGATTGACCCTCTATGGCACAGGCATCTGAATGTGTGTTCCGTTCTTGGGCAATTGGGCATGGCCAACCGGGAGACCCATTCCTTGATTCCTTGTCTATGAGGAACTTCTGAGCACCCATGGGCCATACAGGGGACTGAGCCCCTGAGTTTTGGGTTAAATGAAGGTTACCAGAAGGAGGTAACTAAGGGGAGAGTATTAGGTGAAAATGTCATATAAATTGCATGCTGTTTGCAAGGGGTTGCAGTGTTGCTGCCTAGCCCGCCACCACTAGACTGTAGGTAAGGGAGATATCTTGTTCAACCCACCGCCACTGGATTCTGTACCCTATACGTAAATCCCTAATAATATCCCATGTGTAAGTTCATGTCCTTTGTAGGGACATGGATGAAGCTGGAAACCATCATACTGAGCAAACTATCGCAAGGACAGAAAACCAAACACCGCATGTTCTCACTTATAGGTGGGAATTGAACAATGAGAACACTTGGACACAGGGCGGGGAACATCACACACCCGGGCCTGTTGTGGGGAGTGGGGAGAGATGGCATTAGGAGATATACCTAATGTAAACGACGAGTTAATGGGTGCAGCACGCCAACATGGCATATGTATACATATATAACAAACCTGCACGTTGTGCACATGTACCCTAGAACTTAAAGTATAATAAAAATAATAATAAAATAAAAATAATACCCCATGTCTCGTTTGCTGGCTCTGGGTCTCTTCTTTGGTCTCTTGAACCTGATGCCTCTCCTACTAATTAAGGTTAGGAGGAGTTCAGCACACCTCACATGATATGCAGGGGATAGAGGAAAAGAAGTGATATAAAATCTATTGCTGGGGAAAGTCAGGTTCTTTATTGAGCATTTACTATGTTACACATTCAGCTAATCACACTACACATAATATTTCTAACATTTTTTTCTACCACAACCTCTCCAAGTATTATTCCCAATTTGGAGGAGATAAAACTGAAGGTTAGATATTTAAATTAACTTTTTCAAAGTCACCCACCTGGAAAAGGGTAGTGCTGAATCTCTATCTAAGATTGAATATCTGGAGAGACGGAGTCTCTCTGATTCCTGCTTTGTGTGGTTACTCATTAGTATTCACTATCACACATTCATTTTTTTTTTTTTTTTTTTTTTTAGGCGGAGTCTTGCTGTGGAGCCCAGGCTGGAGTGCAGTGGCACGATCTCGGCTCACTGCAAGCTCCGCCTCCCGGGTTCACGCCAATCTCCTGCCTTAACCTCCTGAGTAGCTGGGACTACAGGCGCCTGCCACCATGCCCGGCTAATTTTTTGTATTTTTTTAGTAGAGAGGGAGTTTCACCGTGTTAGCCAGGATGGTCTTGATCTCCTGAACTCGTGATCCGCCCACCTTGGCTTCCCAAAGTGCTGAGATTACAAGCGTGAGCCACCGCGCCCGGCCTCACACATTCATTTTAACCCACACTGCTACCACTTAGTGTCATAGGTATTAGCTGTGTGCTAGATGCTTTCTCTGTATGAAGTCTGAACCTTACTGCTCCACTCTATGATCTTAGAACTGCTGGACCAGGTTCAGAACTCTCAAACCCATGTCTGTACTCTTTCCACTCTACTGCGCTTGCAGATGTTCAAAGGCCAAAGGTGTACCCCAAAATATTTTGGTTTTTTTGTTTGTTTGTTTGTTTGTTTTTTGAGACGGAGTCTCGCTCTGTCGCCCAGGCTGGAGTGCAGTGGCCAGATCTCGGCTCACTGCAAGCTCCGCCTCCCGGGTTCACGCCATTCTCCTGCTTCAGCCTCCTGAGTAGCTGGGACTACAGGCGCCCGCCACCATGCCCGGCTAATTTTTTTTGTATTTTAGTAGAGACGGGGGTTTCACCGTGTTAGCCAGGATGGTCTCGATCTCCTGACCTTGTGATCTGCCTGTCTTGGCCTCCCAAAGTGCTGGGATTACAGGCGTGAGCCACCATGCCCGGCCGCGCCAAAACATTTTAAAGTAAATGTTCTTTATCAATTTGGCTAGTACACATGACTTCACAGCCAACATTTGCCACCAGCCCGCAGCTTCTATTGCATAACTAACCTCGCCAGGTGTCCCGTCAGAATGCTTGAATCAAGTAGCAATTTTAATTGAAGTGTAATATCATTACTTACACAGCTGCTGAAATTTAACTCTTTAAATTTACATCACCAAACTGACATAATGAAGGATCACAGACAGAAGGAAATCAGTATAAATGATATCTTCATGTACATTTGAATCATGGTTGAGTCATAATCTAATATTCAATCACTAAGAGTAGAACTCTTAATTCAGTGAAGTTACCAATTAAAAAAAATCCTTGCAACTTTTACACAGATGAAATTCTGATCATATGCCATTGGAAAAGTAAACTCGGATATATCAGATCTAATCTAACATAAATAAAAGAGAACCTAACATTTATATAGTGCTATTTTAGTTTCTTTTCACATATCAATTTTTTTGATCTTCATGAACAACCCTACAAAATGATAATCAGTCTCTTTTTTTTTTTTTTTTGAGACGGAGTCTCGCTCTGTCGCCCAGGCTGGACTGCAGTGGCCGGATCTCAGCTCACTGCAAGCTCCACCTCCCGGGTTCCCGCCATTCTCCTGGCTCAGCCTCCCGAGTAGCTGGGATTACAGGCGCCCGCCACCTCACCAGCTAATTTTTTGTATTTTTTAGTAGAGACGGGGTTTCACCGTGTTAACCAGGATGGTCTCGATCTCCTGACCTTGTGATCCGCCCGTCTCGGCCTCCCAAAGTGCTGGGATTACAGGCTTGAGCCACTGCGCTCGGCCAATCAGTCTCATTTTAAGGTGAGGGACTGCCCAGGCGCGGTGGCTCACGCCTGTAATCACAACATTTTGGGAGGCCGAAGTGGGTCGATCACAGGGTCAAGAGATGGAGACCATCCTGGCCAACATGTTGAAACCCCATCTGTATTAAAAATACAAAAATTAAGTGGGCGTGGCGGCGTGAGCCTGTAGTCCCAGTTACTTGAGAGGCTGAGGCAGGAAAATCACTTGAACCTGGGAGATGGAGGTTGCAGTGAGCAGAGAATGCGCCACTGCACTCCAGCCTGGTGACAGAGCCAGACTCCATCTCAAAAAAAAAAAAAAAAAAAAGAGGGACTAAGGCACAAGGAGATTAAGCGATGTTGTGGGTGGTCAGGAGTTGATCCCGGAATATCCCTAAGAACTACATAATTCTATACCACTTTGTAGAAGCCTGCAAAGTGGAAGTAACCATTAATTTTAGGATAGCTCTGCTTGGTTGGCTTTTTACTCTATCTTGCTTTTTCTTCTCTCTCCTGACATTCACTTTAGACTACCTTGTTTGTGCCACTTTTCAAACAAGGAAGGGAAAAAATAAGAATAATTATAATATTGCTAAACTGAAAAAGCTGTTTAAATAGCCTCTGAAATTTAGACATCTTTCTGTCCTCTGCAATGGCATTTTCTACATTTATTTGAAGGGAAAAGATACTTCTAAATCAATACACCGGACCCAGTTAAAAAAAAAAAAAAAGACAGGAGCAAATTCTTATACTGAGGAAAATATGAAGAGGAAGTTATATCCAGGAAGCCTATCAAAGCTGTGAAGTTCTAAAATATTAGTTAAGAGAAAGAGTGAGAAGAAAAAATACTGATGTGTCTATATGCACAATTTTTTGAAATAGGACTTTTTTGTTGTTGTTGTTGTTGTTTTGAGACAAAGTCTCACTCTGTCACCAGGCTGGAGTGCTATGGCACGATCTCGACTCACTGCAACCTACACCTCCCGGGTTCAAGAGATTCTCCTGCCTCAGCCTCCCGAACAAGTAGCTGAGATCACAGGTGCCCGCCACCACACCCAGCTAATTTTTGTATTTTTAGTAGAGACAGGGTTTCACCGTGTTGGCCAGGATGGTCTTGATCTCTTTACCTCGTGATCCTTCTGCCTTGGCCTCCCAAAGTGAGCCACCGCACCCGGCCTGAAATAGGACTTTTAAAAAAACATTTTTGAAATGTTGAAAACTCAGAAAGCAATAATAAAATATGGTCTTTTTTAAGTAAAATGATTTGCATATAACTGGGGTTCAGACAGGGCAAATGATGAAAATAACTGACGAGACTGGTCTACCTAGAGAAAGGCAAAGATGGCCACCTGGTATCTTTGCCTAAGTAAAAACATCTAGGTTTTTTTTACTTAGATGTTTTTACTTAGCCTGATTGTAACTACAGACTTGCTAGACTTGCCTATGTTTGGTTGAATCAACACAGTTCCTGCCCAGAAGTATAACGTTTAAAGGGAGTTAAGGAGTTATGTCAAGGATGACATTGGTAATTAGATTGTCCACACGCTTCTCAAGGTGAAGAATAAAAATGAAGGACTCCCAGGCTGTTTGTAATTTTGCAGTGATGTGGTAAGAAATGGGTTCGATCCATGAATGCTATTTTTACGTATCCAAAGTTTCAATAACTAGATGCTTTTTCCATGTCAATTTCATATTCTGGATAATAACTAGATTCTCTACTGATGTAATAACAAGAGCTATATTTGTTAAGTATTTCTCAGGGAGTATATCAAACACCTTAAGCATTTAATCTTGCAATATTTCCTGTGGCCTAAGAGTTATTATCTCCTTTAAGTAGATAAGAAAGTTAAGTTTAAATTCATTTTGTTTACCTTGTTTCTCCTTATGTTACACAATCTTTTTATAGTCTCCATATTTTTTTATTATGAGGATGATGTGTCAGAGACTGCAATCAAGCATATAGGTAAAGTTCAAAGGAATTCAAGAAGAACCTACTCAATCTACGAGAAATCGAATATAATTCCTAGATAGAAGTCTCATCATGCATGCTTGAGTAAAAGGAAATATATATTTAAGGAAAAATAAAATTTTCCAAATGATATTTTATGGTATATTTCTCTGGTATATTTTAGAGCACATTTGCTTGGCTCTCAATAAAATAAAATAACATATTGGCTCACTGAAATGAGATGAGAATGAGATGAGGCTGGGTGTGGTGGCTCATGCCTCTAATCCCAGCACTTTGTGGGGCTGAGGCGGGAAGATCACCTGAGGTCTGGAGTTCGAGACCAGCCTGACCAACATGGAGAAAATCCGTCTCTACTAAAAATACAAAATTAACCGGGCCTGGTGGCTAATGCCTGTAATCCCAGCTACTCGAGAGGCTGAGACAGGAGAATTGCTGAAAGCTGGGAGGCAGGGTTTGTGGTGAGCCGAGATTGTGCCATTGCACTCCAGCCTGGGCAACAAGAGAGAAACTGCATCTGGAAAAAAAAAAAAAAAAAAAAAGAATGAATGAGATGACTAGATAAACTGAGATTAAAAGGGAGACTCTGTAGGACAAAACAGAAACAAGAAACTTGATAATATTAATATACTAAAAAGGTGATAAAAACAAAATTTATTAGAAGTGGTGAAAACAAAATTTATCCTCAAGAAGAGAGAATTAGAAAATGGAGAGTAAATTGGAGAAGTTATTCCAGGATGGCAGAAAAAAGAAAGATAATTTAAAACATAAGAAAGATGATAGAAGTGGAGAACAAGGAACTAAGATTAAATATGTAAATCTTAATGTTATTGAGGGGTTCTCCAGAACAAATGCAATCAAAACAAGAATTTAAAACATAGGAGCGGCCGGGCGCGGTGGCTCATGCCTGTAATCCCAGTACTTTGGTATACCAAGGTGGGCGGATCATGAGGTCAAGAGATTGAGACCATCCTGGCCAACATGGTGAAACCCCCGTCTCTACTAAAAATACAAAAATTAGCTGGGCATGGTGGCATGTGCCTGTAGCCCCAGCTACTCAGGTGGCCGAGGCAGGAGAATCACTTGAACCCGGGAGGAAGAGGTTGCAGTGAGCCTAGATCGCGCCACTGCACTCCAGCCTGGGCGACAGAGCGAGACTCCATCTCAGAACACACACACACACACACACACACACACACACACACACACGAGAACTTTCTTGAGCAGAGCAAAGCAAAAGAAATAAAGCAAATCCTCAGATTAAAAGGAGTAAAAAACATAACAAAAAGAGAGTACCTGAAAAAATCAGGTAGAAAGAAAAGGCTGTCTACAGATGATGAAAAATTAACTAGCCTCAGACCTTCCTACAACTTGAAATGCTCTTAAGACAATGGAGCAATGTGTGTAAAGTTTTCAAGGAAAACTGTTTGAAGTATTATATACCTATTACAGCTCTTTTCCTCACAGAAAAGTAATATAACAATTATATGTACCTATATATGCATGTATATATTCAGATATCCAGAAAGTATTATATATTTATATTGTCAGCCTTAGATAATTAGATTCAGAAAATATGACTAACATACAGAGTTTATTCAAGTGCAAAGCTTGAGGATAAGTGCTTGGGAAACACAGACTGCAAAATAATGGGTCAGCATTCCAAAGTGGGGAAGTTACAGTTTCCCTTATATAGGCAGTTAACAGGGGTTGCAACATTTTCCAAACAAAGTCAGTACCTACGCTGTAACAATTTTATTACCGCTTGCTACGTTGCAAGAATGATTGCTTTAACATTCTGTGGGGAGGAATGGTGATCTAAGGAGGTCTTACCTCTGATGCCACAAAGCCTTTCCTAATCATTTGCAGGAAAAAGCAGGAGTTACAGCTGCATGTTAGGTGGCTCAGGCCACATAGCCACATTCATCTCAAGGCTCAAAAAATAATTTAAAGTTCCAACAGTTTTAAGTTTGAATTATTTAGTTTCATAATATTTATTGAAAAAAATGTATTTGAAGTAGAAGTGGAAAAGAAAGAGAAATGGTTTTTAAATGGCTGATACTGAATATTGAATTTTTTTAAATATTAAATTTTTTGTTTGTTTGTTTGTTTGTTTTTTGAGACGGAGTCTTGCTCTGTTGCCCAGGCTGGAGTGCAGTGGCGCAATCTCGGCTCGTTGCAAGCTCCGCCTCCCAGGTTCATGCCATTCTCCTGCCTCAGCCTCCTGAGTAGCTGGAACTACAGGCACCCACCACCACGCCCGGCTAATTTTTTGTATTTTTAGTAGAGACGGGGTTTCACCGTGTTAGCCAGCATGGTCTCGATCTCCTGACCTCGTGATCCTCCCGCCTCGGCCTCCCAAAGTGCTAGGATTACAGGCTTGAGCCACCGCGCCAGGCCTAAAATAGTTAGAGGGTTAAATTTACATGAGGAGATCAGATATGAAAATATAATAAGTTAAAAATAGAAAATAAACTGTGATATATAATGTTGATAAATTCTGTAAGTAACCTTGATAACAGGTACTGAGAAGCCTCATATATGTTTAATTTAAAATTTTAAGAAATTGAGGAAAGCTGGAACTTCCATATATAGCACCATCTGAAACAAATAGAAAGAAACAAATATGACAAAGACAAAAAAAAAAAAAGAAAAGAAAAGAAAGAAAAGAAAAAGCTGAAACCAAGGAAAGGCCAAACCATTTTAAATATATTTTTAGGACTATTGAAGCGGCACTGTTGTCTGGAGTAAATACTCAAGGTTTGTTTCCTCGTGCCAAGGAATCAAGGACATGGACACAGGTGGAGTGAGGTTAAAAGCAGAGATTTAACGAGCAAAAGAGAGAAAGGAGAACTGCTCTCTCTCTCTTACAAGACAGAGGGGTGCCCCAGGGAGACTCCTGGTCCACCTTGGAGTGCACAGAGTTTTATAGACAGGCTTGAGGAGGCAGTGTCTGATTTACATAAGGCTCAAAGATTGGTTGGACCAGGTGTGACATTTACATAGCCCACGAGGAAGCTGGCCACCCCACCCCAATCATTTATTATGCAAATACAGTCTGTACTTGGCTGGGCCATGTTGCCTGCTCCTTACTGGGCACGTGGTTTACAAGATAAGGGGAAGATGGAGCTGCCATGTTGGACATGCCTTCCCCCCAGGTAGCCTTTTCCTATTGGCACAGCTGCCTCACCCGTGCAAGCTTCTAGCTTGCTTGTCTATGCCTGCAGGTTGATTTTACAGGCTGCCATTTGTTAGAAAAGAAAATGATTTGGGGCTGCTTTTTTATTAAAAGAAAAACATTACCAAGGACTTCCTTCCTCTCACTATCTGCCTAAATAATTTTTTCTTAACTCCTGTGTCACTATCATTGACATCTAAAGCATCAACCTCAAATATCTCCTCAGACACTTTGGCAAAAAACAGTAGAATTCTCTATTCAGCCAACTTATCATTCTCAAATAAAGATGATACGATGACTTTCACAGTTAGTAAAATGACTCAGTAACAATGCTGCTCATGTATTCTTCCTGAAAAACTAGTTGAAGGCACAATTTAACCAACTAAAAATTCAAAAGTGCCAGGCACGATGGCTCATGCCTGTAATCCCAACACTTTTGGAGGCCAAAGTGGTTGGATCATCTGGGCTTGGGAGTTCGAGACCAGCCTGACCAACATGGCGAAACCCTGTCTCTACTAACCATATAAAAATTAGCTGGGTGTGGTGGCGCATGCCTATAATCCCAGGTACTTGGGAGGCTGAGGCAGAAGAATCACTTGAACTCGGGAGGTGGAAGTTGTAGTGAGCCAAGATCGTGCCATTGCACTCCAGTCTGGGCAACAAGAGTGAAACTCCGTCTCAGGGAAAAAAAAAAAAAATTCAAAAGTAAAAACACCAGAAGTAGGAAGTTAAAACTCCATCTAAAACCATAAATAAAAGTGGTGTAATAAATATTATACTTTACATCTTACAATGTTTGAGACAAATGTGACAGGTTAAAAAATCATAAATTAATTTTAAAATACTGAAAAAAACATTTCAAAAGTATAACTGAATTCATGTTTCATTGAGGGAACTCACCAATTATAATTTCATTCCTATCATTTTTAAATTAACAAATATAAGTTTAAAAGAATGCTTATCAGTTATGAAAGACATTATACAACTATAAGCAGAACTTCAAGCAGACAGAATGTCTTCCAAACTAACACAGGCATGTGTAAAATTTCCAGAAAATATAGTGGCATAGAAAACAAGGAAAATAAAAGGGAAGCATAAGAAACAAAAGCCGTATATGAAAATTATTGAAATTAAACCAAATATACCTGTTCCATCTTAGAATAAAAGTCATACTAATTTGCTGAAAGCAAAATATTTTAAATTGGTTCAAAACATAAATTAGAGACTATTATACATGCATGTATAATTAAATTTTTAAAAAATTTAAATAGCATAAATTTCATCAATCGTAATGTCTGACCACAATGCAATAAGACAAGAAAACTATAATTAAAAAACATGGCAAAATCATAGTAGTAAGAAAGTAAAGTATTACTTGCCTAATGAATACTTGGACAAAGATAAAGCCAAACTACAGTTTGCTATTGATTGCTAGCATTTTTTGAACAGTTACTATGGCCAGATACTCTCCCCAGTATGATAGGGGCTACACAGTAAACCTGAGAATTAGGATGTAAGCCGAGGTCACAGCAGTGAAGGGCACAAGCTCTGCAGCTGAATGACCAGGGTTTGAATCTGGGTCCACACCCTGTCAGTTGCCTTGGACAAGTTACTTATCTCTCCTAGCTTCAGCTTTTCCTTATCTGAAACACAGGGATAATAGTAGTATTAGCATCATAATACACTCTTACAATGAGTTATCATGAGCAATACATGAGCTGATACATACATCAGAGGCACTCAAACCAAAGCGACTCCATCATGAATAGGGGCTGGGTAAAATAAGGCTGAGACCTATTGGGCTGCATTCCCAGGAGGTTAAGGCACTCTTAGTCACAACATGAGATAGGAGGTCTGCGCAAGACACAGGTCACAAAGACCTTGCTGATAAAACAGCAGGTGGCAAAGAAGCGGGCCAAATCCCACCAAAACCAAAATGGCAACAAAAGTCGCCTCTGATCAACCTCACTTCTCATTACATGCTAATTATAATCCATTAGCGTGCTAAAGGACACTTCCCCTAGCTCCATGACAGTTTACAGATGCCATGGCAATGAAAGGGAGTCACCCTATATGATCTAAAAGGGGAAGGAACCTGTAGTTTCAGGAATTGCCCAGCCCATTCCCAGAAAACTCATGAGTAATCCACCCTCTGTTTAGCATATAATCAAGAAATAAACATAAAAATAGCCAGCCAGCAGTCCTCAGGGCTGTTCTGCCTTTTATTCCTTTACTTTCTTAATAAACTTGCTTTCACTTTATGGGTTCATGTTGAATTATTTCTTGTGCAAGATCCAAGAAACCTCTTTTGGAGTCTGCATCAGGACCCCTTCTGGTAACACATATGAAGGGCTTAATAGAGTGCCTGACTCATAAAGAGTGCCCAATAAACAGTAAATATTATTGTTGTTATCTCGCTTTACTAACTCTTTAAAACTGACCATGGGCACGTAGCCAAACTTATGGGCTATATCTTTTATATCCTGTACCAATTAAACCCTTTATCTTGTTTCAAAGGTGTCTTAGCAATAATAATATAAGATTTTAGCATATGCAATTGTCTTAGCAATAATAAGATTTTAGCATATGCAATTGAGGACATAAATTTAGTTTCTAATTGGAAGAAATTGGAAAACTGCGAGCACAATGAGAGTAAAAATAAATCTACCTTGCTAATGAGTTTTCCCCAGCTCATGGTTAGTAACCAGTAGATCTTTGCAGACTGATGTACTAATTTGCAATCTAGTTAGGGACATCAGGTTGACACTTGAAAAACATATTAACTATAAAAGGAAGAAAATAAGTACCAGAGAAGAAACAGAATTTGGCTAAAGGAATCTCAAAATGGAATTCACAGTATTCATAGACCAAATGGAAATTTATACTTGAGACAATATTTAATGATACATATAATATGTAATTAAATATAAAATTGTGTAATGGAAATTATAGAAGATTAGCTATTCCAAAGGGGAGGAGCTTGGTGACACCTGTAAGAATCAGAAGGCTGAATGGAGGGTTCTTTTTTTAGTACTGAGGATTTGGATAGGTAAAGATTCAAAACAAATAAACAACAACAACAAAAAAATAAAAATAAAAAAAGAGAGGCATGAGTAGCAGCATCAAAGAAGAAATCTAAATGCATAGAACAGATTGAGTGGGTCTAATTTTGGAGCACTGAAGACAATTGCCCAAAATATAGTGCTTTGGCATGCTGAGTGCTTTGAAAATTGAAAGGTCACAAAAGTAAGCTTCAGTATCAAACTTTTTCTCTGTGACCTTCCCCTGCCTCCCTGTCTCTCTGATTCTCTTTCCTGAAACACTGGAAGGGACTTAGAGAAAGTTCTTGTCTGACTAAGAAAGCTTCTTCCCAAAAGAAATGCAATTGTCTTAAGACCCTCTCCCTAGGAATCTCATCAAATAACCAGGAAAGATCAGCTACAGAGAAAAGACTGGTAGGAATTGCCATACCCAGACAGACTTTTCATCTATTCTCCCGAGGGCAGCTCAGAGGGATTACCTGGAGGGCTTGATCTGCATAAGACAACCTTTGTTCCAGCACTGTGCCACCCTCATTTTTCCATCCAACTTCCAAAGAGAATCATATACAAAATGATGTTGTCCTCCCAGGTCCATAGTATCTTCCCTATGAAGAGAGTACTTAAGCCTCAACCATCTGGCCTCTCTTCAAGCCTCATACTTTCTGTATGACTTCTGTGCTTACGCATGTTAAATAAATGTTGTAGTTCTTTTTTTCATATTTATCTGCTTTTGTCAGTTCATTTTCAGTGAACCTTCGGTGAGCAAAGAGGAAACTTTCCCTCTGTCTCTATACTAGGATGAAGTAACAACCTCTTCAGAAGGTATGGAAACAGGTGTCTTGGTTGAGTTGCCTACACCAGCCTGTGAAGTTGGCTGATGCCTTTGTTTGAGATCTTGCTTGAATTCAGGATAGAGAGAAGGCCTTCTTATCTATATGTGGATGATCAGGGTCACCTGAGCAGGTGCCTTTGTACATGCTATGATTTGGATAAGCTAAAAAGCTCTATGAGAATAAACAAGAACCTTGCCCAAAGGTAAGTCTGCACATTTAAAAATATGTCTGAGGATTTTGGAAGAGATGTGTGTCTGTGCAATTATGTGTGAATTTTGTGTGTGAATGTGTGGATGTGGACGTGCATGTGCCTGTGTTCATTCACGTGTTTAAATGTGCTTGTGTGGGCCCATGTTTGTGTGTGTGTGTATGTGTGTGTGTGTGTATCTAGATTACCGGTATGTACAGGAGAGAGGCTACTGAGAGAAAATCACTACGAAGAAAAAAGGACCCAAGTGTGGGCTGAATTCAGGACAGCGCAGTCATGGGATGGTGGCTCCCAGGACAGTGCCACATTATGATTGAAGTAGCCTCTCCTCAGGGTCTCTCTAGGTGGCAAACTTAAAAATAACAATTTTCCCGGAAGGCCAAATTATTATTTGGGGAACATTTTCCACCGAAAGGCTCGGAGGCAAAACGAACCTGAAGACCTTAATTATTCAATGTCCCCAAGCCTCTCTTCCTAAACATGGAATGGTGATGAAAAGGAATCACTTACAAGAGAGAGAACTGCGTGCTAAATATTAGGAGACAAGTCGCCAAAAATTCTAGGTAATGGTAGTAAAGTGAGAATAGGCTTCCTAAGGTATCAAAGGTCAAACGTGGTCCCCCAAACACCTGACCTGCAAACCTAGGCAGATAGCCGCTCTAGAGAAGAAATGGCTGAAGCAGAGAGTACGTGGCTCGGTATATATTAGACCCTATTTGCCCCATAGATGACTCCCAAAAATATTCTTTTGGGCAAAGTGACCTAGAGTTTTTTTGTTGATCAGACTCATCCTCAATACTGGACAGGGATGCTGGAACCTCTGCCTCCTATATCTATCAAATTAGATTTTCCTGGAGAGCCCAGGAAGTTCTTCTATGTTTAATAAGCACTCCAGGTCATTATTATCACTAGGGAAGCTTGGGCAGCAGTCATTTAAAGAGACTTCTAGAAAGGAGCAAGGGTGGAAGGTGGCGATCTGTCCACTTAACATGCAGAGGCTACTGACGCAGCAGAACTGTTAAAGTGAGTGATGCTGGCTGGTGGAATGTAGAGAACATTTGGGTGAGAGTTGTAAACAATTTCGAGTTGGCATGCTTTGCAGATGTCAGCCTGTATCTGTGGCATGCATTAAACAGACCACAAATCCTAGGCAAGAGGGACAGTATGCCATCAGCAAATGTATCATAAGTCTTTTTCCCCAAGAATTTTCCTGATGACAGTGGAGGAAACAAATCTAGATAGTCCACTGAATCAATGTTGTCATTAACAGATTTACAATTTCATCAATGATATAGACACTTTAGTCAAATGAACCACATAGGAATAAGGGTATTAAATCTCTGACAGCGTTAGAAGTTATTTATCTGTTCATCTCTCTAATGAATTTATGTATATATTTCTATTGATTAAAAAAAAAGAAATACATATAGTAAAATGGATACTTTTTTTTGGAATAACTTCCAACTTCCACTTCAACTATTGTCAACTTTTGAATGGCATTCTAAATATAAAATAATTACAGTGTAAAATGCCTGCGGGTTGGAATAAAGTTTTCTTGCCTCTAAAGACAATGCTTTTACACAGGGCAGAGAAAAAAAAGGCTCATGGAATCTCACTGGAGAGAAGCTTCTATATCTTGCCATCTTTGCATTATAGAAAACATGTACATTGCAAGTTGGAAGTACTTCATTCCTCTAGTAGTAATTTGTATTTCCTGCCTTATATTGGTTTGGCTGAAGTTCACATAAACTGCAGTGCTTTGGCCCACCAAGACAGAAAGTCATTCAAGAAAACTTTTCTTTCTTCCTGGAATTCACCCCATTTTCCTCCTTTTCTCCCTCCCCCTTCACCTTAACCCCTCTCTCAGCCCAACTCTGCCCTTCCCTTTAAAAAAAGTTGCATTAGTTCTTTACAAGTGAACAAGAACAGAACCGAATGTTTCACATCTGCTCTCTGAGTTCACGGATTAGCATGAGAATGAGTGGCCAGTGTTTCAATGATGCACAGTCCAGTGGATGAGAATGGGGGCTCAAGCCCGGTATCAGAGAGCTCTCTGGCTCCTGCCAGATGTCCTAGGCCCAGGACACAAAAGCGTGAACCCAGGGTTTTAACAAATCACCTTTCTCTGGGGCTAATCACTCAAGAAAAGGTTTTGTTGTGGATTGGAGAGGGTCAGGTTGGTACTTCTCCAGTGATCTGTAGCCTTGCTCAACCTCTCGAGCCTTAGCCCTTCAGGGCTTTCTAAAGAGACCTCTTATTTCTTTCCCTCAAATCCAGGGCTCTGAGGGCAAAAGCTGCATGCCAGAGGATCCTGAAGGCACCGGGGCAGCAGGGGCTCATTAATCAATGGTGACCGTGTTGCTAGTCTATCACTCACTCTCTCTCTGAACAATAAAGACTTTAGCAAGAATAAAATAGCTCAATGGGCATGTACAAGGTCAGGCTTAGTGGCAAGATGGTTCTGGCGTAATCATAGTTGCAGGAATCCTGCACTTTCCGCAGAGAAGGTCTATCAGCTGTGGGGTGGTGGTTCTAAAGGTATGGTCCCTGGACCCGCAGCATCAGCCTCACCTGGGAACTTGTCAGGAATGTAGATTCTCTTCCCCACTCTGACCTGCTGGGTCAGAAACCCTAGGGTGAGCTCAGCATCTATTATTCCCACACCTTCCGGGGGTTTGTACCCCTGGAAGTTCTTCTTATTTCAAACTAAAGAGACTCTAGCCAAACGTCTCTTGGTTTTCTGGATTAATTTTATATCCAGGCCTCAGCCTGGATATAAAAAGAGTTTAAAACTCTTTTTAAACTCTCATCCTTGTATGATGGGGTGACATTCTGATTTGTCCAAGACTGGGAATATCCCAGGATGCAAGGCTTTCAGTTCTAAAATTGAGAAAGTTCAGGGCAAACTGGGACAAGTTGGTCACCCTAACTGAGAAGCAGGGCCAGTTTAGACCCAGAACCCATCTGCATGCCTTCCTACCTCACTGTCATTGCCCTCACTATTCTAGTGGGTCAAGGAAGATCAAGAAAGAAAGATCAAAGAGATAAACATCAGCCAGAGGAGATCACTTTAATAATGCAATCAGTGGGAATGTATCAAAGTCCTCAAAACAAAACAAAAATACATCAAATGAAAACAGCAAGTGGATTTTGTATAAAGAAAGCCTCCTGGGCTGGGCGCGGTGGCTCACGCCTGGGCAGATCACAAGGTCAGAAGATCGAGACCATCCTGGCCAACATGGTGAAACCCCGCCTCTGCTTAAAAAAAATACAAAAATTAGCTGGGCATGGTGGACCGCGCCTGTAGTCCCAGCTACTTGGGAGGCTGAGGCAGCAGAATCGCTTGAACCCAGGAGGCGAAGATTGCAGTGAGCTGAGATCGCGCCACTGCACTCCAGCTTGGGCGACAGAATGAGACTCAGTCTCCAAAAAAAAAGAAAAGGAAAAGAAAAAAAAAGAAAGTTTCCTGTGATAAATCAGTGATTTCTGCCTTTAGAGGAAAGATCTAGAAACTTCTTCCTGGAATTCTGATGTGAGAGTACATTATTTTCTCACCGTTCTGTAATCTTCTCAGCAGAAAGTCATTAGATCATTGAATTCCTCATACTACATATTTCAATTTTGACACAGCACTATTTTGCTCTAGTTGATCTCCTCAGCCTCCCAAGTTATAAAAGTGGATCCCTAGGTCAAAGGAGAGACTTGAGCATGTATATATAGTTTGAGGAGTTCTCCGAATTTTGGAAAGTATTCAGAAAGGGAACAGGTGCCTTGGAAAGTCAGAATCTATTGGCAAATGAGGTCTGGGATACAGGTGAAGGGAAGGGTTAGTCTCCCTCTGGATTGGAGGGGTGTTTGTGAAAAAGGTGTTTGAAGTTCCCAGCATAACTGCCCTACTTGACTTAGAAGTTTTATATCCCAAGAAGTGATGTGACCTGGTGACACTGCACAGTTAGAGAGGCAGTATTTGGCCCCAAAGATAAGCAGAAAAGTTCAATAGTGACTGTGAGGAATATGCTAAATGTTGCCTAGATTAGAATGCATTATTAAATGCCTGATTGAATTTGGGAATGTTTTGTTTAAAATTTATAGAATAATGAGAAAGAAAATTGTGATACAGTAGGAAAGGCATAGATTTTGAAGCTTAAAAAGTTTGGTTCAAATCTTGACCTTTTACTAAATGTATTACCTTGGGCAAGTTACTTAGCCCCATCTTACCAGAAATTGGGAATAATAACATCTACTTCAAAAGAGTTATTTGAGGTTTAAATAAGGTAATATATGCAGCATACATTGCAGAGTACGTGGTGCACAGTAAGTGCTCCAAAAATGCTAAGAAGCAGTGTGATACAGCAGAAGGAGTTTGCAGTATTGCTTTAAAACAGACTCAGGTTCCACTCCTAGCTCCAGCTCTTTTCAATATATGACTTTAGCATTTAAGCTGCATCTGTGAAATTTATTTAACTCCATTTGTCTCTGGAAGAACGCTTTAAGGACTAAATAAGATTACATACATAAAGTGTTCAACATTCTATTAGATGATTTCCCCCTTGACCAAACCATGTTAACCACATCCTTCTTTGAACTCCCTCATGGATGCATTTGAACTTCCACCACCCTCTGCCATGCCCAATTACGGTGCACATGCTGACTTCCTCACTTCTCTCTAGTTTGCCTTTGTGTGCTTCTCACACAGCCTTTGTATGGCAATGAACTCTGGGATGAACTGAGCCTTCCCATAACATCTGGTAATTATGATGACCAAAACCAATTTAACCTCAGAGACTGGGATCTGGGAAAGGCAGGTCTATAAACACTTAAGATGAAATTCTCTGATCACAAAGCCTAGGCAGATGGGGGTGAGGGGAGCAGAGTTTGGGCTCAAGATTCTGCTTCTGAGTGAGCACTGTTCCCACCTCCACGCTTCGTCCTGCTGTTACCCCACATCTGTGAAGGCTCTGGATAGAGGATGCTGTCCCACGTGTAGAATGGAATCAGTGTTGGGCTTCACCAGACCTCTGATTTTTGTGTGTGTATTTCTGCTGTTCTTCAGGCAGCAGAGGAAAGAATCCTGGAGTTGGTGACAGACATTGGGGTCAGACTCTACCACTTCAAGTTGCATGAATTGGGCAAGAACAAGAATAGCCACCACTGCTACCATTCAGAAAGCACTTACTGTGACCAAGCACATCAACCCAGGTGGTCCTCACCACAGCCTTGTGAGGCGGGAGGAAAAGCTGGACACTAAGATGTGGGATCACACTAAGAGGTGACTCAGAAAGATTGAATGAACTGCTGGGTGTCGCTTAGCTGGTATGTGGCACAATTAGGACTCTGAGCAAAGTCCCTGTAATTCCCTAACGTCCACATTCAAACTGTTTTACCCATCTCAGTTTCCCTCTCTGCATAATGAGAGTTGAGTTCTGTGCTTTGAACTTGAAAAGGTACAGTTGAAAGCAGACCAGCATCTCTAGACTTCAGGCTCAATTCAGGGTTCTGTTCCCTGCGTTTATTTGACTCCCCACATCTAGCCTGGCTCGCTCATCGTGATGTGAGCTGAAACACCATAATGGTAACAGTAATTAACATTTGCTGAGCATTTACTGTGTGCCAGGTACTCTTCAAAAATCACAGTGTCAGACCGGGTGTGGTGGCTCATGTCTGTAGTCTCAGCTGCTCAGGAGGCTGAGGCTGGAGGATGGTTTGAGCCCAGGAGTTTGAGGCTGCAGTGAGCTAGATTGTACCACAGCACTCCAGCCTGGGTGAAAGAGTGAGACTTCATCTTTAAATAAACAACAATAATAATAATGATAAATAATAAAATTATTGCATCATATTGCAGCAACCCTCTTGTACAGATGAGAAACAGAGCCACAGAAATGCTAAGTTGCCCAACGTGGCTTAGTAAATGGCAGGGCCTAGTGTACGACCGTCAAAGCAAAGCAAGCTGGGGCTTGCAGAACATCAGATCTTAGGAAAGCACCAAAATAAGTGATGAAAGGTGAGGCCAGTTGTCCTAGAATTTGTTTCTTAGTCAGCAAACTCAGCTGCTCCCAGAGGGCTGCCTGCAGCCAGTGTTCTTCTGTAAGAGGAAAAAGCGAAGGGATGGGCTTAAGGGCTGATCCCTTAGCAGCAACAGCTTCACAACCATTTCCCCCTTGTGTTTGTAAATCATGAGTGGAAGGTGATGTTTTTGGAATAATCCTAGCAGCGATATTTGTTGACCAACCGCTGGCTGTGCCTCCTGTTTAGGATGATTCTATGAGCGTGAAGTATCTTTGGCTTGCTAATGCCATTTCCAGTCCAGAGTATACCAAACAGTGTCAGGAGGGATACAAAGACAGGCTCATTCCTCAAGTGTTTTTGTTGGAGCATCACAAGCAGATGGCAGCATGGGCCCTGCTGTAGTTGGGACAAATTGAACAAGTATCAAGCACCAGCTCATCAGAGACTCCCTTCATGCTGTAAATCAGGGCATAAAGCAGCTTGAGGCCCTGGTAAACTGCACAAGAAGCAGCCCATCACTGATCTCATTGCCCATAAGCACAGGGCCAAGAGGAAGTGGAACAAAAGGCAGGCCCTTTGCAGAATGGAGCCATGAAGAGCAGCCCAAGCCGGCTTCCACAGGCCGTTGGACACTAAATCTTGAATCGGGATTCAAGTGCTATTTAGCCTGGGTGAACTGGGATTTGAAGCAGAATTAATTGCCTCCAAATTGTATCGTCCCTCCCAGCCATCCATTAGTTTGCTTTGGCAGAAGGATAATGATACTTCATGAAATATAGCTGCAGAATCTAGCCTCGTTCATCGCAACCCCAGAATGAGCTCAAAAAAAGCAAAAACTTTCAAACAATATAGTTTTACTCAGAGTGAGAATGAATAGGCATATTAGGTCACTATTACTGTTTCTTAAAAATGCATGCGTTTGTTTTCAAATGATGGGAATTCAGAAACTTTCAAATAAAAAGCTATAAGGGCATGTGTTGTGTTTTAAATTGTAGTAAGAAGAGTCTGATTCTGGTATTTGTTTTTGTTGAAGTTGTACCTGCGTTGTATCACCTTCTTGGTGAATGTCGTAACTCTAGGACTGGGAACTGGGGACAATCAAGGTTGAGACAGTGCCGTTACACAGTCCCTATGTAAGAGACTTCTCGGTCACTTCAGAAAATCAGTAGAGACAGTTATGGATAAGACATGGATTCAAGTAGATACTGAGAGTTACATCCATGAAGCCACTGTCTCCATTAGAGGAAGAATGATGCCTAAATAATTTTAAATCCCTTTGAGGCCATTTAATGTACAGAATGAGTAGCAGGAAGATGTCAATAAGGTTTTTAATGCCTGTATTCCAACCGGCAGCCAAATGGAAGCCAGAATGCTCCAGGATCAGTGAAGTCAATGTGCAGTTTATGGAGGAGTTGAAAAGATCTAACTTGCGGTAGGCATGTGTTCGTCAGCTCAGGCTGCCATAACAAAATACCATAGACTGAGGGGCTTAAACAACAGAAATGTATTTTTTTTTTCACAGTTCTGGAGGTTAGGAAGTGTGCCAGGTGGTTGGTTTTCAGTGAGGGCTCTCTGGCTTGCAGATGGCTGCCTTTGCTTTGTGCTTACATGACCTTTCACCACGGCACGCACACAGAAAGTGACCTCTCAGACGTCTCCTGTTATAGGGGCACTAATCCTATCAGACCTCATTACCTCATTTTTTTTTTTTTTTTTTTTTTGAGACAGAGTCTCACTCTGTCACCCAGGCTGGAGTGCAGTGGCATGATCTCAGCTCACTGCAACCTCTGACTCCCAGGCTCAAGTGATCCTTCCACCTCAGCCTCACCAGTTGCTGAGACCACAGGTGTGTGCCACCATGCTCTGCTACTTTTTAAATTTTGGGTAGAGACAGGGTTTCACTATGTTGCTCAGGCTGGTCTCAAACTCCTAAGCTCAAGTGATCCACCCGCCTTGCCCTCCCAAAGTGTTGGGATTATAGACATGAGCCACCACGGTCAGTCTATCAGACCTCATGTAACCTTACTTACCTTCTTATAGGATCTATCTCCAAATACAGTCACATTTAGGGGTTAAAGCTTCAACACATGAATTTTGGAGCACATAATTCAGTCCATAGCATAATATATATAAAACTTAGAATGTATATGTATAAGTTAGAATTTTAAAAAATTCAGTGCATACTTTGGCTATAAGCAGAAAATAATATTACCTAATTTATGCTATTCCTTAAGTCAGGGCCCCTGAGTCAAAAGCCCACAGAGGGAAGAGAGGTGATGTCCATGAACAAAGCAATGAATGAGGGAAGGCAAGCCAGTCCAACTCACGCGCATAGTTGTCGAGATACAAATCTATTATTATCATATAGATCGATTCTTCTCCTCTTCTTCAAGAGATCAATTCTCTTTTTCAAAAAAATCCAGACATTCTGCTTATTTTTTATGTGAAACTTCAGAAAAACTTTGGCTTGTTAAACATATAAATAGATGACCCCATCTGTGTTCCTTATCCACCCCACAGGCTTCCAGTGTGAAACATCCAGTCTAAATAAATGCTTTTCCCTTAAAGAAGGATGAAGCAAGTGCTTCCACAGTTACTGGCACGCATGGAATCTCAGTTACCTGTGTCTGAATAAGTGGGAACAGAATACACAAGCGTGAGCTAACATGGATTGCCTGGAAAGAATCAAAGCCCTCTTCAAAATTGGTCATAACCACACAAGCCCATAAGTGAAGATAATGTTACCCGAGACCAATATTTTTTTATTCCTCTCCCTTTTCCACAGCTCACCTTCAAGTTTATGCTGTTTTAGTTTCCTGCTGATTGCCTCTTGGTAGTTCAACAGAGAGACATAATAAGAACTGCAGAACTCTTTTGTTTATATGTTGAATCAACAGTGAAGAAATCTAACAGCTGACATTTCATGTGGGTTCTCTGAAAATAGACCTGGGGTTTTCTAGGAGGCTTTGAAATGTGGGAAAGGTCTGTGAACTGGAAGACAGGAGTCCCGGGGTCAAATCGTGGCCCTGCCACTAAGCCGGTGTGTGGCCCAGGAAGTCCCATCTGCTTCCTTTGCCGTGATGTGACTTTGGTTGGGCAACATCTAAGGTTTTTCCAAGTTCTCATCATCTCGAATATTGACTCTTCTTGTTGAGTTTCAGTGAGGGCTGTTTGTTTGGATGAGGACAGAGGTTGAACTTGAGTAGGAAGCAAATTCAGCTTTATTTTTATATATGTCTGCTACGTGTGAGGCACTGAGCTTGCCATTGAACTAAATGTATAGATGAGTAAGACATTGAACTAAATGTATAGATGAGTAAGACAGAGTTCTTGCCCTCAAAGAGCCTATAATCTAGTAGATAAAATTTTACTGAGATACTATTTTTAGGTATTAGCGCATATTTTCACATTTTCTTCTTCATTTTCTCTTTTTTCTTCTTTCAGCTAAGGTAAATAGCTGACTCTGCCTTCACAGCCACTGAAGAAGTATTTAATAGAATATTCCAGAAAAAAAATTTATAAAAATACCTAAAAGCCATAAAAAAGATACTGATGAAGTTTGAACTTCATGAAAATTAAGTACTTCTATCCATAAAAATATACTATTAAGAGAGTAAAAGGCAAGTCATTGGCTGTAAACAAAATATCTGCAATACAAATAACCAACTAAGGACTTATATCCATAATGCATGAGTAATTCCTACAAATAAATAGTTTTAAAAAAGAAAAAAAAATCAGTTACACAGTGAGCAAGAGATCTGATTACACACTTCACAAAAGAAAATATCCAAAATATATCCAAATTATGTGTTTTATTTAAATACATAAAAATGTGCCCTTCATGATCACCAGGGAAATGCAAATTAAGGCCACATTGTGATATTACACACCAGAATGCATACAATTGAAAAAAAATGAAAATACAAAGTGTTGATGAGGGTGCGTGGTAATTAAAACTCCTATACCGTGTTGATGGAAGGGAAAATTGGTACAACCACTCTGGAAAGATGTTCGGTAATATTTTCTCCAGCTGTGCAGATGCCTAACCTATGATTCAGAAATTCTGCTTGTGCAGTTCTGCTTCATCACAAATGAATGCCTGTGTCAACCAAATGACATCCACAGAATGGATCATAGCACTTTTGTTAGCCAAAAACTAGAAATAATCTACTGGATACATAGAGTATAGTTTACTCAAATAATGGTAAACTGAACAGTACTAAAAAAGAAGCAACTACTGGCAGCAAAATGAATGCATCTCACATTCAAACTATTAAGTGTAAAAAAACAAACAGACACAAAAGAGTTCATACCGTGTCATTCTATATAAATAATGTTCAAATACAAGCAAAATAATATAGGGTGATAAAAGTCAGAATAGGGGTTACCTTTGAGAGGGGTTATTGACTGAGAGGACCATTGGGCAGCTCTCTGGTGTGCTGTAAATGCACTACAATGAACTGGATGATGTAGCCAGGGGGGTCCAATCTTTTGGCTTCCCTGGGTCACACTGGAAGAAGAATTATCTTGGGCCACACATAAAATACACTAACACTATGGGAGGCCGATGTGAACAGATCACGAGGTCAGGAGTTCAAGAACAACCTGGCCAGCATGGTGAAACCCTGTCTCTACTTAAAAAAAAAAAAAAAAAAACTACAAAAATTAGCTGGGCATCATGGCACTTGCCTGTAGTCCCAGCTATTCGGGGGACTGAGGCAGGAGAATTGCTTGAACCCGGAAGGTGGAAGTTGCAGCGAGTCAAGATTGTGTCACTGCACTCTAGCCTGGGTGACAAAGCGAGACTCCATCTCGAAAACAACAACAACAAAAACACACACACACACACAAACACTAACAATAGCTGATGAGCTTAAAAACAAAAAAGTACCTGCATAAATCTCGTAATGTTTTAAGAAAGTTTATGAACTTGTGTTAGGCCTTATTCAAAGCCGTCCTGGGCTGCATGTCGCCCAGGGGCCACCGTTTGGATATGCTTGGCATCGATATTAAAAATGTATTGAGTGATGTAGTTAAGATTTGTGCGCTTTATCTACCCAGGCTCTCTAGGTTTTGTTTTTGAAACACATATGTAATGGTTTGTAACACACGTTGAGATCATTCAAGGATGCTTTTAAAAATTACTGTTTGTTGGAACTTGCCCCAGATCAAGTAAATCAGAGTGGAATTGGGGAAGGACACATTTCTGATGCGGTAGAATTGCTTTTGAAATAGAATAGAATAGAAAAAAGATAATACACTTGTGTGTCTCTTAATGATGGGGATGCGTTCTGAGAAATGCGTGGTTAGGTCCTTGTGCGAACCGTATAGAGTGCATTTACACTAACCCAGATGGCGCAGTCTACGGCACACCTAGGTTATATAGTAAGGCCTATTTTTGCTCCTAGACTACAAATCTGTACAGCATGTTACTGCAGTGAATACTGGAGGCAGTTGTAACACAATGGTATTTGTGTATCTAAATATAGAAAAGGCAGCATGACAATATAGTATTGTAATCTCACCGGCCCTGCATCCCGGAAGTAGTCATTGTTAACTGAAACATCCTTAAGTGGCGCATGACTGTATATAAAATAGAACACACACACATACACACACACATACTCTCTCTCTCTCTCTTTTTCTCTCCCCCACCCCCATCCCTCTCTCTCTTCTCAGGTAGTTCTAATTCACAGCCAGCATTGAAAACCAATGCCTCAGGGGAATTTAGGGTAGTTATGAGTGAGAGAAATAATTCATACACGCTGGACTATTCTCTTGGTTAAAAGCAGTAGAAAAGGTGAGCCTTCCATCTATACCCTACAATAACCTAAAAGAAGATTCCCCTGGGCAAGAGGAGAAGAGCAGCAGTGGACAGCTCAGACGAGACTTCAGAGAGGAAGCAGTTGGGGGCTGCTCCAGGAGTGCTTTGTGACTTGTGAGGAGTGACCCAGGCTCTGGACATTTACATTCTTGTGCATTTCCCTCCCACACCGAATCAGAGATGCTCCATGTGACCAACAGGATAGGGCTGCCGGGACAGTGGGACTTCTAAGATTAGTCATAAAGGGCATTACAGCTTCCACCTGAGCTCTCTCTCTTGAAATGGCTGTCTCTGTGGGAAACTAGTGGCCATGCCTTGAAGACGCTCAAGCAGGCCTATGGACGAACTCAGGTGGAGAGGAGCTGAGGCTTCCTCGTCCATAGCACCCCGTCCACGTTCTCCTCTGTATTGTGCTCTGTCAGCTTCCCATGGGTCTCGCTGTGCCCCTTGGCACACCTGGAGGTATGTGCAAAGAGCAATGATGAGTAGACTGGGACTCCATGACTTACAATTATCACAATGCGGATCACACAGAACTGTCAGAAAGAAAAATGGTGCAAATCAGCTTATCACCTTCCATCATTTCTTACTACCCATTTGGCATGATTTATGTTTTGGACAGTTCTTAAGATGACACTCAAGAGATTTGGTCCAGATAAGTGATGCAGAAACTGCAAAAAGGAAAGGATTTTTCCCGAAAAGAACCATGATTTCAAGATCAATCTATGAAACCTGATCATTTTATTTTTAAAATGATTCCCTATTTTAAAAAAGAATTCACATTTTCTGCATGCGAAAAGCTATATTCTTACGCTCTGTTCAGAAAAAAATGCACATAGAAATATATATATATATTAGTATATGCTAATAATACATGTGCTAAAAAGAGTGCTTAGTATACTTAGACTTAAGGTCTTTCTGAGGCAGGCATAGTTTTCTGAATCATTATATTAACTAACTGACTATCCTTAAACTGTAAATTATTATTTATTAAAATGCCATCTAATAACAAATGAGCTATGAAGATATAAGAAGCTTTTAAAGTACTACTGTACAGGCATCCCATGGAAACCTCTTCTCCATGATTGATGTTTACATGATTCCATTGTCTAAAACATGAACAATGAGAGTTTTTTCTTTATTGCATGAATGAAATAATTCACACACTATTTTCATTGAATTGATAATGTCATTTGCAAGCCAAATGTATATAATATAAAAAATTTACTGAGATACATAAAAAAGAATGCATTTAGAGTTATTTAAAGCATGTTTTCATATGTAGACTATCACTCTTATTGTTCCAAGCTGATAAATTTTAAGAATTTACAAGTCATACTTTAGTTATTCAAAACACAGCATGAGAGAAATTTCTGCAATAAATGCTTCTATGATCCCTAGTGAAATATAATAAACTAAAATTTTCTTAGCAAAGAACATTTTAAAAGACAACTTCAGAGAAGTTTTATTTTGTAAAACAGGAAAGTAAAGCAGTGAAGACAGTGAGGGTACATAACAATAAAGACTGCACTACAGGATTTATTCTCATCAATATTTGAGGCTTATTCCAAGCAATGGAAATCAACTTGACTCTTTAATTCATTCAGATTTTACCTTATGGCCAGAAGGAGGCAAAGAGGTAAGATATATAGGAATCAGGTAATGAATGTAATCAATGTTTTAAAAGTATTGTGTGAAAATATGTGTAATCTAAGATTTACTATTTACCCTTTTAAATCTACAATTTAGTGGCATTAAGTACACTGATGTACTTAAAATCACCACCATCCATCTCCAGAACTTTTTCATCATCCCAAACTGAAATTTATACTCCTCAAACAGTAACTCCCCATTCTCTCTTCTCCCTAGCCCCTGGTGATCTTGCTTCTACTTTCTGTCTCTATGAAATTGACTACTCTAGGCGCCCTGCGTAAGTGGAATCATATAGTACTTGTCTTTTTCTGATTGGCTTATTTCACTTAGCTTGATGTCCTCAAGGTTCACCCATGTGTCAGAATTTCCTTCTTTTCTTAGGCTGAATAATAATTCCATTGTATAGGTATACCTCACTTTGGTATCCATTCATCTGTTGATGGACATGTGGGTTGTTTCTACGTTTTGGCTATTGTGAATGATGCTGCTATGGACATCAGTGCACAAATATTGAATCAATGTTTAAACTCCCGTTATGGCCTGTAAACAGAACACCATCTGCTTATGTTTGTCATCAGGCTTTCCTAGTGACATTAGGGTATATGGGTTAGTAAATCACGTCAATGCTGGAAAATATGACTGAGACTCAGAATAGTTAAGAATTCTAAGCCACCAGATACTTTAAGGTAGAAACTAAGCCTGAAGAAAGAAATGCTGTCTGTTAGAGTTTGGATGTTTTTCCCCTCCAAGTCTCATGTTGAAATGTGATTCCCAGTGTTGGAGGTGGGTGCCTGGTGGGAAGTGATTGTATCATGGTGGCAAACCCGTCATAAATGGTTTAGCACCATCCTCATGGTGATAAGTGAGCTCTCACTCAATTAGTTTGTGAGATCTGGTTGTTTAAAAGTTTGGGACCTCCCCCTTCTCCCTCTCTTGCTCCCACTCTCACCATGTGACATGCCGGCTCCCTGTCACTTTCTGTGATCATTGGAAGCTTCCTGAGGCCTCACCAGAAGCAGATGCTGGCACCATGCTTCCTGTACAGCCTGCAGAACCGTGAGCCAAAATGAAATACCTTTTCTTTATAAATTATTCGGCTTCAGGTATTTCTTCACAGCCACACGAAACTGACCTAATTCATTGTCCAAGTATGAATATCTAGGAAGCAATGAGGTGCTATGCCTTTGCAAATAAAGCAGTTAAATTACAATCTCACCCATTTGCAGTCAAAGCAGGGTAACAGACATTATGAGAAAAGTGTGTGAAATATGTCCTAGGGGCATGTGAAAGGATGCCTTGCCTAGACTTGGGCTGTGGGGGACACAGAGGGAAGGGGGTTGTCTGGGAAGGGTGGCAGAAGCCAGACAATGCCTGAATTGGGCGTAAGAGCCATATGACAATTGGAAGGGAGTTGCTGCAGGCAGAGGAAAGATGTGAATTAAGAGGGATACATGATAAAACATTGGCATCCTGGGCTGGACAACACTAAGACGTAGTCTGAAACTATCCTTAGAAGCCTTGGGTTTCTTATTGTCTTAGGACATGAGAAGAAGAGAAAAGAAAAGAGATGCCAGTTTTCTTTCCTCTCCCCACAGCCAGAACTGAGACCAGCTTTTCCAAAAGAGCTTTCAATGACAAAGAGTCCTGTGGTTCAAATAAACATGAGGCCGCTGGTATAAGTCAATGCATGCTAAAGGTTCTAAAAAAATTCTACCATCTCACTATGTATATATGTATATGTATATTTGTGTGTTTATATCTTCTCTCTTTATATGTATATTATATATCTATATATTCTTGTATTTAGATATATATATATATTTTTTTTTTTTGAGACAGAGTCTGGCTCTGTCGCCCAGGTTGGAGTGCAGTGGCCGGATCTCAGCTCACTGCAAGCTCCGCCTCCCAGGTTCACGCCATTCTCCTGCCTCAGCCTCCCGAAAATATATTTTTTGTTAAAAATTCTATCAATCTCAAAAGAGTATAATTGAGCGGAAAGTTCCTAGTTCCTAGTGACAC
>NW_012102088.1:2308804-2320040 GCF_000951045.1 Mandrillus leucophaeus | reverse complement strand
TATATATTCTTGTATTTAGATATATATATATATATTTTTTTTTTGAGACAGAGTCTGGCTCTGTCGCCCAGGTTGGAGTGCAGTGGCCGGATCTCAGCTCACTGCAAGCTCCGCCTCCCAGGTTCACGCCATTCTCCTGCCTCAGCCTCCCGAGTAGCTGGGACTACAATATATCTATTTTATTTAATGGTTAAACCTGCAGACTTCTTTGCACAGGGGAAGTTTTCTCTTTATTCTCCACTAACATTTGTTCCTCAACTCACAACATTTTCCCCTTAATACTAGGTTGAAAGACACTGGGCCTGAGGGTACATTAGTGAGCAAAACGAACAAATCCTTACCTTCAGGGAACATACATTTTAGTGGGGAACAGACATTAACAAGTAAAATATTTAGCATATTAGACAGTGGTACGTGCTAAAGAGAAAAAAAACAAAGTAGGAAAGGAGACTAGAAGTGTTAAGTGGGGTTAACATTTTAGAAGAGGTGGTCAGGAAGACCCCACTGAGAAGGTAACTTTTGAGTAAAGACTTCAGGGAGGAAATCCTGCAGCTACCTGGGGAAGTACTTTCCAGGTAGATGAAACAGGAAGTGAAAAGGCCCTGAGGCAGAGCCATGCCTACTTTTTTCCAGGAATCTCCAACAGGTCAATGGCTGAGGCAGAATGAGCCCACTGCAGGGAAGTAGGATATGAGGTGGAAGGGGCAGGTTGTATAAAATCTACTGGCTTCTTTTCAATTCTTTTAAACATTTATCCAAATATGTTTGCATTTTAATTGTTTTCATGATAAACAAGTGTCCTAACTGTGTTTTCTTAGATTCTGTACTTCTCTATTTGGCATCCATTAACCACAGGTCCAAATCATGGCCAAAGTCGCCTGCATCTCTTCTGCAATCCCACTTTTCTGAGTATGTAAACATCAAATGAGAAATCCTCCAACCACAAACAGTAATATCTACTTGCTGTTCCATAAGGGACTCCAACTTTGCAGCTTTTTACCACTGTAGTAATAAAGGCACTGGTCAAGGTTTTCCCTCACTTTTTCTGTCCCTGACCAAACCTGGCGTTTTCACCCATGGCCTGTATGACATACATGACCTCTCCTCTCAGAAAATGTAGGCAATCAATTATTTCAGTGGCATTAGACTTTGTGTGTTGTCACTCAGTCATCTCCAATATTAAAATTCCATGGATACAATGGAGAGAACAAATTCATGACTAGATACTGCATCGCCTGTTGGTGATGGGCAGAGTTGGCATACTCTTGCTCTGAAATGTGATTTTGCTAGTCTTTATAAAAGTTCCTAGCTTCAATGTTCTTCGGTCAAATATGTTATGTGCCATTTGATAATCAGTTGGGATCCTGGAGCCTTCTCTGAAACCCTCTGAAAAAAAGCTGGTTTAGAGCTTGTGGTCAGACTCAATGCCTGAAAGAAACCTCTAAGCCTTTTAAGTTTTATATTTACAGATACTAACATTCTAACATCCTCTGGCATTCCATATGATACAGAAATTCAAAGCAAAGACAAGGAAAATGAAGCATGTATGTAAAGAAGAGGAAAAGTTGAGCAAAATGGTGAGCTGGGAATAGATCTTTGAGGATACACAAAGCCTCTTAAGGAAAACCTGTACATTATAAGGAACACTCTGGAACCCAGCTTCCAGTAAACATAGCCCAATAAATGATCCACAATTTGGCCATTTATGTTCATACTTCCTTTTCTTGAGGAGGATGAACATAACAGTTTCCATATTATCCAGTGACCCAGAATGCCTAGGAAGTGATGGATGGTGAGGTTAATTATTTTACCCAAGTTTTAGTAATTTCACTTTTAGAAGTATGAAGTAAGGTAATATTCAGAAAGGTGAATAAACTTTTATGTGAAAGAAATTGATTTCACTCTTATTTATGATAGCATAATTTCAAAACAATCAAAGAGAAATTATGGAAGTATCTACATTGAATGACGAAGAATATATAATGATATAAGAAAAATGCCTAAAAGGCAATTTTAACTGATAAAAGCAAGATATAAAATATATGTCTGTAAAATAAACCCAATTTTCATTCAAAATACATGGCATTTATATATACAAAGATAAGGCACACAGGAGAGTAAGGAGGAAATAGAGCAATGGATTAATAGTAGTAATTATTGGGTAGAAATTTCATAAACAGTGTTCAGGGTAACTACAGCCACTAGAAAATAAGAACATCTGGAAATGAGAGTGTCCTAGAGAGAAAGCCCAGGATGATGTGTATAAACTCCAAACTTGGTCTTACCCCTTAACCATGTATATGTTGTGTAGACCCCAAGAAGCCCAGCTAAGGCTACAAGGACTAACATATCAGCTGCTGCCTCTCACAGGGGAGACAGAATTTTCAGCTTGAATTTAGCCAAGTTAATTGTCCAATTTAAAAAAAAAAAAAAAAACCATCAAAACACTTCAGAGGAACCTATTAGAAGCCAGAGTTCCTACAAAACATCATTAACAATGTCCTGCACATAATCCAAAATTACTGACAATACGAATAAAGAAGAAAATGCCACCCATTTTCAAATGGAAAGGGAATCAGCAGAAATTGACTTTAAGAAGTTGTCACAGTTATTAGACAAGAATTTTTAAGCCACAATTTTAACTATGCTCAAAGACAGAAGGAAAAATATGCCCACAATAAATTTAAAAATAGGAAATCTCACAAATACAAGTATACAAAAAATCAAATGGAAATTCTAGAATTGAAAATTTTAATATCCAAATTAAAATTTATCGGACAGGCTTAACATTAGAATGGACATTCAGAAGAATGAATGAACTTAAGGATAAAGCAATAGAAATTATCCAATCTGACCAAAAGAAAGAAAAAAATTGGAAGAAAAAATAAAAAAACTGTTACCATACACTCATTTCGTCATCAGCAATATGAACTCAATTTTCTAAAGATAACTGTGGGCCAGGTGTGGTGGCTCACGCCTGTAATCCTAGCACTTTGGGAGGCCAAGGTGGGTGGATCATGAGGTCAGGAGTTTGAGACCAGCCTGACCAACGTGGTGAAACCCTGTCTTTACTAAAAATAGAAAAATAGCTGGGTGTGGTGGCAGGCACCTGTAGTCCCAGCTACTCGGGAGGCTGAGGCAGAGGAATCGCTTGAACTCAGAAGGCAGGGGTGGCAGTGAACCAAAAGTGCACCAGAGCCCTCCAGCCTGGGTGACAGACCAAGAGTCTGTTTCAAAAATAAATAAATAAATAAAATAAAAAATAAAGGTAACAGTGAAGAAAAAACTGAAATAATGCAAAATATATTGTGTTCATCTTTATGAAATATGTACACAACATGCTTGTAACTGGAATCAAACTATCATTGTGTAATCACATTTTCCACATAGTAATTCATAATTCTATAAGTGCTTGATAGTAATTTATAGTTGAAATAATAGTGCTGTTTATTTAAAATGTTCCTATTTAGATGGTTTAATTCTTAAAGCAATAAGCAATCAACATTCTCCTGCATATATCTTTGGGCACATGTATTTCTCTTAGACATTTAGAATGGCATTCCTCAAGGTGTAAATATTTTTCACTTTTTTAACTAATTTATAGTATATCCAGAAAAGTGCTCAAAATACAAATGGACATTTCAGTGAAAACTCATGTAAATATTATCCAGATTCACTCTTGCTATTTGTGTTTTTATAATTTTTAGAACCAACTTGTCAAAGTTCAGCACAATGTCTATTGGTATTCTGATAGAGAGTACATTGAATATATAGGTTAATGAGAAAGAACTGAAATCTTAATAATATTCATTTTTCAATATATACCTATATAGATGTGTGTGTGTGTATATATATTCTTCAGGGCTTTTTAGTTGATTTTAGACTTAAGGCTGAATCAAAAATATTTCACAATATAGCTTTTTAAATTGAGATATAATTTATCTGCAAACAAATTGCACAGACTAAAGTGTGCAATGTGATGACTTTTACATCCAAGTGTAACTACTGAGTAACCACCACCCCCATTAAAATATAGAACATCTCTATCAACCTAAAACTTTCCTTTGTTTTCCTTTCAAGCCACCACTCCCCCTCCACCACCACCAAAGGTAACCATGATTCATATTTCTATTACGATAGCTTGGTTTTGCCAGAAGTAGGACTTCATATAAGTGAATCACACAGTATGTATCATTTAGTGCCCGGCATTTTTCACTCAACGTAATTGCTCTTTAGATTCACTCATGTTGCTGATGGCATCAATAGTTCATTTTCTCCTATTGCTGGGTACTTGTTGTACATACTTCTCTCGTACATTTGGCTTATTTCATTTTGGCAATTATGACTAATGTTGTTAATATTGTTGTAGATGTAGTTATTTATTTATTAATTACTTAAAGTTATTTCCTAGGGTAATAGGGTCAAAGAGAAGGTATAAGACTAATTGTATAAGAACTTGTCTAATAAATTTCCCAATTAGTTACATCATTTTATACCTCCCACAAGCAATGAATGAGAGTCCTTTGGTTCTTGTTCTCACCAACACTTGCTATTGTCAAATATTTTTATTTCTGTTATTTTCATGGGTATGTGGTGACAACCTGCCTTCCTGAAGACTGGATATGTTGAGCAGCTTTTTACATGTTTATAGACATGTGTTTATTGTACACTTTCTTTTTAAAGCATCTAAGTCTTTGTTCATTTTAAAACTTTTTAAATCGCAGGCATTCAGGATACATTTCTTCGTGAGATAAATGTATTGATAATATTTTCTCGCAGTTTGTGGCTTGATTGTTTAATAATTTCATGGTCTTTTCTGTTAAGTAGAAATTTTGAATTTCTATGAAATCCAATTCAGTATTTTTTCCCTTATTGTTAGTGCTTTTTCTTTGCTGGCTATTAAATATTTCCTTGCCCCAATGTTGTAAATATTTCTTTATATTTTTTTGAGCAGGTTTATGATTCTACCTCTTATTTTAGCTCTATTGCCCATCTTGAATAATATTTTGTATATCAGGTGACGTGGGAATCAAGGCTTACTTTTTTCCACATGACTATTCAGTTCCTGCACAGTATGTTGAGAAAACTTTTCTCATTAAGTTGCCTTATTGGCCTTGTCAAACATCAGTGACCATGTCTGTAGGAAGCCATATTCTTTTCTTTGATATATTTATCTAGACTCACTTAAATAACACACTGTCATCACAACTATACTTTTGTATAGTAGAAAAGATTTTACGTAAAGCTAAAATTTTAGACACTTCAGCAAATATCGAAGCATGCCCAATGAGTTAAAGTTGGAATTCCACAACACTTTCTGCTAAAACTACTTTGTTTTTCCTGACATTCTGTGACCTACTTCACATTCTTCCATAGAGTGCTTTTAAAAATAAAAGCTGTATATATTTAATGTGTACAGTGTGTTTTGATGTATATGTTCATATTGAAATGATTACTGCATTGAAGCAAATTAACATATCCATCTCCTCATGTAGCTAGGTTTTTTTTTTCCTTTTTTTTTTTTTGGTGAGAGCACTTGAAAGCTACTCTCTTCACAAATTTCCAGTATATATTATGGAGTTATTAAGTGTAGTCATACTAGGTGTTAGGGTTCTAGGCTTGAAGACTCTTAAGTGCCATTAGGACAAAATTCCATGACGATCTGGTCACTTGCTTCATTTCCAAGGCTTTGCCCAGTGTCTACAATATAATACAAGCTTAATATTAGCTGAATAAACAATTGAGATGAACTGGGAAAAGGGAAATTGGCTGTCCTCTCCTCCACATTCAGTGTTTCCATAAGTCTAGGCAAAAACACTATATTTCAATATACAAGATTTACATGTCAAAGAATTTCATGTGTTACTATCATAGTCATAGAAATGCTGAGGACACCACAGCAGCTCTCTTCCCAGGTCACATCACTTTTTTGACTCCTGGTTTCTCTTGTAAAAGCAGTATCTTTCCATGTATGTATGCAGTTATAACCATTTTGAGACTTTTCTTTATGTTAACTTATTTGTATTTTCATGTACTTTTTATATTAATCTTTTATATTTATTTATACAATACTACTATACAATATAGTAGATATACAGTAAATGATTATGCATATATTTTAATTATCTAGATCCAGAATGTGGGTAAAACTGAGCACTATACTGAGAGTTTAGTAATCTGGCCTCTAGTTTTGTGTCTGCCAGCAACTTATTTTGTGAGGGAGTCTTATCTGGGCCTCAGATTATTCATTTACAAACTTTGTGGATTTGAACTAGAACCAGATGCCCTGTGGCAGTCCCAGAATTCACTGTCTCCAGAACTCTGCTGGCTGGAGGATGGATAGTAGCAGAAACACATCTCAGGATGAGATTGCACTCTATTACGTGTCACTTTTGCTTTGCACTGAGAGACCTATTGTTAATGCCGCCAATACCTACAGCATCTCAGACACAGTGAGAAGCAGCAATCACTTCCTTCTGAAGGACAGAGACCACATGTATCAAAATCCCCGTCTCTGGACCATCTGGCTGCTGATTGTATGATACTAATATCCACACTCAATTAAACTGGGCTCCCCTTAGGAAAACAAAGATCCAAAAGAGGCGACGTCAAAAGAATTGATATCATCCAAATCCTGATGCTACAGAGAGCAGTTGGCTGGGGAAGTTGAAGAAAGAAAAGACACAGCCGTGTACTTGTGACGTGGGCTGTCCATTTCACAGTGCAGTGAGAAGTTTTCTGAGATGTGACTTAGGAAGATAAAGGGAACCAAAGAGTTTTGGGGCATTTCTCTGAATTCTGGAGAGTCTTGGATGTGAATGAAAGAGTGAACATCTAAGAGGGAAGCAAGTACAGCCCCTCCTTGGTTCTGTAGTGGTAATGACATGGCATGTAGGAGGTCTCAAGGATTGTTTTATCTGGGTAGTGCAAAAAGATGTAAAGCCCGGGCTTGAAGCAGCTCCTTATCCAATAACAAGGGGTCCAGCTCTCAGAGTGCCTTCTTGCAGTTGTACAAATCAGAACAAGTGACTTTGATCTCTCACAGGATTTGAAGGCCATGTAAATTACTGAATTAAGGATTTGACTCTGGTAGCTATTTGAGTTGTATTTTTAAATTTACATATAAATGTACATGTATCAATAAATACTCTTTTATATATAAATGTGTATATCATATAAAATGTGTTTTAGAAGATGCAATGAGATTGGTGCAAAAGTAATTGCGGTTTTTGCATTGTTGAAATTTGGCATTTGACATTGGAATACATCCTTAAATAAATGTGGTTATGTTACACATCATTTTAATGCGCATGTCTTGCTTTATGTTTTTTTGCTAATGACTTATTACTTGCTGTTTATTTTATATTTATTTTAGACTACGGAAATGATGTTAGACCAAAAGTAAATTCAAACTTTTCAAAATGGGTCATAAAACAGCAGAGACAACTGGCAACATAAACAATACATTTGGCCCAGGAACTGCAAATGAACATACAGTGCAGTGGTGGTTCAAAAAGTTTTGCAAAGGAGACAAGAGCCTTAAAGATGAGGAGCATATTGCCCGGCCACCAGAAGTTGACAACGACCAATTGAGAGCGATCATTGAAGCTGATCCTCTTACAACTACATGATAAGTTGCTGAAGAACTCAGCGTTGACCTTTCTATGGTCATTTGGCATTTGAAGCAAATTGGAAAGGTGAAAAAGCTTGATAAATGGGTGCCTCATGAGCTGAGTGAAAATGTTTTTGAAGTGTTGCCTTCTCTTATTCTACACAACATCAACGAACCATTTCTCAATTGGATTGTGACATGCGATGAAAAGTGGATTTTATACGACAACCAGCAATGACCAGCTCAGTGGGTGTACTGAGAGGAAGCTCCAAAGCACTCCCCAAAGTCAAACTTGCACCATGAAAAGGTCATGGTCACTGTTTGGTGATCTGCTGCCAGTCTGATCCACTACAGCTTTCTGAATCCTGGCCTAACCGTTACATCTGAAAAGTATGCTTGGCAAATCAATGAGATGCACTGAAAACTGCAATGCCTGCAGCCAGCATTGGTCAACAGGAAGGATCCAATTCTTCTCCACGGCAATTCCCAACTGTACGTCACACAACCAACATTTCAAAAGTTGAACGAATCGGGCTCTGAAGTTTTGCTTCATCCGCCATATTCACCTGACCTCTCGCCAACCGACTACCACTTCTTCAAGCATCTAGACAACGTTTTGCAGGGAAAATGCTTTCACAACCAGCAGGATTCAGAAAATGCTTTCCAAGAGTTCGTCGAGCCCCGAAGCAAGGATTTTTACACTACAGGAATAAACAAACTTATTTCTCACTGGCAAGAATCTGTTGATTGTAATCGTTCCTATTTTGATTAATAAAGATGTGTGTGAAACTAGTTATAATGATTTAAAATTCACAGTCTGAAACCACAATCACTTTTGCACCAACCTAATATGTATATATTTGTGTATGTGTGTGTGTATATATATGTATATCTTCTCTAAGTATTAAAGTATTAGGTAAAAAACTCTTAGGGTGTGTAAAACAATATCAATGAAATAAAACTATCTGGGTAAGAATTAACATGATGAAGAGAACAGTACCTCACATCTCAATATTAATGTTGAATGTAAATGGCCTAGACACTCCACTTAAAAGATATAGAATGGCAGAATGGATAAAAAATCACAATCCAAGTATCTGTTGTCTTCAAGAGACTCAACTAACATGGGAAGATTCATATAAACCCAAGGTAAAAGGATAGAAAAAGGTAAAAAGGTATTCCATACAAATGAAAATCAAAAGAGAGCAGAAATTGCTTTTTTTTTTTTCTTTTTTTTTTGAAATGGAGTTTCGCTCTTGTTGCCCAGGCTGGAGTGCAATGGCATGATTTCAGCCCACTGCAACCTCCGCCTCCCAGGTACAAGCGATTCTCCTGTCTCAGCCTCCCAAGTAGCTCGGATTATAAGGTTTCACCATGTGAGTCAGGCTGGTGCAAACTCCTGACCTCAGGTGATCCACCTACCTCAACCTCCCAAAGTGCTGGGATTAACAAGCATGCACAGAAATAGCTATTCTTATATCAGACAAAACAGACTTCAAAGTAACAACAGCAAAAAAAAAAAAAAAAAAAAAGACAATGATAGTCACTATATAATAACAATAGAATTAATTTAGCAAGATATTATAATTCTCAATTTATACACACCAAACACTGGCACTCCCAGATTCGTAAAACAATTACTGCCAGATCTGAGAAACAAAGCAGATGGCAAAACAATATTAAGGAAAGACTTCAGTATACCACTGACAGCACTAGACAGGTCTTCAAGACAGAAAGTCAACAGAGAAACAGTAGACTTAAGTGACACACTAGAACAAATGGACTTAACAGATATTTACATCCCCATTGTATTAGCATTCTCTGAGATAGACCATATAATTGGCCACAAAACAAGTCTCAATAAATTTTAAGAAATCAAAATCATATCAATTATCTTCTCAGGCCACAGTAGAATTAAACTAGAAGTTAACTCCAAAAACAATCTCTAAAATTATACAAACAAATGGAATTAAATAATCTGCTCCTGAACAATCTCTGGGTTAACAATGAAATCAAGAGAGAAATTTAAAAGTTATTTGAATTGAATAATAATAGTGACACAAGTTATTAAAATCTCCAGATACAGCAAAAGCTAAAAGGAAAGGTTATAGCACTAAATGCCTACAGCAAAAAGTTTTAAAGAGCACAAGTTGACAACCTAATGTCACACCTCAAGGAACTAGAGAAACAAGAACAAACTAAACCTAGAGCTAGAAGAAGGAAATAAATAACAAAGATAAGAACAGAATTAAATGAAATTCAAACAAAAAAAAAGATCAATGAAAGAAAAAGCTGGTTATTTGAAAAAAAATAAACAAAATCAATAGCTCATTAGATAGATTAACCAAGAAAAGAAGACAGAAGATCCAAAAAACCTCAATTAGAAATGAAACTGGAGACATTATAACCGACACCACAGAAATACAAAAGATCATTCAAGACTACGGTGAATACTTTAATGTGCACAAACTAGAAAACCTAGAGGAAATGGATAAATTCCTGGAAACATACAACCCTCCTAGATTAAATCAGGAAGAAACAGAAACAGACTAATACCAAGCAGCAAGATTGAATCGGTAATTTAAAAATTGCCAGCAGAAAAAAAAAAGTCCAGGATCAGATGGATTCACAGCTAAATTCTACTAGACATTCATAGAAGAACTGGTGCCAATTCTACTGAAATTATTCCAAAAGATTGAAAAAGAAGGAATCCTCCCTAAATCATTCTGTGAAGCTAGTATCACCCTGATACCAAAACTAGGAAAAGACACAACAACAACCGCAACAAAAATGACAGAACAAATTCCCTGATGAACTTAGATGCAAAAATCCTCCACAAAATACTAGCTAACTGAATCCAACAGCACATCAAAAAGATAATTCATTATGAGCAAGTGGGTTTCATCTCAGAAATGCAGTGATGCTTTAACCTATGCAAGTCAATAAATGTGATATATCCCATAAACAGAATTTAAAAATAAAAACTATATTATCATCTCAATAGACACGGCAAAAGCATTCAAGAAAATTGGTATCCTTTTTTGATAAAAAGTCAACAAACTCAGCATAGAATGGACATATTCCAAAATAATAAAAGCCAGGCCAGGAGCAGTGGGTCACGACTGTAATCCCAACATGTTGGGAGGCTAAGGTGGGAGGATCGCTTGAGCCCAGGAGTTTGAGACCAGCCTGAGCAACATAGCAAGACCCTGTCTTTTTAAAAATAAATAAATAAATAAACAAACAAACAAATAAATAAATAAAAGAAAAACAAAAGCCATGTGTGACAAACCGACAGTCAACATCACACTGAATGGAGAAAAGTTGAAAGCATTCCCCTTGAGAAAAGTAACAAGACAAGGATGCCCACTTTCACCACTCCTATTCAACATACTTCTGGAAGTCCTAGCCAGAGGAATTAGGCAAGAGAAAGAAATAAAGGGCATCCAAATTGGAAAAGAGAAAGTCAAACTACCACCGTCTGCAGATTATATAAACTGTATACCTAGAAAATTCCAAAGACCTCTTCAAAATATTTAGGCCGGGCGCGGTGGCTCAAGCCTGTAATCCCAGCACTTTGGGAGGCCGAGATGGGTGGATCACGAGGTCAGGAGATCGAGACCA
>NW_012102088.1:2287214-2308606 GCF_000951045.1 Mandrillus leucophaeus | reverse complement strand
AATTCAGTAAAGTCTCAGATTACAAAATCAATGTACACAAATCAGTAGCACTGCTATACGCCACCAATAACCAAGCTGAGACTCAAATAAAGAACCCAATGCCTTTTACAACAGCTGCAAAAAATATTAAATACCTAGGAATACACTTAACCAAGGATGTAAAAGATCTCTACAAGGAGAACTACAAAACGCTGCTGAAAAAATTATACACGACACAAACAAATGAAAGTACGTCTCATGCGCACAAATTGGAAGAATCCATATTGTGAAAATGACCATACTGCTCAAAGTAATCTGCAGATTCAATGCAATTCCTATCAAAATACCAACACCATTTTTAACAGAATTAGGAAAAACAGTTCTAAAATTCATAGGGAACCAAAAAAGAACCCAAATAGCTAATGCAATCCTAAGCAAAAATAACAAATCTAGAGGCATCACATTACCAGACTTCAAATTATACTACAAGGCTATAGTTACCAAAACAGTTTGGTACTGGTATAAAAGCAGGCATATAGACCAATGTAACAAAATAGAGAACCCAGAAATAAAGCCAAAAATGTTCAACCAACTGATTTTTGACAAAATATACAAAAACATTTATTGGAAAATGGACACCCTATTTAATACGTGGTGCTAGGAAAACTGGCAAGTCACATGTGGAAGAATGAAAGTGGATCCCTACTTCTCACCTTGTACAAAAATCAACTCAAGATGGATCAAAGACTTAAATATAAGCTCTAAAACTACAAAAATTATACAAGACAATGTTGGAAAAGCTCTTCTAGACATCAGCCAAGGCAAAGAATGTATGTTTAAGACCCCAAAAGCAAATGCAACAAAAACAAAAATAAATGAATGATACCTAGTCAAACTGAGAAGCTTCTGCAAAGCAAAAGAAATAATCAGAAGAGTAAACAGGCAACCTACAGAATGGGAGAAAATATTCGCAAACTATGCGTCCGACAAAGGACTAGTAACCAGAATCAAGGAACCCAAACAAATCAGCAAGAAAAAACAAATAAGTCTATTAAAAAGTAGGCAAAGCACATGATAGACATTTCTTAAAATAAGATACACAAATGGACAACAAACTCATGAAAAATGCTCAATATCATTAATTATGAGAGAAATGCAAGTTAAAACCACAATAAGATACCATCTTACTCCTTTAAGAAAAACCATTATTAAAAAGTCAAAAAAACCCATAAATGTTGGTGTGGATATGGGGAAAGGGGAATGCAAGTGACGAATACTCACACATCCTCAATAAATATCTAAAATACTATATATCAATTTAAAATTACAGTTGGAAGATTCCAAATGGAGATAAAGGATTGTGGCTAACATTGCAAGTCCAGCTTCTCTGCAAGGAGTTGACCGCAGGCAGTACTGGGTGCGACCTCTCTCGTTATCTCATGGTCACAATCCCCATTGTATTAGCCACGCTGGCTTCTGTCACTTTCCTTGGTCCTGGTCCAAAAACTCCAATTTTGTAGGATAGAAGAGGTTTAGATATCCTTCTACTGTCTCAACAAGATTTTCATTGTATACAAACATGGAAAAGTGAAAATCAGGTTCTCAGGTTACTCACAAAATTGAACATCCTTTATGATATTTTATAGGGAAGAACTTTCATTCCCTCGAGTTGATGTTTATCACTGAAACCCTAACCCACTGAATGGCATCGTTTTTCTGGAAAACAGTCTGCCAGTAACATCCCCACTAAGATAAATATATTATACGTATTATTTAGAGTTTTCTTAAATTTATTTGCAGATGTCAGACATTGAGCATTTCTTGGAAAACGATCCAAAAAAAAAAAAAAAATCCCACTCTATTGGAAAAAAATCCCAGCTCCATTGCTATAAATACGGGACGATTTTGAGCCAGTCACTTCATTTCTTGGGGACTCAGTTAATACATTTGTAAAATGAGAGTGTTAAACTAAAATAACTGAGATTTCCCAGCTGTAGCATTCAATGCTTCTATGTTGTCAGTATTTGTTGATGTTTTAAATACTATTACTTCATTCCCAGAGGCTTCCTGATCTGCCATACCTCTCTCTTCAGATTCCTCCACAGATAAATAGTTCCAGGTGGGATTCGTTTAGATTTATTATTATTATTTTAATAGCTACCATATATCCAGTGCTTCCTATGTGCAGAATATATGTTATCTGACATAATCCATATGTAACCCAAGTATTAGACTAGTCTTGCCTTTCCCCATATTTTGGGAAAGGGGAGTTTGTCTTAAAACTGTTTTTCCTCCTCCTTGCAGCTGCTGCTTTGGATTGCATGTTTCTCTCTGTTGCTCTTGGCTCCCTTTTGGACCATACGGGTTGTGCTGCCAACCATTGCCTAAAACTCTGGAACTCTGACCTCCCCCTCGAGGTGATGCTGCTTCTCCTGTGATGTTAGCAGGAGATGAGGAAATGGGACAAGAAAATTTCCCTTGCTCTTGTATCTCTCAGTTCTTCCAAGCCCACCATACCAGTCTCTGTGTTTATAACAGATATCATTATAGAGTTGGAAATTTCTATACAATGGAGGAAAGAATAACTTAAAACTGCATGTGAAATATGATTTTCCCCAAGCCCCTCCAAAAAAGGCAATAAATAAATAGAAGACAAATAGGCGAATGGATGAATAAACAAAGTAGCTCTTCATCATACCCTTCGGGAAGCAGCCCAGCTCAGACTGCTGCTCTCAGTTTCCCAAGCCTCGCCCAGTTCAAACTCCTGTTCTCCATCTCCCAAGCCTCCCTTCCTTCATGCTCAGAGAGGTATATTTTTAAATTCTTGTTTCAAATGTGTGCTTGTCTTTTAGAAATCCATATCTGCAGTTTATGAGGATTGATATCACCTTGGATTTCATCATCTTTTTCTTCCACGGCGAACTATAGACCACACTAACCTACAGAAACGTGTTTTCCTAAAATCTAAGGCATTAAGTTGAGACATACATCATAAGTCGTTTCAGCAGAGCAATTTGGTTATGAGTCTCCAAAATACATTGGACAACTTCAAGATTGGTTTTCATCCTTTGAATCCAATCGCATTCAAAGTCTCTTCTCTCTCATATGAAGTCTAGATATGTCTTTTTTACTCTTCGTATCATTTTCTTAACTATAAGGCTAAACACTTACACATATTTCACAACAACAGACAATATTTTCGTAGAGAATATGGTCTACATGGAAAATAAGAAACTTTCTTCCATAAATGCAGCATAATCTATACAGATTTCTTAGTCCACAATACTTTCCATGTTGTATAGAAGAGTGTCAGCAATCTTTTATCTTTCCTTTAAACATTCCCAGAAGAAATGGGTGTGTATAAAATCATACTTATTTTCTGCTTCTCTAAACCACAAAACCATCTGTATCAGATAGTTGCCTTCAAGTGAAAAAAAAAAAAAAAAAAAAATACCGAGAAGAAGCTTTGAAATCAACCTCTTTTTTCACTTTTGAATCAACTCAAATTTGTGGACTAAATATTGTCTCCAAGTATCTCTACAAACACAAAAGTGGCGGTATAAAGACTCATTATTTCCCTGTATTTGGTGCAGATTTCAAAGGATTGGGGGAAAGGGTTGGTTAAGGTTTCCCTTTAAGTTATATTTGTGATAAGCTTTGGGGTAGCAGCTACTATTCTAGACTTACGGAACTGAAGGTAAGAATCAAAATGACACACCAAAATCATACATATGGTGAATAGAATTGCTGAGATGTCACCAAAGTTAGTGAGTTGAAGTCCATTCACTACAGCAATAGAGAGTTCAGATTGTTTAGGGACATCGTCTTCCTTCAAGAATGAAATAAATTTTTTGTCTCTCTTTGCTTTTCTCTGATGTCTCCTTTTCAGCCCTTTCCTCCTATTTTATCCAGTCCTTGGTTAATGCTACCTTACTGTGATAACAATGTTAAATACATTTGTGTTGGTCTCTTTCTCTCTGAAATTATTTTTTAAATCACGTTCTGTCAAAAGAATATTAGGATTTAACCATCAGACAGAGAATGATTTTGAGAAGAGGCAGTTATATGTCCCCGAAATGAAATCTGCCCTTTCTGCTTTTATTGAGAAATCATAATTCACCTCACTGATTTGGTTTACCTCAATATTTCAAATGAGAGAGGTGCTTTGACCAAGAGTAGGGAGATTCCTGCTTATAAATTTACTAACTGGAGCATTTTTTATATACAGTATAATGCTTTGATTTTAAGTGAATAGTTCAACAAATTTTGACAAATGTTCAGACCCTTCTAACATCATTCAAATCAAAAAACAGAACATTTCCATTGCCTGAAGCATTCCTTGTGGCACTTCCAGTTAATATCTCTCTTCCAGAGAAATTGTTGTTCCAGTTTCTATAACCAAAGATTGCTTTTGCCTGTTCTGGAACTTCATATAGTGGAATCATATAGTATAGACTCATGTTTAGCTTCTTTCATTCAACATAATATTTCTGAGATTCATCCGTGTTTTTGTTTGTTTTATGCTTACTTCAAGTATATAAAAATATTCTTACAATATTTTCATTCAGAAGCTTTAAATTTTAGCTCTTACATTTAAGTATATAATTCATCTGATTAATTTTTATATAGGACATAATAAAGGGGTGAAGATTAATTTGTTTAAAGATATCCAATTACTCTAATGTTACATGCTAAAAAGGCTTTTTTCTCTACTGAATTTTATTAGCATCTTTTTAATAAATCATTGAACTTCCCAAGTATGAATATAATTCTAAGTTTTCTATTCTGTACAGTTACTCTGTCTATTCTTATGCCAATAACTAAGTGCCTAATATATTGTAGTTTTATACTCTGTGTTGAAATCAGGCAATGTAATCTCCTAACTTTATATCTTTAACATGCTTCTAACTTTATATCTTTAAAATTTGGTCATTCTAAGCACTTTGCATTTCCATATACATTTTAGAATTAGCTTGTCAATTTTTACAAAAATATCTGCTTAGAATTTGCTTGAGATTGTTTAAATCTATAAATCTTGATGGGGAGAAAAGTAGTGATTACAAGATTGAATCTTCAAATCCATGAATATGGTATATATCTCCATTTATTTAGAACTATAATTTCTCTATGTGTAGGTGCACATCTTTTATTAAATGTATTTATTTGTACTTGGATTTTAACTATTAAGCTACTATAAATGGTGGCGTTTACTTAATTTCATTCCTAGTTATTTCTTTCTGTTTCTTGTGTATAGAAATACTTACATTTTTCATTCTAGCTTTTTTCTTAGTAGATTTCCCTGGATTTTTACATTCACAATCATGTCATGTAAGAATAAAGACAGTTTCACTTATTGTAAAGTCTGCTTGTTCCTGTTCTTTGTGGTTTCTTCGTTTTTTGGGGGTTTTTTTCCCCCATGGTACTTTCTGTACAATGTCTGACAGACATGGGAAAGACAAAGATTGTTGCCTTGTTCTTGATGTTAGGGTGTTCGATATTTTGTGTTAAAGTATAATGTGCTTAACACTTTATCAGATTGAGAAAGTCTTCTACTTTCTTTTCTGAAGAGTTTTTTTCCCCCCTCATAAATGGGCAGTGACTTTTATCAAAAGTTTTTTCTATATCTATTACACTGAGATGATTATGTAATTTAAACTTTATATGAATATGGTGAATATATTGATTGACTTAGAATATTGAGACAACTTTGCATTCTAGAGACAAACACCACTTGGTTATAATGTATTATCCTCTTTAATGTTAGTATTTATTTTATTTCCTCTAATAATTTTTTAGTTACATGGCTTACTTTTCTTAAGCAGTTGCTTTAAAAATGATAATATACACCCTTAAATTATAGCTATCTCAAAATATTTAATTACCTCACGATTTCAGATATGACAATATTTTCCAATTGCTACCATCTACCTTTTGAGGCCTTGTGATTTTACTTCTACATATTGCATAAAATCTATGTTCTTTTGCTTTTTTTACTTTACGTCATCAATACTCTTTAAGGATATTTAATAATTTATGTATAGAAAACAAAAAGTAATTTTCAAAATATTTTTAAATATATTCTATTCTTTCTTTTAAAGCTGAGTTTTTATCTCATGTCACTGCTTTTAAACCTACATAAATTCTTTTATTATTTCTTGTAGGACAGTTTTGCTGGAGTTTAATTCATTCAACTTTTGTCTGTTTGAAAATATCTCTATGCCACCATCAGTTTTTGAAGGATGTTTTTGGCAGATGCAACAGTTAATTGTTCTTTCACACTTGAAAACTATTATCCTATTATATTCTGGCTTCCATTATTTTTGATGAGGAGTCAAGTAACATTCTTATCATTGTTTTTCTGTATAGGGAGTTTCTTTTTTTCCCCCATCTGGCTACTTTTAAGTTCATCTTTTCATCTTTGTTTTTCTGCAGTGTGACTGTGATGTGTGCTTTTTGGATTGGTAGCCTTATTTTCCCATTTATACATAGCTAGATTCTATTTGCTAATTGTTAAGAACCTCTCTATGTTCATGAAAGATACTATTCAGTGATTTTTTTTTTTTTCCTGTATTGTTTTTCTCTTGTATTAGTATCAGGACTATCCTGCCCCCAATCCAGAAGACACGTGTTCGGTTTTTTTGAATTGTCTTAAAGAGTTTGTATAACATGGAAGCTATTTCTTCCTTAAAGAAAAATTTGCATTGATGCCATCTAGACATAGTGTTCCTCGTGGAAAATATTATATTTTATTTAAGTGTATTTAAAAGACACAGGGATATTCAAATTTTCTATTTTTGTGTGTGAATGTGCCCAGTTAAAAAAAACCTGTGTTTGTCAAGGGATTTGTTTATTTCCTTTAAGTTATCAATATTGTTGGCACAAAGTTGTTAATAATACCCTATTGCGATCTTTTTAATACCTAAAAACTCTGTGAGATGGTTTCTTTTTTATTCTTGAAACTGCCAAATTGTGCTTTTCCTCTTTTTTTGATTACTTTTTCTAGGGGTTTATCAATTTTATTAATCTTTTTACAAACAAATTTTTAGTTGTGTTAATATTTTCTATTATTTACCTTGTCTTTTTCCATTGATTTTTCTCTTTATTTTTTTTCCATCCATGTTAATTTGTTCTTGTTAGCTTAGTTGTTTTAGTAACCTAAATAATTGATTCTTATTATATATATGCCTTTTAAATTTGTCATATATGTGTGTGTACACTTATATATGTCTTTAAACTTGTAAGTTTGCTGTTAAGTACTGCTTACCTCCATTACACAAATTTTGATACTTTGTGTTCTTCTTACTGAGCTCAAAATATTTTCAAATTTCAATTTTAATTTTTTCTTTAATCATGTATGTGTGTTTTAGTTATAATTTTATTTCTGTTTTTAAAAATTCTGTTGGGTTTTCAGAACATATTCGGTAGGATTTTAATTTTGAAAATGTATTGAGATTGTTTATAGCTAGAAATATTGTCTATCTTGGTGTATGTTCTAAGTACATTTGAGAAGACTTTTTATAATAAAAATATGGGGAAACAAGTCAAAAATATCAATAAGACCAAGTTGGTTAAAAGTGATGTTCAACTATTCTACATCGTTATGCTACTTTTTGATCTATTACTGAGAGAAAACTATTAAAACTTCTTTTATGCTTAGGAATTTGTTTGTCTTTTCCGGTATATCACTGTTGGCTTCAGATATTTTGAAATTATATTAGTCACAGCATATACATTTATGTTTGTTATGTTGTCGTGATGAATTGATCCTTTTATATTATAAAATATTCCCCATTATTCCTTGCATTACTCATTTATTTAGTCTGACATTAATGCAGCTACAACAGTTTTTTTTGTAATTAGTGTTTTTAGGGTATATAGTTTTCCATCTTTTAGCTTCAGTGTATCTGTGTCTTTATGTTTAAACTGTACCTTTTGTAAGGACCATTAGTTTATCCTTCTTTTTTTACACAGGCTGCCAATTAACGCATTGTAATTAGACTTTTCAGTTCATTTATATTTGATGTATTTGTAGATGTGGTTGAATTTAATTCTACTAATTTGCTATTTGTTTTCTACTTGACTCACCTATTTTTTGTTCTGTTCTTCTTTTATTGCCTTCTTATGGTTAGATTCCCACATGCATCTTTACCTTAATTCAGTCTATCTTAAATTGGTTTGTATTACTTCACAAACATTATAATTTATAGTAGTGTAATTCTGTTTTAAATTTATTGCCTGTAATTCTAGCACTTTGGGAGACTAATGCAGGAGGATTGCTTAAGCCTAGGAATTCAAGATGATGCTGGGTAACATGGCAAGACTGTCTCCACAAAAAACCAAAAAATTTAGGCAGATGGTGTGGCACACACTTGTGATCCCACCCATTCAGGAGGCTGAGGCAGGAGAATCACTGAGCTCAGGAGGTCAAAGCTTCTATGAACCATGATTATGCCTCTACATTCCAGCCTGAATAACAGAGTGAGACTCCATCTCAAAACAAATTCTTTTTTTTCTTTTTCTTTTACTTGGGGTAATTTCCATTGACATGTTTTTTAATTAATTTTTTTTGCTATGTCTAATCTTCTAAGCCAATTTTATAAATGTGTTAATCAATATCTATTTAATAAACCTTTTATTTTGTATGGTAATAGATTTATAAATAAATTGGATGTTAATCTGACTATACCGATAATATTTACAAATAATATGAGGATAATACAAAGAGTTCCCATATATCCCAGAAGCAATTTTTCCTATTCTTAATATCTTACATTAGTGTGGTACATTTGCCATAATTAATGAACCAATGTTAATACATTCATATTAACTAAAGTTTATATTTATTTGGATTCCCTTAGTTTTTATCTAGGTTATTTTTCTATTTCAGAGTTCCACTTAGGTATCCAGGAGACCACATTGTGTTTAGTGTAGTTGCCTTATGCTCCTTGTGGCTCTGGTAGTTTATCAAGACTTCCTTCGTTTTTGAGGTCCTTGAATGCTTTGAGGGATACTGCTTAGTTATTTTGTAAAATGTCTGATGATTTCCTCATGATCAGACTGGGTTATGAGTATCTGGGAGGAAACCCACGAGGTAAAGTGCCACTTATCACGTCATACCAAGGCTAAATACTATCAGCATGACTTATCAATACTGATGTCAAAACTGGTCATTTGGCTGAAGTGATGTTTTTCAGATTTCTTTGCTGTGAGGCTATTTTTTTCCTCTTTTTATACTTTGGAAGGATGTCACTATGTACAGCTCTCAATGTAAGAAGTTATGCTCCGTCTTTTTGAGGATTATTTGAAATTCTGCATAGGAGATGTGTTTATTCTCCTCCATGTACCTTTTGTTCAATCATGTATCTATATCGGCGTAGACTCATGCACATTTATTTTATAACTTGGGTTATAATTTAATTCTACTTTGTTTATAATATTTTGTTGCCCAGATTGTTTTAGTTCTGGCCATTGGAAGTTATTTCATTTGGCCCTTTTATCCATTTAACATATCCCCATTATTTTGTGTGTGTGTGTTTGAAAGCACTTACTTCCCTTTTCGGCACTTTTTAACTTTTACTATGAGATGCTCCAGGCTCATCTAGTATATTTCTGCCTTAATCCTGGAATCACCAATTTCTTCAAGACTTGTTTTATTATTATTATTATTATTATTGGAGAATAGTACTGAAAACCAAAATCTGGGCCAGACGTGATGGCTCATGCCAGTAATCCCAACATTTTAAGAGGCTGAGGCGGGCAGTTCACTAGAGGTCAGGAGTTCGAGAGCAGCTTGGCCAACCTAGTTTTCTAATACATGCATTTGATGCTAAAAAGTTTCCTCTAAGCACTGCTTTTACTACATTTTAATTTTGATAAATTGTATTTGCAATTAAACTTTTTTAGTTTGTCATTTTATGCATGAGTTACTTAGAACTGTGTCATTTAATTTCCACATACTGGGGACTTAACTAGCTATTTTCGGTTACTAATATCTAGTTTAATTTCATTGTGGTGTAAGAACACACTTTGCATAATTCCTTTTCTTTTAATTTTCTTAAGGTTTGTTTTCTGGCTGGAATGTAGTCTATATTAGAAAATGTTCCACATGAGGTGCAGGCAAATGTTTATATTGCTGTTGAGGGGTGGTGTATTCTATAAATGTCAGCTAGATCAAGCTGATTGATACTGCTGCTCAGTTCAACCATATTCTTGCTCATATTCTGCCTGTTTTATCTGCCAGTTACTGAGAGAAGGTTGTTGAAGTCTTCAACTCTAATAGTCATTTTTCTATTTCTCCTTTCAGTTCTATCAGGCTTTAATTCATTTATTTTGACATTCTTTCACATTCAGGATTTTTTTTGGCAAGCTGAACCCTTTATTATTATGTAATGCCTCTACATATTTCTGACAATCTTCTCTTTTCCAAAGTCGGCTTTGAAATTAATACAGCTACTCCAGCTTTCTTTTGACTTTTGTCGACATGGTATATCTTTTCCATTTCTTCACTTTTAGGTTAAGTTTTTATATTTAAAGTGAATTTATTGTAGACAACACATAGTTAGGCTTCGTTTATTTCCATTCTGATCATCGCTGTTTATTAAGACCATTCATATTTAAAGTAACTTTAATTCACATTTAAAGTAATTGTCGGTATAGTCAGATTACCATCTATCAGATTTATATCTGTTTTCTGCTTGTTGACTTTGTTGCTTGTTTCTTTTTTTTCCAGTCTTCTTCTGCCTTCTCTAGTTTTAATCCAACATTTTTTGTGATTCCATTTTATTTTCTCTCTTAATATATAAATTATACTTATCTTTAAAGCTTTTTGTAGTTGGTTTAGAGTATACAATACATGTTTTTCCAGCTTTATATAAGTATAATTGATAAATAAAAATTGTATAAATTTAAGGCATGTAACATGATAATTTCATATACATATACATTGTGAAAGGATTACCACAGTCATTACAATACACATTTTTAAGCTAATTTAAGCCCAGCTTTAAATAACACTAATCTGTTTTATAAATAGTGGTGCAATATCATATTACAGAGTTTCACATTTTTTTTGTCCCATTGCTTTGTCCCAATACTGTCATTCATTTTACTTAACCATACTCTGTAATACTTAGTAACCAAATATGTTGTTTCTTTTGCTTCCTCAGTTATCTTTAGATAAATTAAGAATTAAAAAGTGAAATATTTTATTTTACTTCAATTTATTCTTTCTTTAAAAATATCATGTGTTTTCTGTAGGTAGATGTACATTTCTGGACTATATTATTTTCCTTTTGCCTTAGAAATAATTCTTTCAACATTTCTTGCTAAGGAACCCTGTTAGAAATAAATTCTCTTAGTTTTGTTATTTTTTAGAGAAAATTTTTATTTTTTCCTCATTTTTGAAGGATAATTTTGCTGAATATATAATTCTAGGTTTGTGGGTTGTTTTCTCTCTCAGTACTTTAAATATGCTGCTCCACTCTCCCTTGCTTGCATAATTTCTGATGAGAAGCTCTCTGTGCTAATTATCCTTGTGTTTCAGTCAAGATTTCTTCTTTGTCTTTGATTTTATGCCGTTTGAATATGACATGCTCAGGTGTGTTTTTTGATGTTTATCATGCTGGATGTTCTCTGAGTTTTGTGGATTTGTGATTTGGTGTGTCATTAATTGTGGGGGCTCAGCCATTATTACTTCAAACATTTCTTTTGATATGGTGTTCTAATTACATGTCTGTTATGCCTTTGGAAATTGACTTACAATTCCTGGACGTTCCATGCATTTTATTTTGGTAAACGTCTGTTAATCTATTTTCAAGCTCACTTATCCTTTTCTTGACTGGGTCTGCTTATGAGGGACCAACAGCATTCTTCATTTCTATCGCAGAGTGATAGATTTCTAGCATTTTCTCTTTATTCTTTCTTAGAGTTTACACCCATCTGCTCACATTACCCATCATTTCTTTTATGTTGTCTCCTTTTTACATTATATCTCTTAACATATTAATTATAATTATCTTAAATTGATCATTTTCACATTTGTGTCATTTCTGAATTTGATTCAATTTACTTTTTAATTGATAAATAAAATTGTATATATTTATGGTATACTACATGATGTTTAGAAATATGTGTACATTGTGGAATAGCTAAATTCATCTAATTAACGTACAGATTGCCTCACATACTTATCTTTCTATAATGATACACTTAAAATCTACTCTTTAATAATTTTCAAATACATAAAATAATGTTATTAATTATAGTCACCATGTTGTACAATAGATTTCTTGAATTTATTCCTCCTGTATAATTGAAATTTTGTGCTCTGTGACCAACATCTCTCCAACGCCCCCCCAACCCCCTTAGGCCCTGGTAACCACCATTCTACTCTCTGCTTCTATGAGTTCAACTTTTTCAGATTCCACATCTAAGTGAGATCATGCAGTATTCATCTTTTTGTGCTTGGCTTGTTTCACTCAACATGGTGCCCTTTAGGTTCATCCATGTTGTTGCACATGATAGGATTTCTTTCTTTTTCAAGGCTGAATAGTATTTCATTAAGTATATTCACTATATATAGTAAATAATGTTGCAGTGAATATGGAAATGCAAACATCTTTTTGACATATTGATTTAATTCCCTTTGGATATATACCCAGTAGTGGATTGCTGGATCATATGGCAGTTCTATTTTTAGTTTTTTCAGGAACCTCCACCCTGTTTTCCATAATGGCTGCACTAATTTACATTCCTATCAATAGTGCATAAGGGTTCACTTTTCTCCACGTCCTTGCCAACACTTAGCTTTTGTCTTTTTGTTAATCTTTTTGTCAGTCTAATTGGTATGAGCTGATATCTCATTGGGGTTTAATTTGCATTTTCCTGAGGATTAGTGATGTTGAATATTTTTTCACATACCTGTTGGCCATTTGTATGTCTTCTTTTGAAAAATGTTTATTCATGTCCTTAACCCATTTTTAATGAGGTTATTTATTTTCTTGCTATTGAGTTGAGTTCCTTACAGATTTTAGATATTAAGCCTCATCAGATGTGTGGTTGGCAAATATTTTTCCCATTCTGAAAGCTATCTCTTTCTTAATGAAGTTTGATTTTGATGATTACTTTGTCTCTTTTGACTTAGTTTTTTCTCTTTTTGTGTGTCTTGTAATTTATTGTTGTTAATCAGATATGTTGTATTGGGTAATAGGAACTAACGAAATTAACAATTTATTGTGAGGATTTATGGTAAGTTGACTAGGAATTAGTCCGTGTTTAATATTTGGTGTAGCTATAGGTGTAAGAGCTTTCAAATTCAGTGTCATTTGCCTTTCCCTTTTGGGCTTCCCTAGGTACTCTTTTTCAAGGAGAATCTGTGTTTCTCAACACTTTCAGCTATTATTATACTGGAGCCCAGTCGATGTGCTGATAGCTTGTGGAAGAGAATGGGTGTTCTATAATCTGATTAAATCTCAGTGGTTAGTGGGCTGTTGCTTTGGGGGCCTGTGTTTTCTCCATTGGTATAGCATTTTCCCTTTGTCCCCTTCTCCTTTCCCTGGCTACAGTATTCCCAATCTATTAACTTGAGGCTCAATCATGGTTTCTGTTTTGTTGTTATTGTTGTTATTGTAATTTTCTTTTTTTTATTATTATTATACTTTAAGTTCTAGGGTACATGTGCACAACCAGCAGGTTTGTTACATATGTATGCATAGAAATCATCATTCTCAGCAAACTATCACAAGAACGGAAAGCCAAACACTGCATGTTCTCACTCATAGGTGGGAATTGAACAATGAGATTACTTGGACACAGGAAGGGGAACATCACACATCGGGGCCTATTGTGGGGAGGGGGAAAGGGGAGGGATAGCATTAGGAGATATACCTAATGTAAATGACTAGGGACATGGATGTTGTCGTTTTCTTAGGTGAGCTAGGAAGGCTGGGTGTGGGACTTGGAGTGCGAAATATGCTCTCTCCCCCAACTGGAATATGGATTTGGTAGTCTTTTCCCCGAGAAAATGCACTTATTATAGATGAGGCTCTGGGTGTATTTCACATGGTCACTCTTTTCCTCCCCCTGCCAAAATCATTAGGGGATCTTTCTCAGATCTTCACTGTGAAATCTAGTAGGATCCCTTGAGTAAAGACCATGAATATGCAGGGGCCACTCCTAAGACTACTCCACAGGAGTTTCACTCTCTCATGTTACGCCACACTTAGCCACCAGCCGAGGCAGTTTATGGCTCTAGCAGCTTCTGTTCCAGATAAGCAATCTCAGCTGTGTCTTTCTAGTTGCACCTTTTGCTCCAAATTGTCAAGTGGTAGTTTACCCTGCAAACTCAGTTCTTTGAGGGTCCAAGATGAACCATTGACCTTACTTTTTCTAACTCTTTCTTGTAAGGACAGAAGCGATAGCTTTCTTTTCTTTTCCTTTTTTCTTTTTTTAAGACAGAATCTCGCTCCATCGCCAGGCTGGAGTGCAGTGGTGTGATCTCAGCTCACTGCAACCTCTGCCCCCCGGGTTCAAGCGATTCTCCTGCCTCAGCCTCCGAGTAGCTGGGACTACAGGTGTGCACCACCACACTCAGCTAATTTTTTTTTTTTAAGTAGAGACAGGGTTTCACCATGTTGGCCAGGATGGTCTCGATCTCCTGACCTCGTGATCTGCCCACCTCAGCCTCCCAAAGTGCTGGGATTACAGGCATGAGCCACTGTGCCTCAGCCTGAAGTGACAGGTTTCAAGCTCTTAATATGTCAGAGATGAAATTGGAAGTCTTAATGTTTTTTTTTCCTATGTTCTGGAATTCCAAGTTGACTGTTGTTTAGAGTTTTTATTTCTCTGCTGAAAATCTGCATCTGCTGATTCATTCTGTCCATTTATCCTGAATTCCTTTTGCCATTCATATTAGCTACTTTACTTTCTTTTCTGCTCATTCTAACATCTGGACCACCTATAAAGTTTTCTATTGACCTTTTTCCTCTTTATTCATGAATCACATTACCCTAAGTCTTTACCTGTCTAGTAATTTCTTATTGCTTACTGGATATTGAGTATAATACGTTGCACATATTCTGGATTATGTTATTTTCCTCTAAATATTGATTTCTTTCATTCTGATAGGAGGTTAAGATACCAGCAGATCAACTTAACTGGGAAGAAGTTTTGTTTAAGGCTTTATTAAGATTGGTCTATTTTAGTTTTGCAAATATTTTTGAAGCAGTCATCAGCCATGTTGTTCTGTAAAAGGAGAGAGAGTAAATACTTTACACTTTGTGGCCCATATGGTCTTTCTCGCTGCTACTCAAACCTGCGAGAGTAGTCAGCTGTGGATACCAGCTTTGGGTCAGCTGTGGATACCAGCGCCTGCACTAATGGAGGTGGAGGGGAGTGAAGGGGACTCTGTGAGCGTCCTTGGTTGTAATATTGTTTATTGTGCTAGTTTTGTGTTGGTTGGCCTCTAGCCAGGAGGTGGCGCTCTCAAAGAGCATCAGCAGCCCTAGTGTAGGGTGGATCAGGGAGTGGGTGGGGCCATAGAGTTTCCAAGAGATTATGTCCTTTGTCTTCAGCTACCAGGGCAGGTAGGGAAAGACCATCATGTGAGAGCAGGGTTAGGTGAATCTGAGCTCAGACTCTCCTTTCTTAGGGCTTGCTGAGGCTGCTGTAGGGAATGGGGGTGTGGTTCTCAGGCCAATGGAGTTACGTTCCTGGGGGGATTATGGCTGCCTCTGCTGCATCATGCAGGTTCCCAGAGAAGTAGGGGAAAGCCAGCAGTCATAAGTCTCACCCCACTTCCACACAGCCCCCAAGGCTGGTCCCACCCCTTCTCTCTCCCCACCCAACATTACCAAGTTTATTTCCAGGCAGTGAGTGAACAGGGCTGAGAAGTTGCCACAGGCTCTCAGCCTCCCAGCTGAGAAAGCAAGTAAGGCTTTCAGGTTTCAGGCCTCCTCACCTGCCATAGTTTCTGTGCTGTGTCTGCACTCCTGATTCACCCACTCCTCCAGGTTCTGTCCAGGAAACTTCACACTTGGTCAAAATTGTTACAAAGTTCAGCTGGAAGTTTCCTTCTTCCTGTGGCCTTTTCTCAGTTCCTCCGGCAGCCCTTCCCAAAACGCTTTTTCTCACTTTGTGGGACAAAGTCAGAAATGGCTTTCCTGGGGACCAAGAGAGCTCACAGGACTCTTTCTGCTGTTTCTTCTACCCCTGTATCTTTCTTGGCTCTCTAAATTAATCTCAGCTCCAGGTAAGGTCAAATCCTTCTCCAGCGATCTGGACCTTCAGGTTCCCCAGTGAGAGTGTGTGTTCAGGGATAGATGATCCCCTTTTTGTACTTTCACACTTTGGGCACTCATAGTTTCTCAGCTGTCTCCCGGAGACTGCAGGAGCAATCTGCTTCCCTTAAAGGGTCTGTGGATTCTCTCAGCTTTCCTGAGGTGGTTCTTGGAACAAAAGTTCATGATGTGAGTCTTGACATGCTGTTCTGTCTGTCCAAGTGGGAGCTGCAAGTTGGTTCTGCCCCCTGTCTGCCATTTTTCCCCCCATGTGTCCTCCTTGTATTCTATTTCACTTCTGCAGACGAGAAGTGTGAAGCCCTCAGGAGGAAGAGCTACTTGAATATAAAGTTTACCTGATTTTCTTCTCCTTTTTCATATTTCAAGTTTCTTCATGATTCTGCCATCTTTGGATTGTTCTACAACACCATCAAACAATATATATTGACATTTGGTCAGTAGTTTACGTAGGGGTCCGCGTGTTTCCTAAACAAAGGAATGAACACACAAGACAACACAAGACAACACAAGACAAGACAAACATGGCGGCCGCCTCGAATGGCGCGCTCTGCTTTATTTTATACAGTCGTTTGTGGAATGTTGCCAAGTCACAAGGCACATTGTTGTTTTTCTGACCTTTCCCTGACTTTCTGGATTTTCAAGATGTTTACACATAAACAAGCACCCAACGCCCTGCTTCGTTTCCAAGAGCAGGACTTATTGGGAACGCCCTGCTTCGTTTGCGAGAGCAGGACTTATCGGGAACACCCTGTTTGCGAGCATGTAGTCCTCTACAAGTTTATAATTGCTATTGGTAGGATTGTTGTCTCATGAAGTGGTTCACAAAGAAAGGAGGTGAGATATTTAATTCCAAGAAAATCCAGCATGAACTACTTGAGGAATAAACCAACATTCAGAATTTGGGCCTCCCCTTGGTAGACTCCAAAACCTGATTCCATCAGGTGGATCTATTCATATTAACCAATCACAAGACTAACAGATAAAACTAGAAAGCCATTTTACTAATTTCCCAAGATAAATAAGAGTTGGACCAGAGTCCTCACAGCTGCATCATTGGCAACTTTCTTTTCCTGTAGCCAACTCTACATGGAAAGTGAAATTACAACCAGGAGTTTGTTTGTTGAACATGAAATCAGAAAAAAGGCAATTGTTTGGATGCTTAATATAATCAAGCTAATAAAGCCTCAGGTATACAGCTTCACATAATGGGTAGCCCAGCAATGGAACCCAGCTCCTCCAAGTTCACTAGCTGAGCTTTCTCTTCCTCCAATGGCACCTGTTTATCTCTGTACTTCTCTTTCTTATGGACTTTTGTGGCTGTCCTGTAACTTTATCCAATGACACTATTCTTTGGTAAGAATATTAATAATGTTAGCATTATGGAAAATGGTACTGGCCTGGATGCCATTTTACCCCTTTCTTGTAACTTTCCATACCAATATTTGCATTGGATTCTGTTTTTATTCATTCAAAGTTCAATTCTAAGAAATATATTCTACTTCCATAAAGTTCAAAATTTTAGGGATGGTTTTATAACATGTTTCAAGCAGGGACTACAGTATCTACCTCTTTGGGTTTGAAGATTAAATGGGATAACATATGTAATGCTTCTGGCACTAACTTGATAAGCATTGAAAAAAGCCTTTCGTTTCCTTCCCCTTACTTAATGAAAACAGGTGTTGAAGGAAACGCATCCATTTTTCTCTTGTATGTCCCCCATATGATAATAGTTTTCTTAAGTTTTGGCTGGCCAGAGAAATAAGGGTGCTGAAAGCATTTTTCAATCATAACGCTGGATGGAGATTAAAACAAAACAAAAGCTTTAAGGCTTTTAATTACCAAGACTTAGTCACAAGACACTGGTAAATCAGAACCTTACTGTACCTTAAATATCAGCATTGGAACATCATATGTTCTGACTTCTTTTAATCATTAGAACATCTAAGCCAAAACTCTCAGTGTTTATCTTGCTGTGATCTTGGTGGTGAATTTAAAAAGTGAGCAGTCAACCCCATCAGCAGCAGATGTAAATTACACATATGATAACTATATATATTATGACTCACATCTTATTTTATATACACTGATATTTACCATAATAGTTAAATGTCTGCCATATGGAAAACACTAGGATGATCGCTTTAAATGTCATTCCGTGTAATCCTCACAGCTCTCTTCACTCAGGTTGGTTTTCATTTTCCAGATGAGGAAACTGGCACAGAGCAGACTCTCTCTGTAAGTGTTTGAATGAACATGTGGATAAGAGGAGTTGGAAACTTTCTCAAGATCACCTACCCAGCAAGTGTCAAGCCAGAATGTAGACCACTCATTTCTAGTTCTAAGGCCTGCATTCACTGCACTGCTTCACAATTTCTCTTAACACATTTTTATCTTAGCCAAGGCTTACAAAAATCATGGCCAAATGAACGATTCTAATAGTGAAGAGCTGGGGACATGGAACAGACTCAGAAAGAACTATTTGGAAAGAAGAAAGCTTTTGGTGATGTCCATCAAAAACAAAACCCACCTCCTCTAAGTCCTGTTTCCATACCAGGAAAGATACATTTCAATGTGAACTTGTGTAATTTCATTACTAACGCAATTATTATTTATATCATGGAAGAAACAGTCTGGAAGCCTTGAGTCAATCATAGAGCCTCTTTGGTCTTTAGTTGCCACATCAATCAGAGATGAGCATTAGCTCAGATTACCTTTAAGGTCCGAGAGTTCAGGGTTCCACACTTCAATCACATCCATTCTTTACTGTGACTGGCTTTCCCAGCTATGTTCTAATGGAACAGATTGACAACAGCAAACACAGAGTCAAATTCCCATTTAAAACACAGGTCTTGTTATTTTGGTACCAATTACAAGGTTATGGATCATGCTTAAAGGTGTTTAATATGCTGTAATGTTTAGACACACTTGGCTCCAACATTTATGAGGGCTGTTTGTAGCAACAAGAAGCATGCTCTCATTCCATAAGTATGCAAGACTGCAGTAAAAACAGTACAGATGGGCCGGAAAGAAAGAACCTCAAACTGCCTACAAAGAAGGGCAACAAGTGTTTTGGGCTGCACTGTGTTTTTACCTACTGCCAAATCTCTCATCAGTCAGAGCCTGTTTTTATAGGGGAATATTTTGTTGTTGCTTTTTTAGTTTATTTCAATCCCTGATGTAGAGTATTTGTAAAAAATTGTGTGAAGGATTTTATGGCCTTGTATGACTATATTTTATTCAGGAGTTACATATATATATATATATATGTATTTCTTAATGAGACCACAGTTTCTGAAGAGTGTTGCTGATTATCTCTTCTTACCAAACCAAGGTAACAGGTGGTAGAAAAGTGCCTGAGGATACTCAGTGATGCAATGGTCAAAGGATGGAAAGTGGTCTCTTGAGCCCAAATATTGTAGATGTGCTGGAGTCCTGGAAGGATAGAATTCCCTAGGCAACCTCAGCCTATCTCCACAGAAAAACTTCTATCCAGATATGCTTTTAAATACCAAGAAGGAAGTGAAATATATAGTCCATTTAAGAACCAAATTCCTGGCTGAAGAACCAAATTAGGATTCACACGTAATGGGAATGCTACAAAAAAAGACCAGCTGCAAATGACCAGCCATGTGCATGTACCTATAACAGAAAGAAAGAAGAAAGAAAGAAAGAGAGAGAGAGAGAGAAAGAAAGAAAGACAGACAGACAGACAGAAAGAAAAGAAAGAAAGAAAGAAAGAAAGAAAGAAAGAAAGAAAGAAAGAAAGAAAGAAAGAAAGAAAGAAAGAAGGAAGGAAGGAAAAGAGAGAGAGAGAAGGAAGGGAGGAAGGAAGGAAGGAAAGAAGGGAGGGAAGGAGCGAGGGAAGGAGTGAAGAGGGGGAGAGGGAGTGAGGAAGGAAGGTAGCGGGGAAGGAGAAGACCCTCACTGGCTTGGTTGCAGATGCTTGATCTGAAGGCATCATGTTGATGGAGAAGCATGAAGACATACAGGGACTACTAGTTTAGCATAAAGGGACTAAAACATACAAAATGTCAGTGTGTGTGTGTGTGTGTGTGTGAGAGAGAGAGAGAGAGAGAGAGAGCGCGAGAGAGCATCATTAGAGGTGACAAAGATTGAAGGAAGCAGAGGAAGTCAGCCTTAACATACAAGGTTCAATTTAATTCAGTTAAACCTTTTCAGCATGCTTCCAGGGATGGTGCTAGGCACTGGGGAGGCAAAGCAAAACAAGGTATGATAAAGCAAGATAAGACGTTTATCTTGAGAGCAAGCAAATGTCAGCAAACTATGGCCAGTGGGGCCAAATGGCTTTTTTTTTTTTTTGTACTGCTAGTGAACTAAAAAAAAATTTTTGTACATTTTTAAAGGGTTGTAAAAGAAATGAAAGAAAAATAAAACACAAAAGTTAAAAAGAAAAAGAGCATGCAAAACCATATGTGGCTTACAATGTCTAAAATATTTACTGTCTGGCCTTTTACATAAAAAGTCTGCAGACTTCTGCTCCATAGAAAAGTTCAATTATTGGAAGTGAATTACAAAGAAACAAGGGCTAGAATGGGGTGAACGTGTGGTTTATTAGGTCCAATAGAGAGATGATTTACCCAGAGGCTTCTCAGAGGAAGTGGCAACTCACCTGAGATCTGAAGAATGAGTAGAAAATAGATAAAGAAAGACGTGAACATGAAGAAAGAATATTCAAAGCAAATGAAACAGCGTGGGCTACGTATGGAGAATTGATGGGTGTCACGGAAATATACATGAACAATGAGGAGTTGAAAGCAGTAAAGCTAGAAACTCAGATGGGTAAACCGGGATGTCATCTCTTCTTCCAGGTCGAGGTTTTATTATTCCTTGAGGACTTAACCCCCAGCTCACAATCTGCTAATAGTCAAGACATACGTCTTGTCATGATGTTAAGGGAGAGTACTGAAGCCAGCAGAATGGTTGACTTAGAAAAGTGGGTCTGTAGGCCGGGTGCGGTGGCTCAAGCCTGTAATCCCAGCACTTTGGGAGGCCGAGACGGACGGATCACGAGGTCAGGAGATCGAGACCATCCTGGCTAACACGGTGAAACCCCGTCTCTACTAAAAAATACAAAAAAACTAGCTGGGCGAGGTGATG
>NW_012102088.1:2269068-2286994 GCF_000951045.1 Mandrillus leucophaeus | reverse complement strand
AAAAAAAAAAAAAAAAAAAAAAAAAAAGAAAAGTGAGTCTGTAGATCTAGGTAGGCACAGTGTGTCCTGCAGTCTGTGACAGGCACTGGCCTCGTCAGCTTGCAGCAGTTTTTCTCCATTTATATTAGTCCACCACCCAGACCACAAGGCTGCCAAATCCCTGAGTCATTGTGAGTTTCTTTCCCTCTACCTCCCAAACTCAAAACCTCATTATCCTCTCTTTCTTCAACTTCCTCAAGGAGACTGAGCAGCTTCTCTTTTTTAAACCCCTAAAACACAAAGATCTGATAAAACCCTCTTTTCTGGACAAAGGCGTTCCCTATTACTTTGTTTGTCATCAGCCACATGAGGCTTAGACTTAGGAGATATTGGTGGAAATAGTAGAAGGTGAATATATTTGGAAGACTTGTAGGAAATGTACATGCCACAGTGACTGACTTAGGCTGTCAATTCTGTAATTCAGCCGGACATGTGGCTCCAGTCCAGGCAGACTGCCAATTTATTGTAGGCATTTCAAAGGAAACTAAGTCACTTTTGGGATTACGTGAGGTCATTTAATGAATGAACCTTGGTCAATCTGGGATTCAACTAGGTTAACTGAGATTTCTCTTTCAAGGAGACGGGTTTATGTTCACCAACACTCACCTGCTGACCTCCGCTTTAGTGATCTTTGGTCGTTGTTACCTATTCCTGTAGCAGAAACATTCACATTCTCCACTCCACTCTGATCTCTAGCTCCTGAATTCACTCCCTGACCATGAAGACTAGCTCTCAGCCAGTTCCGAGCTACGCTTAGGGTATACAAAAAATATTCAGGATTCTCCAGTGTCTCGTAGAAATATCTCAGACTCACTCTGTCCAAAGACATCTGATCATTCTTGCTTTCTTAAAAAATTGAAGTAAAATTTATACACCATAAAATTAACAACCTGTTTAAAGTATGCAATTCAGTGAATTTAGTGCTTTCACAGCGTTGTGCAGCCATCACCTCTTACATAGTTCCAAGACATTTCATTACCTCAAAAGGAAACCCTATACCAATGAAGCAGTCACTCCCCACTTCCTTCTTCTCCCAGCTCCTTGCAACCAGTAATCTGTGTTCTGTCTCTGTGGATTTACTTATTCTGGACATTTTGTATAAATGGGATAACATATGTAACCTTTAGTGTCTGGCTTCATTCACTCTGCAAGGTTTTAGAAGTCGGTCCATGTTATACCACATATCAGTAGTTTATTCCTTTTCATGGCTGAATATTATTCAATTGCAAGGATATTTTGCTGTTTATTTAGATTGTTTCCGCTTTTGGCTCTTGTGAATGGTACTGTTATGGACATGTATGTACAGAAATTTAGGCAAGTTTTCCATGTTTTTGGCTATGTATTCAGGGGCAGAATTGCTGGGTTATGTGATAATACTGTTTAACTTTTTTTTTTTTTGAGACAGAGTCTCACTCTGTCGCCCAGGCTGGAGTGCAGTGGCATAATCTTGGCTAACTGCAACCTCTGCCTCCCAGGTTCAAGTCATTCTTCTGCCTCAGCCTCCTGAGTCGCTGGGACTACAGGTGCCCATCACCAAAACTGGCTCATGTTTGTATTTTTAGTAGACATGGGGTTTCACCATGTTGGCCAGGTTAATCTTGAACCCCTGACCTCAAATGATCCACCCGCCTTGGCTTCCCAGAGTGCTGGGATTGCAGATGTGAGCCACCACTACCCGCCTTTCGTGTTTAAATTGTTCTGAACCTTCATACTACTTTCTACAGTGACTGTACCATTTTATATTCCATGATTTTTTTTTAGCCCTAATGATACTTCTCTTTCAATTTGCTGCCTCCTTAGGCTGCACCATTGAAACTGAAGCATGTTCTATTTTGTGAATTCAGCTGACCCATTGTCCGTTGCCCTCAGAACCGAGAGCATAAAGGAACAGCATATATGGCATAGAGACCCGTGAGAATTTACAATACAGTCATGTTCTTTGCATTTCTATTCACATGAGCTAGTTAAACTTCATCTCTTTGATGGGAAACACTAGACATATCATTGTGGTTTTTTTTCCTTCTCTATTTGTATAGTAAGCTGACCCTTGAACAGCAAATGGAATAGGGGCACTGATCCCGGTCCCATGCAGTTGAAAATCTGAATATAAGTTTTGAATTCCCAAATACTTAATTACTAATAGCCTGTGGTCGAATGGGAGCCTTATTGATAACGTAATCAATGTGCATTTTGTATATTTTATACACTGTATTCTTACAATAAAGTAACATAGAGAAAAAATGTTATTAAGAAAATTAAAAAGGAAAGGAAATGTGTTTACTATTCATTAAGTGGAAGTAGATTGGCCAGGCACGGTGGCTCATGCCTGTACTCCCAGCACTTTGGGAGGCCAAAGCAGGCAGATCACAAGGTTAAGAGATCGAGACCATCCTGGCTAACATGGTGAAACCCCATCTCTACTAAAAATACAAAAAATTAGCTGGGCATGGTGGCATGTGCCTGTAGTCTCAGCTACTCAGGAGACTGAGGCAGGAGAATCACTTGAACCTGGGAGGCGGAGGTTGCAGTGAGCTGAGATAGTGCCACTGTACTCCAGCCTGGGTGACAGGGTAAGACTATGTCAAAAAAAAAAAAAAAAAAAAGGTGGAAGGGGATTATCATAAAGATTTTCATCCTCATGATCTACACATTCAGAAGACTGAGAAGGAGGAGGAAGAGGAGGGGTTGGTCTTGCTGTCTAATGGGTGGCCGAAGCAGAAGAAAATCTGCACGTAAGTGGATCCACACAGCTCACACCCACATTGTTCAAGGGTCAACTGTATATACTTCATGCTATGGGTAGTCCATTTCAGGGCCTTATTTGTTAGTACTCAAAGTTTCCCTCTAGAAAAGCCTGGATTTTGGAATAAAGATCAATCACTTTAAAGACTATCTCAGACTTTACGATACTTTATGAATGTCAAAAAGATATTTCAAAGGCAAGCACCTGATTTTCTATTCTCAACTCTGATTAGCCCTCCTGTTGAAGACAGAGGATATTGAAAACCAATCTTGTGTCCTGGGTAGTGAGGGAAACAAGCATGGAAAATACTTGATTAATATCTTAAAACATTACCTTGCTACTCTTTGTGAAATAGAAATGAAAGAACTTTGTGATTGATTGAATGATATAGATGAGAGTAGGAGAAGTGAAGAATGTGACCAAGGTTTATAGCAATCCGTGGTAATGACTACAAATCAGAAAGGAGTCCTGGTTAGTGAAAAGGCATCAAGTTTGGTATCATATTTAGTTTAAGATGTAAGAGTAATAAAAACCTTAAGATATTGATTGAGTAGTTGAAGTGATACATGACAGAATATAAACTGAAGGGATGTGAAAATACAAATGCTAAATATTTAGGAAGAAGCTGGAAAATTTAAAAAAAAAAATAGATGTGCCTGTGAGATTGAGAAACAGTTGTAGACTTTTACTAGAAGTTGTATTGGAACCAACCTTTTGTGAACAACTAGAAAATCTGGACAAAATGAGAGAAAACACTACTGGAAGTTGATAGAGCGATGACACGAGAATAAAGAATCATTGAGCCAGGAGTAAAGTAGGATGAGCTTGGCATTTGGAATCACTTTTTACCTGAGAGTGTTGTGGATTCCCAAGGAGGTAGCTGAGAGGCTGAATTGGTGAGCCATCTTTTTAACAGCCTATGGGACTTGGGGGACAAAAATTAGAGTTGTAAAGCTGCTAAGATGGGGTGCCCTGGTGAAACTCTTTAATTTGTTTGGGATGCCAATTGGCTTTATTCTTAGAGGAGTCATTAGCCAGAAACAGATCAGTCTTCCAAGGATGTCACCACAACTTGAAACTCTCTCAATTCTTGAAATTAGTGAGTTAATTGACTGTGTTATCAGTAAGGCTTCCAGTCAACTGTAGGCTACTGGTAATTAAGTCTTTGGGTATTCAAAAATTATATTCAGATTTTTTTTCTGCATTGGGCAGGGATCAGTGGCCCTTAGCACACACTTACAAACAGAATACATGGCTACAATTTCAGTTCCACCAATTACTTTGCATAAGTTATTTCACTTTTCTGCTATACTGACCGTATTTGTAACTTTAGCAGAGTAACATTTTAAAAAGTTTAGAGATATCTGCCCTAGGACTTCCCTCTTTTGTTCCTTCCCACTTTCAAGCAACTATATCATTATGTGCTTATTCTCAAAGAAGGAATATGAGAGAAGCAAGTCAAAAAACAAGAGCCTTCTCACAGTGTTAGGGTTTCAAAACATATATGTTCTGAAAGAAGTAGAAAATATTTTTGATGAACATGACATATTTAGCAGAAAACCTCATAGTCTTCTCTATTATTTTTTTCTTTCAGATTGGAAAATGATGCTTTGGTTTGTAAGGGTAAGGCATGAAGGAAGGACACTAGGAGCCCCCATTTACAAGGGCAATTGGAAAGTCCCACTGAAAGTTGTCCAAGCTTGAGAGAAGCAGTAAAATATCAAATAGATTTGTGGGATGCAAGAACAGAGGGGTAGAGCTATAGGGAGGCATCTGGATCCCAGAGATGAATGACTGCATGGTGTACCTAAGACAGCTTTATGGCATATAGGCTAAGAAAAACGGTTCTTTCCCCCAGCATGTGCCTGGGTATCAGAATGACTACTGCTCCTAGCCAAGTGACACCGAGACACAAGTAAGAGCCATCAGAGGTGAAGGCCAGGAACAAGGATGTCTCCAAAGACCGGCTGATGGAGACCAGAAAGCTAATCATCTGAGGACATGCCATTGTGCCAAATTCCATCCTGTAGCTGATTTAATTCTCATAAAAACTCATAAAATAAGTGTTGTTAGTATTATTTCTATTTTATAGAGAGGAAAATTATAACTTAGAAAAATTAAATGATTTGTTAAAAGTTATGCAGTGATGGAGACAGTATTTATATCCGAATCTGCCTGGATGCAGAGACCATATTCTGAAGCAAGGGGCCGTGCCTTAGACATTTGACTTTTGATTCTAAACCCACTGTAGAAGAACGGGTTACTGCACATCTTAGCTTCCTTGGTACAGATGGCCAAACCTCTAATAATTTGCACCATCTAAGAAATCTGTCTTAAGTATCTTTGTTGAAGGAGAATAAAATTCATCCATTTAATCCCTTTACAGTGCTATAATGTAAAACTATATAATAGCCCTGGTTTTATGCTTTCCTAATTAATAGTGTCTCTGCTAATAAATTTTTACTCCATAAAATCATAAGTGGAATCTTTTAGCCTATACAAATGTAAGCATGTACCAAAACCTTTCAAATACATATCAACATTATAAATCTCCCCCAACCCCAAATGGAACGACACACAAATTATTTAGGATTAGAGATGACTGTAACATCTAAACTCAACACAACAGTGTTTTAAACAAGACAGAAATTTTGTTCTCCTTCACACAAAGCCCAGGCGTGACATGGAAGCTCTGTCTCATGGAAGTTGTCGGCTACCCCATTCACCACTCAGCCACTCCTCGAATGTGGCTTCACCATCATAGTCCAAAACACCATGTGTACTCCAAGCAACAGATGGATGGAGAAAATAGACAAAACTATGTACTTAGTTCCTAAAGAAGGCTCTCAGAAATTTCTGTTGGACCCTTCGAGTTTCATTCCATGGCCAGAATTTGAACACATAAACCTATCTGGCCTCACGGTAAGCCAGGAAATATATTCTATTCTGGACAGCTGTTTGCTTCTCTAGAAATTCTATTGCTGTGGGAAAGGGAGGAAAACCAACCCTGGAAACCAGCTAACAGGCTCTGGCACAGAAAACCTTGTGTATACACTCACCTGACCACAAAAAATCCTGTAAACCTGCTTCCCTGAGAAATTAGGGATCCGTGGTCTGAATCTTGAAAATTGATCTCATAAGAACTGATCAATCCACAGCTCATCTCTGTGTCTATCTTTATCATGGATATTGCTTATCAATCATGTATTAGGAAACAAGATAGAAGGACTAGACTGTGTTGTCAAAGAATGAACACTATGTATGTATGTTTTATACATAATTTCCATATTTATGTATATCTTTTGTTCATGTAAGTATATATTAATACTATATATGTTACACATTTATATTGATATCTATGTGGCTACCTATATATAACTTTTTAAGATTGTTAAGTATATAACACATGCAAAAGTACATAAAACACAAATGTATAGTTTAATGAATTATCTGATGTGGTCTGAAGGTTTATGTCTCATCTTCACTCCTAAATTCACATGTTGAAACTTAATCCCCAATGAGAGGATATTTAGATGTGGTGTCTTTGGGAGGCAATTAGGTCATGAAGGCAGAGCCTTCGTGAATGGGATTAATGCCCTTATAAGAGAGGCTCCAGAGAATTCCCTCTTGCCTCTGTGTGAAAGATTACATTCAGAAGACAGATGCTATGCACCAGAAGTGAGCTATCACCAGACATCAAATTTGACAGCTCCTTGATCTTGGACTTCCCAGCCTTCAGAACTCAGAAATAAATGTATGTTGTTTACAAGCCATTTAGTGTATAGCATTTTGTTATATCAGCCCAAAAGGACTAAGATATTATCATAAAGTGAAACCCACGTACTCAGTACACCACCAAGATCAAGAAATAGAACCATGCCAGCCCCTAGGAGCTCTCACATGTCCCCTCGCTCGTCAAAAACCCCCTCTTCCTTAAAGATATCCTTAAAGATAATCTCAAGACTGACTTATGATAATCATAAAAATATATTTTTAGGTGGAAAACTTGAGTTCTAGTATCATTAGTGTCTCTGACTAGTGTGATTCTGAGCAAACCAGTTTATTTCCCATGTATGTACGTAGTTAGTGTGTGTGTGAGTGTGTGTGCATATATGTGTATGTAATGAAAATTTCCAAGTAAATGGTGAGTAAGATTGTTTCCAGGTTTTAAAGTCTACTTTCTGTGTGTGAGTAAATAATTATATTTTTTGATTTGTTTATTTTAACCCTTAAATATTCTTCCTGGTAAGTTTTAATAGCATGAATAATAATAATAATAACATAACTAGTTAAAATAACTAAAATTGCTGCATCAGTCATATGGCTTGGTTCATTTAGAAATAAAGTAATAAGCTTCACTTAATAATGTCACTTTTAAGTGATGAATTTTTTATGCTTAATGCTCCAGAAAGAAATTGTCTGACTTCTAAGTTTGTTTTTGGATCTGCTACCTTAATTAAATCCCCAGTGTCAAAGCTCCATTGAAGTGGCCAGGCGTGAAAGATACCTGGTTTGTTGCTTTCGGTAATTGAATTGTGTCAAGAGAAAAATTGGCTCGATGAAGTAGTGTCAATGCTTTTTATCACTTACCCTGAAGAAACTAATTATTATCTTTACAGAATAACTTGGAATTTTCAACAAATGCCGTTCTTCAGACAAGGCTTTATGATTTTAAAAACTGGAGTCAGAATGATACAAATAATAATAAATATGGATTTATATTTTACATAAGAGCAGTAAAAGAAAAGAGATGGGGGAAAAGTTTCAGGAAGAGGAAAGAAGGGAAATCAGTGGAAATGAAGGCAAAGAAGGGGGAATGAAGACAGAGAAAAGAACCATGAAGGAAAAGAAAAGGCAGGTGGAAAGAGGGTTTGATATACTTAGAACTGCATTTACTAACGTTAACCATCTAATACATCTCAGGGCTCACATCCAGACAATGGATAGTGGAAGAAATGCCCTCCTTTTTATTATTGCCCTATGAATTGTCAATTAGTAATCATCCTCTGAGGGGGTTTTTTCAAACTTCCTTCTTTACTATGGAGTTGCCACATTGCTGACTTTAACTTTTGCAAACCCAATTATGTATGCACATCAAACAAAAAAAAAAAGAGAGAGAGAGAGAAGAAGAAACTACTCTTTTGGTAGCAGGCGTGATTCCACACACATCTCACCCAAAAAGTATATTCTGGAGAGAGTGTGAGGAGAGAAATGTGGCTCTGTGAATCCTTCCTGTGTGAGCGTGAGTGGGAACATCATGTTTAAAGGTACAAAATTGTATATATCATAGCTTTTGTTGCAAATAGAGCTCTACTGAAGAAAGAGCAATCTGTTCCATTCATGGAGGAGGAAACTGGCCGTGTTGGACTTAGCAAGACCCCATGTTGGTCTCCATCATGGCTCCTTCCTAGAGAATTTTCAAGGACAATTTGCCTTACATTCTTATTCTAGATATTAATTTCTTCTTAATATATGACATCACTTAAGTGTTAAAAGAGAACCTTTCTAGTCTCTGGAATTTTGAATCTGTTTGAGAAAAGAAACAAAATTATAGAATAATAATATTTGAAATAGATCTTAGGCTGGGCACAGTGGCTCACGCGTGTAATCCCAGCACTTTGGGAGGCCTAGGTGGAGGATCACTTGAGCTCAGGAGTTCGAGACCAGCCTCGGCGATATAGGGAAACCCTGTCTCTACGAAAAATACAAAAATTAGCCAGGTGTGGTGGTGTGCACCTGTGGTCCCAGCTATTCAGGAAGCTGAGGTGGGAGGATTGCTTGAGCCCCGGAAGTAGAGATTGCAGTGAGCTGAGATTGCACCACTGCACTGTAGCCAAGGCAACAAAGTGAGATCCTTTCTCAAAAAAAAAGGGATCTTAGGGGTCAGTTAATACTCTCTCTGCCTCACTGAGCAAGCCATTCTATAACAGGTCCTTCAGATGGCCTGCCAGCTTCCTCATTACCTCCCAGGCAAGTAGTATGATTGTTGTAATGTCTGACCACTGGTTACTGTGCCGTCTTCTTTGTGGGGCTCCCTCAGTTACCTGAGAGTTTATGTTTTCTTGACTTAAATTTTTCTTTTCTGATTGGGCGTGGTGGCTCACACCTCTAATCGCAGCATTTTGGGAGAGTGACATGAGAGGATTGCTTGAACCCAGGAGTTCAAGACCAGCCTATGCAATATAGCGAGGGTCTGTCTTTACAAAAAACAAAAAAAATATTTAGCTGGGCATGGCGGTACACACCTGTGGTCACAGCTACTCAAGAGGCTGAGGTGGGAGAATGGCTTGAGACACGAATTCAAGGTTACAGTGAGCTGTGATCACGCCACTGAATTCCAGCTTAGGCAACAGAGAGAGACGTGACTCAAAAAAATTCTTTTATAATTTAAACAAAATCAGTACATTTTACCACTAATAAGAGGTTATTATCTTCAGACTGCTGTATTGCCTTTTCAGACTCTTTGGGTTTACCAAAGATCTTCTTAAAGTGTGGTAACTTTAGTGACAGGAATTATCTCCATATGATGTGAACGTAGGAGAATCACATGGCCTCACCATTTCCTCTGATCCAGCACTTCCTTTTCACGTAGTGTAAAATGTCGTTAATGTATTTCCTACTCTCAGGCCCTGGCAACTACTGATCTCATTACTACTCAAATGGCTTCACCTTTTCCAGGATATCATCTGAATGGAGTCATACAGTATTCAGTGTTGTGAATCTGGATTTTTCCACTTATCAGAACAAATTTGAAATTCCTTGATGTTACTGCATGTATCAGTACTTCATTCTTTTTTTATTGTGGAGTAGTATATTCCATTGCATAGAGGTACCACAGCTTATGTATCCACTCATCAGTTGATGGACATTTGGGTTGTTTCCAGTCTGGGAAATTACAAATAAAGCCACTATAAACTTTCACATACAGTCTTTTGTGTGAAAAAAGTTTTTATTTCTCTTAAGTAAATACCTAAGAGTGCAAGGACTGGATCATATGGTGAATGTATCTTGAAGATATAAGAAATTTTCGGCTGGGCACAGTGACACATGCCTCTAATCCCAGCATTTTGGGAGACCGAGGCGGGTGGATCACGAGGTCAAGAGATCAAGACCATCCTGGCCAACATGGTGAAACCCCATTTATACTAAAAACTACAAAAATTAGCTGGGTGTGGTGGCACGCATCTATAGTTCCAGCTACTCAGGAGGCTGAGGCAGGAGAATCGCTTGAACCCGGGAGGCGGAGGTTGCAGTGAGTCAAGATCGTGCCAGTGCACTCCAGCCTGGGCAACAGAGTGACACTCTGTCTAAAAATATATATATACATATGTATGTATGTATGTATATGTATGTATGTATATATATATATGAAAGTTTCAAACTGTTTTCCAAAGTGGTCTTGCTATTTTGCATTCCCGCCAGTCCAGGGACTGCTCTTTGTCTGTATCCTCCTTTCCTCAAACTAGGCAGAAAATCAAGTCAATAACCATTTATTGGAAGCCTTTCTGGTGTCAGTCATTGTACTTCCCTTTAGGGGTCAGCCTTACTCAGGGGTCCAAAAACTGTGCTCTGAGCTTTAATATGAATAACATGAAGTAGTGTTTGAAAAAAATATTTTTGTCTCTAATTCTTCAGTTTTTTAATGAAAATTTCTCCAGAGATTTATGTGTTAAATTATCTTTTGTGGTACATTTCCCCCTTTCTATGTCATTGCACCCTTGAGGAGGAGCAGGAGGTATGGTGGTCAAAGTTAACGGTCCTGTGGGACCATAATCCCAGAGAATGTGGTTTTCACTTTGACGAATAAGGATCCTAAAGGGGCAATCCTCATACTGGTTGTGTCTTTTTACTTGGTTACTGAAACTATATCTTCTTTTGTTATCCTTTCCCCCCAGTGCTTGGCACTGCTTGGTTGCTCTTTTATGACATTTCTATACTGAAGTCTTAGTCTTTGGAAATTCTATTAGGCTACTTTTGTAAAATGGACCTAGGGCATTTACTTTTGTAAAATGGACCTAGGGCATCTTCCCCTGAGATGTATTCTCTCTGTGAGAATGACAATAACAAAAACAACAACAATATAAATAGCAAAAATAATTGTCATTTATCAGGCTTTATGTGAAATGCCTTATATACATGTATTCTATTTAACACTCACAATAATTCCATAAAACAAGTATTTGGTCCACATTTTATAGAAAGGGGAACTGAGTGCTAGAGAAAGGAAACACTTTCACAAAACCATACAGCTTCTATATGGCAGAATTAGAATCCATGTGCACACCTCTCTGGTGACAAGGCAAGGGTTGATGGCAAAGTTATGACTTTAACTCTTCTCCTATGCTGCTTTCCAAGTCAAGGAGAAATCAAGGACGTTTCCTTGCACAGGAAGGCCTGAAACTGCTCAGTCCACTAAAGCCAGAGATTATTCTAAGTTTGAGAGATAAACTTCATCCGGTATACTAGTCAGCTTTTGCTGTATAATGTCAACCACAGTGTCCTATAGGACTAGGACTAACAAGAGGTGAGCTAAGCATTTTGCTGATTATGGTTGGTTTGCTCTTATATCTGAGGGTTGTCTAATGAGTGATCTGATCCAGTCTGGCTACTACTACTAGGGCTAGTAGATGACTTGGCTTTGCTTCCTGTGTCTCTTCTTCCATCAAGCTAGCTTGGGTGTGTTCTCATGGTGATGGCACATGCAGGAGAGAACAAGTCCCAGTGTACAGCCCATTTCAGAACTCTACTTGTGCCAATATGCCCACATCCCATTGACCAAAACAAACCATATGGTACAACTCAGGGTCAAGGGGCAGGACCAGTCACCCACAGAAGTGGAAGGGTGTGGACAAAAGAGGGGGGTGCTGGCATAAGGATAAACTCATAGACCAATGGCATAGAAAGTCCAGAAATAAACTTGTACATCTATGTCCAACTGATTTTTGACAAGGGTCCCAAGACCATTCAATGGAGACAGAATAGTATCTTCAACAAATGTTGCAGAGACAACATGATGTCTATATGAGAGAAATAAGGAAGTTGAACCCTTACCTCACACCACACACAAAAATTAATTTAAAATGGATCAAAGATTTAAATGTAAGAGCTAACCTGTAAAACTCTTAGAACAAAACATAGAGATAAATCTTTATGAGCTTATATTTAGCAATGCATCTTTGCTATGACACCAAAAGTATGAAAACAAAAGAAAAAATAGATAAATTGTACTTCATCAAAATAAAAAATGCTGGGTATCAAAAGACATTATCATGAACATGAAAATGCAAACAAAAGAATAGGAGAAAGCATTTGTAAATCCTGTATCAGACAAGGGTCTGGTATTCCAAATATATATTTAAATACCTCCTACAATGCAACACCTAGAAGACAAACAAGCCAATTAAAAATGGGTAAAAGACTTGAATAGACATTTTTCCAAAAAAGATATGCTAATGGCCAACAGTAAATGAAAAGATGTCCAACATTGTTATTCATGAGGTAAATGCAAATCAAAACTACAATAAGACACTACCACATACCCACTAGGATGGCTATTTTAGAAAGGTCAAAATAAATTTTGGCAAGAACACGAAGAAATCAAACTCTTGTGTATTGCTGACAGAAATATAAAAATTATTATAGTTATTACAAAAAACAGTTTGGAATTCCCTCAAAAAGTTAAAAATGTGTTTACTATATGACCAGCAATTCTATTATTGAATATACAACCCGAATAATTGAGCAAGCATTCAAATAAACATTTGTACATAAATGTTCATAGCAGCCCTATTCACAACAGATAAAAGATGGAAACAAGCCAAATGCCCACCAATGAACAGACGTACAATGGAATATTACTCAGTCATGAAAAGGAACGAAATACTGATACATACTGCAATGTGTATGAACCGTGAAAAAATTATGTAAGTGAAAGAAACCAGACATAATAGTCTATATTGTGTGAATCTATTTATATAAAATATCCAGATAGGTAAATCGATAGAAACGAAAGCAAATGAGTGATTGCCAAGAACTGCTTAATGTGTATGGGACTTCTGGGAGGTGTGATGAAAATGCTTTGAACAAAATGGGGACAGTGACCACACAACATTGTGAATGTACTAATTACCACTAACTTGTACGCCTTAAGATTATTAATTTTATGTTAGGTGAATTTCAACTCAATTAGAAAAAAAAATTGGAAGACACTGCAAAGTTGCATGGCAAATGTGTACAGGGAGAAATGAAGAATTAGGGACATTCATGTAATGGATCCCAACCCAACAATAGGGAATATGCTTTCCTGATATGCCCTCTGTACAAAGATCACCCTGAGAAACAAGGGAGAGATGGCTGCAACCATTGTAGATGACTGACTATAGGTTTGATTATGCTGAATTCTGACAAGCCCTTGATCTCTTCCCCACTTAAAGACACAACCAACAACTACTAGTCCTACAGACTAAGTGGATGAATACGTAATATCAACTTACTTTTCCTCTCTGGGCCTCAGTGTCTATAACTTTATAAGGGCATTGCCATTGACTGAATGGTTTCTTCCAGCCCAACCACTCTATAACACTTGCTTCTGTTAGACTTACAGACAAAGTAGCTCCATATGAATGCACTCATTTAGGAGAGCAAGAGGAAAAGTTGCAGACAGAAATACAAGTATTGAGAAAATGTTTCACTAACTTCACCTTTTGCCTCGTAACACTTTCTACTGCAGATCACCTAGAAATCTGTGTTCTCCACTTCCTAGGAAAAGAAAAATATTTCCTTTTTTTCTCTGTCCTCTTGTCTAAGTGCCCAATTGTCTCCTTGACTCCACTTTCTTCCTACACAGGGTCATCAGGAATGGGGGACCTTAAGGTGCACCCCATGTGTATTCATGCCTGAAGACCTGGTTTTGTATACACGTGGAAAACATCTGCCTTGTGGGAAAGAGTGGTATCTCCATTCTCGGTATCAGTAGCATTACCATCAATAGCGTATGGTCTTTTGGGGATTATGAAAGCAAGGGAAATTTGCACAGCCAAAGCTTCCATTACTGTATAAAACTAATGACTCCACAATGATGGAAAAATAAATTAGTGGTGGCTTCCAAAGTCCTGGCATATTAGGGGAGGATGCAAACAGGTGTGTCGGCCAGGCATAGTAGCTCACGCCTGCAATCCCAGCACTTTGGAAGGTTGAGGCGGGCAGATTTCTTGAAGCCAGGAGTTCGAGACCAGACTGGCCAACATAGTGAAACCCCATCTCTACTAAAAGTACAAAAATTAGCCAGGCATGGTGGTGCACACCTGTAATCCACCTACTCAGGAGGCTGAGGCAGGACAGTTGCTTGAACCTGGGAGGCAGAGAGTGCAGTGAGCTGAGATCGTGCCACTGTACTCCAGCCTGGGCAACAGAGCAAAACTTCGTCTCAAAAACAACAACAGCAAAAAATCCCAAGCACAGATGTGTTGACCCACATTTTGGAGAGAAAGTCAAGCATTTTCTATTGGAAATTTGAAGTAATATTATATCTATTATTGCCTATGATAGTATTAATCACCCCCAAGCCTTACTCGGCATTTTATAAAGTACTAAGCAGTTTTGCATCCGTTGTCTCAGTTTTATCCTCAAACAATCCTGTGAGGAAGGTGGAGCTTGTGCTATTCTCATTCAACAGAGGGTTAAACTGGCATTCGGAAGTTTAAGTGAATTTCATAAAATTTTACAAACAAAAAGAGACCAGGAGCCCACACCTGTGGCCTTTTTCTCTTTCACCATGTCAAGTCCCCTTACCACACTCATAGGCCCCTTACTCTCCTACCTAAGGATGTCCAACTTCAAACAATGCTCACCTTCTGGTTGGCTGTTGCAAGAGGCTCTTAAGGGTGTCCCAGCCTTTTTTAATCCATCACATCGTATATAACTATTAAGTGATCATCATAAAATGCAAATATGATCATGCCTCTCTCCTCCTCAGTAATCATTAATGCTCCTTCCATCCTCAATATTTATTCCTCTATTAACAGAGTATAGAATGGTGTGATCTGGTGTCTAATTTTCCAGGCTCATCTCTTACAATTCGGTAGCACAAAATCTATCCTTAAAGCCCATAAAGTTTATTTTTGTTTTAATCCCTGAATTAGAACTGCATACTGCCTAATGATTCTGGATCTCTTCAAATACTCTTCTTTCCTCGTGGATCTTCGCTTCTCATCTGACACATTAATGCTTATTTATCCTTCAAGCTTCAGGTCAAATATTACTGTAAATGAAGCTTGCCCTAACTTCCATAGGAAAAGTCAGTCACTGCCTGCTGTGGGTTCTCCTGCCTTCTTGTGCAAAACATTGCCCTGTAATAACTTTACGTTTTATTGGAATTTTATAGTATGAACTCCATGCAGGCAGATGTCAAGAATTTTCATCATTATTGGCTCATTATCTATCACAGCTCTGGCATACAGGAAGTGCTCAATAAATATACGTTAAATGTTTAAATGAAGGATTCAAGGAGAACTTTATAAAGAGTACGCTCCTTTCATATCCTCCCATTTGCTTATTTCTATTGGTCAGTGCTCATTCTTCCTAAAAGCAATCTACTAGGTGTGGTCATTAACACTCTGTGTTGTTTTTCAGTGGCAGATAAGGAGTTGAAGTCAGTCTAAACAGGGACTCTATGAGGCAGACACAATCCCACCTGATTCCTTTCCCTGGGTCAGGGGCCAGAAGTTGCATTGTATGTATTTCAGGGTCTTTGAGACTAAAAACCCATAAGACAGCTGGAGTCCGTAGCCGCCTCAGAGAAACCCTGGACTGGCATTGACCCAAAACAACTCAAATCCCAGGAGCTTAGGCTGAAACAATCTGTGATGGGAATGGAATACTCCAAATAGTTTTCAGTTAGTTCTGGTTTCCATTTATCTTTCTTTCTTGGCAGGTAGGGCAAGGGTGAGAGGAGAATGGGACAGGTGGGGAGTGGAATTTGATTGAATTACCTGCCAGGGCTTCAGAAACCCACACAAAAGAAACTCACAACTCAACTTGGCATCTCTTTAGGAACCATTCCTTGAAGGCTGCTGACGGAGATGCTAGTGCTTAGGAAAGCATTAGGCTGCTCCCAGATAATTCGTGTGGCAGGATCAGTGTTAAGAACATATTGTTCTTGGCAAAGGTGAAAAGAGCCTGCTGAGTTGGAAAGACAGACTGGAGACTTTTCCCAACCTACCCTCTGCCGGTTGGCATTATTTACATCCTCGCTTCCCACGTCACAGGACAACTATGCCAAGGTTGTCTATCCTCAGAAGGTTTGGGTTCACAGTTGCCATGCAATATTTATTCCTCTCCTTTCTTTACCATTGAGCTTATCTCCACCACTGAGAATTTGTTACCATCACTTCTACTTCATCTGATATTTATGAGCACACTTTCTACATCATTTAGTAGCTGAGGCCTTTCTCTACTGCAAGAAACATACAGATATCACTTACAAAAGAACATTTCATAGTTATTTCAGTATGGTCACAGCTTTAAAATAGGTCAGTCTGTTTCCTCTGTCTTGTAGAACATTGTAGCATTTATTATTTCTAAAACTCGTCTGACATTTATTTCTTGTACAGTCCATTCACTGCCCATTAATTTTTATTAAGCAACTGATGGAGACCAGGCTTGCCACTTCTCAAACATAATTGTGTCATCCAATGTACTGCACAGATCTACACATCTCAGACATCTTGCTGATGTGGATTTTTTGAGTCAAGAACTGGTCTAACTCAGCTTCGTATCACTATGTATATCTCAGTACTGAGAATATAGAAGACCCAGAGGCTTTCTAAAAAATTTAAGCCTAATTTCCCCTAAACTTTCACATTGCGGATAAAGATGGGATCATAGCATCATCAGTGATTAATCCAACTAACAGTGCCAATTCTTGGGCTCCTTTTTAGAATCAAGACCTCCAGTGCTCTGCACTGTAATGTCCTTCATGTTTTTCTGAGAGTTTCCAAGAAGTGTCACATAAGATCTGAAAAAGTGCTATTTCTACAACTCTGACGGGCCCCATGGTCCCCTCCAGAATACTGCCGATGGTCTGCCTTCTGTCGCCTGGTGTTTCTTCACTCTCCTTCCGTGGTTCCACCAGGCACCACAGACCCTCCTTGCAGCCCCCATGCCCATCAAGTGCCAATGCTACCCCCCAGTCCTTCAGGTCTCAAGCCGTATATAGTCTCTGTGGGCTATGAGAGACCATGGGGCAGAGGATGCCACTGCATTTAGTGAAGCAGCTCTTTTTCCCTTAAACAAATCATATGCCTGGAGCGCCCCAAAATTTGAGATAACATCTACTACATTGTTCTTGGAAATACCATTTTACTGTAAAGGTCATAGTTTGATATTTTGTCCATCAGTTTTCTGAAACAGGCCTAGACATGTTCGAATCCCCGAATGAGTACAACCTGAGGCTCAAATTCTTACTGTATTTTTTCATTTCTTATTATAAAAGTCATACATATTTACTGTAGAAGAATATAAAAGAAAATGAAAATCACTTGTGATCTCACAGCCCAGACTAAACATTTTGACATATATTATTTAATCCTTCTTGCCATTTGTTTGAAATAAACTGGAGGAAAGAGTATTGATCAAAATTTCTCTTGCATTCACTGAGAGACATACTTTGAGCCTGAGACCCCAATAAGATGCTTAGTAGCAGAAGTTGGTTTCAAGAATTGCTCTGAAAAGTAATGAGGTACGGAATTAGAGCTTCCCCGGAGGAAAAAAAAAAAAAACAACAACTGAGAAGAAACGTGCATTCGGAAGCTATGATAGCGTGGCAGACAAGGAACTGGGGAAAATTGAAAGTTGGATGTAGGTTTTTGAGCCACACACTGTGCACAGCAGACTGCAATCTTTATTACCCTGATCTTAACATGAGATACAAAACCAACTGAGATATAGAATCCAACAGAGTACCACTGAAATGCAAATAAGAATTTTAAATAAGTCAGACAAAAAGAATACCAAAAAAAAAAAAAAAAAATCAAAATAAAACCAAGTAATTGATAAATCATTTGAATAATTCCATCAAGTTATAAAGCAACCTTGGTTGCTAAAGGATGGTGGAAGACAGGAAGGGGGCAAGGAGGAGGCTCCCTA
>NW_012102088.1:2257869-2269018 GCF_000951045.1 Mandrillus leucophaeus | reverse complement strand
TGAGATATAGAATCCAACAGAGTACCACTGAAATTGAAATACTGCACTCAAATAAGTCAGACAGAAAGAGACCCAAAAAAAAAAAAAAAAAAAAAAAAAAAAAAAAAAACTCAAAATAAAATCGAGTAAGAGATAAATCATTTGAATAATTCCATCAAGTTATAAAGCAACCTTGGTTGCTAAAGGATGGTGGAAGACAGGAAGGGGGCAAGGAGGAGGCTCCCTAAAGTCAGAAAGAAGAATGATGTATCTTGGATGTATCTTGAACCCAAGAACATGCTTTTCTCCGAGCAGTAGAGGGCTGTGAGACCTCCACTGCTTGGAGAAAATGAACATTCAAATAGGTTTAACAGTGTTGAATGTTTTGGGGACTACCAGATTTCACATCCTGACTTAAATTTTCTGACCCGTATGAGCCTCCATCCGTTAAGGTGGTAACCCCAACTCACTGTCATGTTGTTTCTTATTATTTATTTATTTATTTATTTATTTATTTATTTATTTATTTGAGACAGTGTCTCTCTCTGTCTCCCAGGCTGGAGTGCAGTGGCACGTTCTCGGCTCACTGCAACCTCCGCCTCCCAGGTCCAAATGATTCTCCTGCCTCAGCCTCCCGAGTAGCTGGGATTACAGATATGCACCAATACGCCCAGCTAATTTTTGTATGTTTAGTAGAGATGGAGTTTTGCCATGTTGGCCAGGCTGGTCTCGAACTCCTGACCTCTGATGATCCACCCACCTCAGCTTCCCAAAATGCTGGGATTACAGGCGTGAGCCACTGCACCCAGCAATGTTGTTTCTTTAGTGGGTGTATCTTAATACCCTAGAGAGAACAGGGAAGGAATATATCAGTTTCATGGTATGAGTTTAATTAAATTTAGGAATAATCTGTGAACCTGTCATTTGTAAAGTATTTCTGATGATTGAGAGAGATTGGCATGCTGACTAATATGACAGATTAATCTTGTGATCCCAATTTAAACTTTATCATAGTAATTTATTTTAGTCATGTTGATTGAAATATATAAAAAACTTTGCTAACTTTGTGCATAATACTAAAATATTTAAGAAAAGTTAAGGTTTTCTATAGTTATGTTTAATTTATTAGATCTACTATGTTGGATAACCTTTGCTTACTCATGACAATTAGAAAATTGAGCATGTTAAATTAATAAATGCATTGAAAAATATTTAATTGGATTTATGTTGACTGAATAATCAAAGACTTCTTCCAACATACTTGTCAAAATTTACCAGATTTTTATAAATAGAATAATAATTATTACTTTTTTTTGAGACGGAGTTTCGCTCTTGTTACCCAGGATGGAGTCACTGCAACCTCTGCCTCGTGGGTTCAAGCGATTCTCCTGCCTCAGCCTCCTGAGTAGCTGGGATTACAGGCGCCTGCCACCACGCCCGGCTAGCTTTTTGTATTTTTAGTAGAGACAGGATTTCTCCATGTTGGCCAGGCTGGTCGTGAACTCCTGACCTCAGGTGATCCACCCGCCTCGGCCTCCCAAAGTGCTGGGATTACAGGGGTGAACCACCGTGCCAGGCCACCTTTTCTAAAGAGTTATAAGAAACTTGTAAAAGAATCAGGTCTTAAGGTCGGGTGCGGTGGCTCGTGCCTGTAATCCTAGCGCTTTGGGAGGCCAAGGTGGGCGGATCACCCAAGGTCAGGAGTTTGAAACCAGCCTGGCCAACATGGTGAAACCCCGTCTCAACTCAAAATACAAAAATTGACTGGGCATAATGGCGGGTGCCTGTAATCCCAGTTACTCGGGAGGCTGAGGTGGGAGAATCACTTGAATCCGGAAGGCAGAGTTTGCAGCGAGCCAAGATCACGCTGTTGCACTCCAGCCTGAGTGACAAAGTGAGACTCCGTCTCCAAAAAATAGCAAACAAACAAACAAAAAAAGAATCAGGTCTTAAGTGGCTAAATGTATGGGATGAGATAGAATTAGCTCTTCAGCAGTAACATTTGCTGTAGGGTAATGGCTGATACTGATGCAGGACAGGCGAGCCCCAAAATTGGGGCTTAGTATAGAAGAGTTCTTGGCTTTGCCAAAGGAAAGAATTCCAGGGCAAACAGATGGTGTTAGACAGCAATCTTCCATTGAATGGTACTGTTACCAGGAAAAGGGTCCCAATCCAGACCCCAAGAGTAGGTTCTCAGGTCTCATGCAAGAAAGAATTTGGGGTGAGTACATAGAGTAAAGTGAAAGCAAGTTTATTAAGAAAGTAAAGGAATAAAGAATGGCTACCATAGGCAGAGCAGCAGCATGGGCTGCACAGTTGCTTATACTTATTGTTACTTCTTGATTGTATGCTAAACAAGGGGTGGATTATTCATAAGTTTTCTGGGAAAGGGTGGGCAATTCCTGGAACTGAGGAATTCTTCCCTTTTTAGACCACATAGGGTAACTTCCAGACATTGCCATGGCATCTGTAAACTGTCATGGCACTGGTGGGAGTGTCCTTTAGCATGCTAATGTATTTTAATTAGCATATGAGCAGTGAGAATGACCAGAGGTCACTTTTGTCGCCATCTTGGTTTTGGTGGGATTTGGCCGGCTTCTTTACTACATGCTGTTTTATCAGCAAGGTGTTCGTGACCTGTATCTTGTGCTGACATCCTAACTCATCCTGTGACTAAGAATGCCTTAACCTCCTGGGAATGCAGCCCAGTAGGTCTCAGCCTTATTACCTAGCCCCTATTCAAGATGAAGTCACTCTGATTCAAACACCTCTGACAGCACTGTTCCTTGTGAAGTAGGACTAACTCCATAGGCTGTGCACCTACAGTCAGCAGTCTATGGACTCTCGGCAACTCCGTTTATACCCTCTTATACCCACTTTCATTTACATGTAAATGAAGGAGTATACTAATGCAAATTGAGGGGTGGATTATTTCAAACTTTCTAGGAAAAGAATGGTAACTTCCAGGTCATTGCCATGGTAAGGAGTGGTAACTTCTGGTCGTTGCCATGGCATTTGTAAACGGTCAGGGTACTGGTGGGGATGTCTAATATTAATGAGCAATGATGGTGGCTAGGGATCACTTTTGTGGCTGCCTATTCATTCCCACCCATTTCTTCACTTTATCCTGTTTAGACTAAATCCTGTTTTGGTCAGCAGCATTGACCAGAAAACAAGTCCTGCTGGTCTCCTACCTCAGTGCTACTGAAGGGTGCGGTTGTACCACAAGACTTGGCATTTATTTTAAGGCATTCAGCAAAATACTTTCATCATTTTATCCCCCAAATACTAATACTTGCTTTGAGCTAGGGATTACTGTAGGCTTTGAAAGTTGGTTTATCAACAGCATCTTTAAAGGCAAGGTCACTTTGCTATGTAAATAAAGGCTAAACAGAGCTTTTTAAAATTAATTATTTTTAATAGACAAAGATTGTATATATTAATTATGTACAACTTGATGTTTTAAAATATGTATTCATTGTGGAATGCCTGCATTGATCTAATTCACATATGCACTAAATCACATATTTTTGTGGTGAGAACACTGAAAATCTGCTCACTTAGTGATTTTCAAATATATAAGTCATCAACTATAGTCACTATGTTGTACAATACATCTCTTGAGCTTATTCCCATTGCCTAACTGAAATTTTGTATCCTTTGACCAATATCTCCCCAGTCCCCTCACTCACTCACCCCCAGGCCCCAGTAGCCACCATTCTATTTTCTGCTTCTATGAGTTTGATTTCTTTAGATTCAACATACAAGTGAGATTACGCAGCATTTATTGCTCTGTGCCTGGCTTATTGCACTTAACATAATGTCCTCCATGTTCATCCATGTTATCACAAATGACAAGATTTCCTTCCTTTTACAGGCTGAATAGTATTCCACTGTGCATATATACCACATTTTCTTCATCCAGTCATTCTCTGATGGATGCTTAGCTTGATGGTATACCATGGCTGCTGTGAAAAATGCTGGAATGAAATGTTTTTAAAGAAAGATTTTCTGGGCCGGGCGCGGTGGCTCAAGCCTGTAATCCCAGCACTCTGGGAGGCCGAGATGGGTGGATCACGAGGTCAGGAGATCAAGACCATCCTGGCTAACATGGTGAAACCCCGTCTCTACTAAGAAATACAAAAAACTAGCCGGGCGAGGTGGCGGGCGCCTGTAGTCCCAGCTACTTGGGAGGCTGAGGCAGGAGAATGGCGTGAACCCGGGAGGCGGAGCTTGCAGTGAGCTGAGATCCGGCCACTGCACTCCAGCCCGGGTGACAGAGCGAGACTCCATCTCAAAAAAAAAAAAAAAAAAAAGAAAGATTTTCTGCATGAATGTTCTTTATAAAACATTCACTAAAACTTATCTTTTTCAACTCCTGATACCGTCCATTTTTCTCACCATGGGCAGCTGTCTGCACCAATAAATGTGTTTGATGAAAGGACTGTGAGTTACTCTTACCTTTTTGGGAGTCAGCCATGCCAGGACAGCTCTAAAAACTATGTGTTGCTAGTAAATATTATTTCCTGAACAACAACAACAAAATGCCCTTTTTTATTTACTGCCCACTACAGTTTAACGATCTGAGCAGTAGATTATAATTCGTGATTATGGCAGGCTCTATTCTTATGCTTTTGCCTCAAACTCCCAAGCGCGTATTGGCGATGGAGCTTGCTCAAATTGCCCTGACCATTTTTCCTTTTAATTAGAGCTTTCACAGAATGAAATAAATTGTTTTCCAAAGAGGATAATAGGAGGGACAGGAAAGTAAGAAAGACACGTTGCTGCATTAGACAGTAGAACAAATGTCAATGCTCTCTGACCAGCATCTCCATTTGCTGCATGGGCTATAAAATCTTTTAACAGCAGTGGGAAGTGAGATCAGAATGACTAACCTTTCACTGTGTGTCACTAACGAGGGAGGTTATAGCAGATTTCATTCCCATTAAATGATATTATAGTGGCATTCCATGGTCATTAACTAAATGTGCTCAATGTTGTTTTCCAAGACTGAGTTTGAAGGTACGGGAGAGAAGGTATCTTCTCTGGGGATAATTAAATAATATCCAATGATGTAAATTTGCATGCCATTTAACCAATGGACACTTGTCAAGTAAACTGAGATCAGGAAATGTTCTCAAGATGAAAAATTGTCCAAAAAAGCCCACTCTCTAATCTCCCTTGTTTTTAATTGGCCTGTTTTTTTTTTAATCTGATTTGAATTATAATATAAAGATTTGCCGTTAATGTCCATATATATCTTTTGGTTAAACAGATTAGAGTAGCAAATAGTTAGTTACTCATTATATCCAAATATGTACATTATTCCAGAATATTTTTGTAAACAAATGTCTCCTTTTGCAGATTTAGCATTTTTAAAGTTATTCTTCATAATATTAACATCACCTTTTTTAGATGGGGAGAGGTGAGATTCTACGAAGTAGAATAGCTGATAAATCTGATTACATGTCTTTGTACTTTTTCCCAATTCCAATCCAACTATCAATGACTGTGCTTGAGCATGGAGTTGTTAGAACAAAGTCAGGGGGCTCCCAGGGAGTGTTTGCAGAGTGAAGGTTTCTGTCTTTCCGTCCATAGGTTGGCACCGGGCTTGCTGTGTATAAGTATAGGGAAAGCAGCACAAGACAGTGACTCCTCTAGGCCCCTTAAGAGTCAGGAACTTGGCCACATGTGGTAACTCATGCCTGTAATCCCAGCACTTTGGGAGGCCAAAGCAGGCAGATCATTTGAGGTCACGAGTACAAGACAAGCCTGACAAACATGGTGAAATCCCATCTCTACTGAAAAATACAAAAACTTAGCTGGGTGTGGTGGCGATGCCTGTAATCTCAGCTACTCAGGAGGCTGAAGCAGGAGAATCACTTGAACCCAGGAGGTGGAGGTTGCGAGTGAGCTGAGATCACGCCATTGCACTCCAGCCTGGGAGAAAGAGCAAGACTCTGACTCAAGAAAAATAGAGGGAAAACAAGCGTCAAGAGACTGCCAGAGGGGAAGAATTTAAGCATCAATCTTGCTGGAAAGAGCTTCACCTAAGAAGATCTGTATACTCTATTAGTGAGTTGAAAGGTGCTCCCTGTCAAAAGGTATGTCAAGGTCCAAATTCCTGGAACCTGTAGATGTTACCTTACTTGGAAAAAAGTTTGTAGATATGATTAAGTTAAGGATCCTGAGATAAGAACATGCTGGATTACCCAGGTGGCCCCTAAACTCGCAGACAAGGAGAGACAGAAGAGAAGACAGAGACACACAGAGTGGAAGGCAATGTGAAGACAGCGGTAGAGATTGGAGTGATGAGACCACAAGTCATGGAGGCCAACGAATATCAACAGCCATGAGAAGCTAGAAAAAACAAGGAAGGATTTATCCTAGAATCCAGAGGATGTGTGACACCTTCATTTCAGACTTCTGGCCCCTTCTGGAGAATGAGTTTTTGTTTTATTAAGCCACCCAGTTTGTGGGAATTGGTTATTGCAGCCCTGGAAACCAGTACATATCCCAAAGCAAAGGGCAGCCCAAGAAACCCATGGCTACAAAGGAGCTGCAAAGAACTGAAAGATCAAGCAGTTAAGCTTCTCCCTTAAATCCAAGGCCCTGCAGCTAAGGAAATCAGGGGAGCAGTCTAGGTTGTCCTAGGGCCCCAGCGGGAACCAGAAACTTACAGCTGGTACATTACCAGCTCAATGGAGAAGAGACTTAAATACCCTCTACTATGCTCTGGGCCCCCAAACTCCACCTCAAAGTTCTTGGGGAATTGTGCCCCAAGAGGAAATAGAGTGATGAATGGATGTCTTCAATTGAGTTTTCTGGAAACAGACTCTGAGGTGAACAATTGTATTCTGAAGATTTACTGAAGAGAGCTCTTGAAAAAGACATTTATATAAAAGAAAGGAAGCCAGGAAACGGAAAAGGGAAAATCTCATCCTCAATGTGGTTTCAACTGGCCACATCCTGTGGAAGCCCAAAGCTGGGCTGACCCTTCAGTGTTGTCCCAGATTGAGGCAAGAGGATCAGATCTTCCTTATATCAGCAAATTCCTGGCCTTGGGCTTCCCATAATTTTGATCAAAGCAATTTCTTATTGCTGCCTGTAACTCCAGGTGAAGGATGTGGCTGCAAGCCAGCAGCAGCCACAAGGTGCACATGATAGCCCTAAAGAGAGGATCTGGGTAAACTATGCAGCATCCGGTGAAACAGACAAAGGGAAGAGATAGCGCAGGTAAGAAGGCTCAGCAGCCCTAAAGGGGAAGAGCTGCCAGAGCTCTCAACACAGGGCACTGGGATAGAATAGGACAGTTAGGGCAGGAGCTGGCAACTTTAATATAAACGTAACGGCAAAGTCATTTAAAATGTACAAAATAAAACTAGAAAGACTTTTTACAGCTTAAACTTGGTTTTCAGTTTTAAAATTCTGTAGACGAATTGAAGGACAGTGTGTGTGACCCAAAGATCAAGTGAAAGAAATGGCTTAAAACATGAAGCAAATATGGAGGAAAAAGAATCTGACAAGGCATTATTCCTACTGTCTCTTATACACATCTAGATGTGTATAAGAGACAGGTGTGTCACTAACGAGGGAGGTTATAGCAGATTTCATTCCCATTAAATGATATTATAGTGGCATTCCATGGTCATTAACTAAATGTGCTCAATGTTGTTTTCCAAGACTGAGTTTGAAGGTACGGGAGAGAAGGTATCTTCTCTGGGGATAATTAAATAATATCCAATGATGTAAATTTGCATGCCATTTAACCAATGGACACTTGTCAAGTAAACTGAGATCAGGAAATGTTCTCAAGATGAAAAATTGTCCAAAAAAGCCCACTCTCTAATCTCCCTTGTTTTTAATTGGCCTGTTTTTTTTTTAATCTGATTTGAATTATAATATAAAGATTTGCCATTAATGTCCATATATATCTTTTGGTTAAACAGATTAGAGTAGCAAATAGTTAGTTACTCATTATATCCAAATATGTACATTATTCCAGAATATTTTTGTAAACAAATGTCTCCTTTTGCAGATTTAGCATTTTTAAAGTTATTCTTCATAATATTAACATCACCTTTTTTAGATGGGGAGAGGTGAGATTCTACGAAGTAGAATAGCTGATAAATCTGATTACATGTCTTTGTACTTTTTCCCAATTCCAATCCAACTATCAATGACTGTGCTTGAGCATGGAGTTGTTAGAACAAAGTCAGGGGGCTCCCAGGGAGTGTTTGCAGAGTGAAGGTTTCTGTCTTTCCGTCCATAGGTTGGCACCGGGCTTGCTGTGTATAAGTATAGGGAAAGCAGCACAAGACAGTGACTCCTCTAGGCCCCTTAAGAGTCAGGAACTTGGCCACATGTGGTAACTCATGCCTGTAATCCCAGCACTTTGGGAGGCCAAAGCAGGCAGATCATTTGAGGTCACGAGTACAAGACAAGCCTGACAAACATGGTGAAATCCCATCTCTACTGAAAAATACAAAAACTTAGCTGGGTGTGGTGGCGATGCCTGTAATCTCAGCTACTCAGGAGGCTGAAGCAGGAGAATCACTTGAACCCAGGAGGTGGAGGTTGCGAGTGAGCTGAGATCACGCCATTGCACTCCAGCCTGGGAGAAAGAGCAAGACTCTGACTCAAGAAAAATAGAGGGAAAACAAGCGTCAAGAGACTGCCAGAGGGGAAGAATTTAAGCATCAATCTTGCTGGAAAGAGCTTCACCTAAGAAGATCTGTATACTCTATTAGTGAGTTGAAAGGTGCTCCCTGTCAAAAGGTATGTCAAGGTCCAAATTCCTGGAACCTGTAGATGTTACCTTACTTGGAAAAAAGTTTGTAGATATGATTAAGTTAAGGATCCTGAGATAAGAACATGCTGGATTACCCAGGTGGCCCCTAAACTCGCAGACAAGGAGAGACAGAAGAGAAGACAGAGACACACAGAGTGGAAGGCAATGTGAAGACAGCGGTAGAGATTGGAGTGATGAGACCACAAGTCATGGAGGCCAACGAATATCAACAGCCATGAGAAGCTAGAAAAAACAAGGAAGGATTTATCCTAGAATCCAGAGGATGTGTGACACCTTCATTTCAGACTTCTGGCCCCTTCTGGAGAATGAGTTTTTGTTTTATTAAGCCACCCAGTTTGTGGGAATTGGTTATTGCAGCCCTGGAAACCAGTACATATCCCAAAGCAAAGGGCAGCCCAAGAAACCCATGGCTACAAAGGAGCTGCAAAGAACTGAAAGATCAAGCAGTTAAGCTTCTCCCTTAAATCCAAGGCCCTGCAGCTAAGGAAATCAGGGGAGCAGTCTAGGTTGTCCTAGGGCCCCAGCGGGAACCAGAAACTTACAGCTGGTACATTACCAGCTCAATGGAGAAGAGACTTAAATACCCTCTACTATGCTCTGGGCCCCCAAACTCCACCTCAAAGTTCTTGGGGAATTGTGCCCCAAGAGGAAATAGAGTGATGAATGGATGTCTTCAATTGAGTTTTCTGGAAACAGACTCTGAGGTGAACAATTGTATTCTGAAGATTTACTGAAGAGAGCTCTTGAAAAAGACATTTATATAAAAGAAAGGAAGCCAGGAAACGGAAAAGGGAAAATCTCATCCTCAATGTGGTTTCAACTGGCCACATCCTGTGGAAGCCCAAAGCTGGGCTGACCCTTCAGTGTTGTCCCAGATTGAGGCAAGAGGATCAGATCTTCCTTATATCAGCAAATTCCTGGCCTTGGGCTTCCCATAATTTTGATCAAAGCAATTTCTTATTGCTGCCTGTAACTCCAGGTGAAGGATGTGGCTGCAAGCCAGCAGCAGCCACAAGGTGCACATGATAGCCCTAAAGAGAGGATCTGGGTAAACTATGCAGCATCCGGTGAAACAGACAAAGGGAAGAGATAGCGCAGGTAAGAAGGCTCAGCAGCCCTAAAGGGGAAGAGCTGCCAGAGCTCTCAACACAGGGCACTGGGATAGAATAGGACAGTTAGGGCAGGAGCTGGCAACTTTAATATAAACGTAACGGCAAAGTCATTTAAAATGTACAAAATAAAACTAGAAAGACTTTTTACAGCTTAAACTTGGTTTTCAGTTTTAAAATTCTGTAGACGAATTGAAGGACAGTGTGTGTGACCCAAAGATCAAGTGAAAGAAATGGCTTAAAACATGAAGCAAATATGGAGGAAAAAGAATCCAAACATAGAAGTATTGAGCAAAAATATTAAACTCTTGGAGAGTAGACCTGACAGGCCTCGCCTGAACACTAGATGTCTTTGAAAAAGAAATGTATAGATAGGGACAAATCAATAACTAAACAAATAACGTAAGAAAAGTTACCTGAGCATGAGGAGTTTAATCTGCACATAAAGGGCCTCATTAGGCTTTAAATATAATTAGCTTTAATTAAAAAATAAAACCATACATCCAAGACATAGCCTTATAATATCTCTGAATTCCAAAGATAAAAGAAATAATCCTCAAGCTTCTAGACCAAAATAGAATCAGAGGGCATTGAAGTTCATGTTTACAGCACTGGAACCTGGAAATTAATATAACAACCTGCACATACTGAAAAAAAAGTTGCAATTTTAAAAGGCTGTACCCAGACAGGCATTGTTCTCCAGGGGGAGGGGATCACTTGTACAAATGAAAAGATGTATGTTACTCACTGACATGGTTTGGCTGTGCCTCCAGCCAAGTCTCATCTTGAATTGTAGCTTCCATAATCCCCATGTGTCATGGGAGAGACTCAGTGGGAGCTAACTGAATCATGGGGTCTGGTTTTTCCCATGCTGTTCTCATAATAGTGAACAAGTCTCAAGAGATCTGATGGTTTTATAAAAAACAGTTCCCCTCCACACACTCTCTTGCCTGCTGCCACGTAAGACATGCCTTTGCTCTTCCTTCACCTCCCGCCATGATTGTGAGGCCTTCCCAACCTTGTGGAACTGTGAGTTCAATAAACTTCTTTTTCTTTATAAATTACCCAGCCTTGTGTATTTCTTCATAGCAGTGTGAAATGGACTAACACAACAAATTGGTACTGGTAGAGTGGGGTATTGCTGTTAAGATACCTGAAAATGTGGAAGCAACTTTGGAACTGGCTAACAGGCTATATTAGTCAGGGTTCTCTACAGGGACAGAATTTATAGAAAATATATATAATATAT
>NW_012102088.1:2235174-2257523 GCF_000951045.1 Mandrillus leucophaeus | reverse complement strand
GTGTGAACAATTTGGAGGGCTCAGAAGTAGACAGAAAGATGTAGGAAAGTTTGGAGCTTCCTAGAGACTTGTTGATTGGTTTTGATAAAAGAAGTCCAGGCTGAGGAGGTCTCAGATGGAGATGAGGAAGTTATTGGGAACTGGAGCAAAGGTGATTCTTGCTATGCTTTAGCAAAGAGTCTGGCAGCATTGTGCCCCTGCTGTAGAGATCTGTGGAACTTTGAACTTGAGAGAGATGATTTACAGTATCTGGTGAAAGAAATTTCTAGGCAGCAAAGCATTCAAGACATGACTTGGGTGCTCTTAAAAGCATTCAATTTTATTCATTCACAAAGATATGGTTTGGAATTGGAACTTCTGTTTAAAAGGGGAGCAGAGCATAAAAGTTCCAAAAATTTGCAGCATGACAATGTGAAAAACCCATTTTCTAAGGAGAAAGTCAAGCCAGCTGAAGAAATTTGCATAAGTAATGAGGAGCAAAATGTTAATCGCCAAGACAATAGGGAAAATGTCTCCAGGGAATGTCAGAGGTCTTCCCTGCAGCCCCTCCCATCACAGACATGGAGGCCTAGGAGGAAAAAATGGTTTCATGGGCCGGGCCCAGGGCCTTGCTGCTTCGTGCAGCCTCAGACTTGGTGCACTGCATCCCGACCATGGCTAACAGGGGCCAAAATACTGCTTAGGCTGTTGCTTCAGAGGGTAAAAGTTTCATGTCTTGGCAGCTTACATGTGATGTTGGACCTGTGAGTGCTCACAAATTAAGATTTGGGAACCTCTGCCTAGATTGCAGAGATATATAGAAGTGCCTGGGTGTCTAGGGAGAGGTGTGCAGCAGGGGCATAGCCCTCATGGAGAACCTCTGCTAGGCCAGTGTGGAAGGGAAAAATGGTGTCAGAGCCTTCACACAGAGTCCTCACTGGGGCACTGCCCTAGTGGAAGTGTGAGAAGAAGGCCACAGTCCTTCAGATCCCAGAATGGTAGATCCACCTACAGCTTGCACCATGCACCCAGAAAAGCCATAGACACTCCACACCAGCCTGTAAAAGCAGCTGGGAGTGGGGGCTGTACCCTGCAAAACCACAGGGGCAGAGCTGCCCAGGACCATGGGAATCAACCTCATGCATCTGCGTTACCTGGATATGAGACGTGGAGTCAAAGGAGATCATTTTGGAGCTTTAAGATTTGACTGCCCCACAAGATTTCAGACTTTCATAGCAGCTGTAGCCCGTTCATTTTGATCAATTTCTTCCATTTGGAATGGGTGTATTTACCCAATGCCTGTACCCCCATTGTATCTAGGAAGTAACTAACTTGCTTTGATTTTACAGATTCATAGGCAGAAGCAGTTTGCCTTATCTCAGATGAGACTTTGAACTTTGGACTTTTGAGTTAATGCTGAAATGAGTTAAGACTTTGAGGGACTGTCGGGAAGGGATGATTGGTTTTGAAACGTGAGGACATGAGATTTGTGAGGGGCCAAGGGTGGAATAATATGGTTTGGCTGTGTCCCCACTCAAATCTCATATTGAAGTATGGTTCCCATAATCCCCATGTGTTGTGGGAGGAACAGGGTGGAAGGTGACTGAATCATGAGGGTGGATTTTTCCTGTGCTGTTTTTGTGATAGGGAATAAGTCTCATGAGATCTAATGGTTTTATAAAGGGCAGTTCCCCTACACATGCACTCTTGCCTGCCACCATGTAAAATGTACCTTTGCTCCCCCTTCGTATTCCACCATGATTGTGAGGCCTGCCAGCCATGTAGAACTATGAGTCTTTATAAACTCTATTTTTTCTTTATAAATTACCGAGTCTTGGGTATTTCTTCATAGCAGTATGATAGTGGACTAATACACCCACCTACTCCATCTGTGGAAAATACCTCTAAAATTATTTTAATCAAAAAAACAAGTGCATTAGAACAGGGACCTTCAGATGGGGAAGATGATAAGTGACAAAAACCTACACTTGTATATAGTTAAATCCAAACAGGGAGTAACAGAATGACAGGGGATTTGTAATATGTATTAATTAGGGTTCTTAAACTAGGCATGCTACAAAGGGAAGCCTCCAAATCATCTGGGACTGAACACACTGAACTATGTCTTTCAAACCTAGAAGTTGTGGGGGCCAGGGTTACGGTGTGGAGAAAAAGGAAGTAAAACTTTTCTAAAGTTTCATGTTTCCAATGAAATAGATATTGGAACAATCTGGGAAGTGAGTACGCAGGAGGAGTAAAAGTTGGTATTTTGTTTTTATAGTACTGAGGTCTAATAGCAAGTGTGTTGAATATGGGAAGGGAAAAATCAGTGGAAAGGAAATGTATTGTAAACTTCCAATTTAACAGGGAGAAAAAAGAAAAAAAAGAAAGGAGTGAATAGTAATTTGACCAAGAGCAAAAATGAGGGGTGGGGGGGGGGGAAGGGGTGGGGGGGGGGGAACTAAGAGAAAGCAATGAGTGAAAATAGCCAGTCAATGTAAAATAAAATGGGAAGCATAATATTAGGTATAAGAGTCACTAACTCAAGGTAGGAGAGCTAATTTCACCCATAAAAAGACAGAGATTGTTGAAATGAGTCACACACAGAGAGTAGTCCATGACAAACACACTGTGTGAGATCTCTTTCACTTGTTCTTGCAGATCTGTTTATTTCTTTCTCTACCCTGCGATCTGCTCTGAGTAGCTGGTCTGTAGGAGTCCCTTTTCTCTTGGTTTCCACTTAGGTTCAGCCAGTGAGGATCGCTGAGGGAGACGATAAGAAGGAGGGAGGAGAATGAGATTATTCCTTATGTGAACAGCCTGGACCGGCTGTGTTCCCCAACAAAAATCCCTTGCTCCTCCCAAGATAATTGACTATACTCAATTCTCTCTCTTTCCAGATTCCAGTAACCTCTCTCTCCCCTTGTCCCTCCGGCCTTAGGGGTGGTAACATCTCCAATTTTCCTAGCACCAGGTATGCACACTATCCTTGTGATTCCCTTACACCCACACTTCATAAAGAGTTTGCCATCTGTTTTCCTATCTGGAATTATCCTATTTTGAGAGTGCCATCTGTTTTCTGTTGGGACTTGGCTGATAATCAGTTCCAGAAGTGGCCCCAGGAAAGAAGTTTTCAAAATGAGATTCTGGAATTGGGTTGGATGTATATGCAAGGAGTGAATGTTCTGTTTCACTTGTTGAGTAAACACAGAATATGAGTAACTTGTAAGATATTCAGTCATTCAAATTATCACTGATGGACACAGCAAGATAAAATACAGGCAGTGTGAGGAGAGGGAAGGGCGCTGGGAGTTCATCAGACTGTGACACCGATTTCTTGTGGTGAAATTGAAATAATAAATATTACGAAGACACCTGGCTTCTTCTTAGGCCTATAAAGAGAGTGCATAGAAAAGAAGAGAAATTAAATATCATGTGCACACAATCGAGGACATGCATGGAAAATCAGAAGTTTCCATGTCAGCATTAAAGGATCCTTTCTTTCTCCTGTGGCCTTAGGGGAGGTGAGGCCCAGGGTATGAGGGTGAAGGTACAGCTCCAAATAGATGCTCAACCCCACCACACCTCTTAGGCTATGGTAAAGACACTAGTGAGGAAAACTGGGACCCTGAGACCTGGGTTGAGGACATTTGAGCAGACATAGATACACCTAAGAACTTGGAATATTATTCCTTCAAACCTGTCTTTGCAGGAAGAGGATGCCCCTCTCCCTCCCCAATATAAAGGAACTGGCTTTTACCTGCATAAAAGCCTTTCAGTTTTGGCAGATGGGGCAGGCCTTATAACATGATGCCTATTCTCTCAGCACCCACATCTAGGATGACCAACTTGTCCCAGTTTGCTCAGGACTTTCCTGGTTTTAGCATTGAAAATCCTATGCCCAAGGAACTCCGTCCATTGCTGAAAGTTGAAACAACAGTCACCCTACTCATACCAACATTTCTCATTGCTTCTAGCTCCATGAAGCTAGTTAGAGTCCTCCCAGCCCAGATGTAGAGGTGAAAGGCTTGCTCCAGAAAAGACAGTTTACTGTCCAAGAAAGCAACAAATTCTTGCTAATGTGAATCAGCAGAAGCCTGGGGGACGTGTGTGGGAGTGGATCCCAAGCGTGTTAAGCCAAAAGGAAACACACATTGAATTTGGATCCAGCAGAATTTCCTGACATAGATGTTATCACCCAGATCTGCGGATTTTAGTGGGTTGATTCACACTAAAGCCACACATTGCAAATGCATTAATAGTTGCTAGGTTGCCTAATCAAACCTTGAATATGATGAAGAGCTTGAAATGCTATTGCATTCCTGGTATGTGGTAGGAAGGAGTCTGGATGCCTGGAAAAATGGGTTATGTTAGAGGAGCCTATTATAGATGACATCCTCGGTCACCCCAGCCCATCATGCCTCTAGGAGGGCCCGTGGACACTCTCTTCACCATTCTGATTACATAAGCACAGAAAATTATTTAGTAGGACACTTAATAGGTTATTAACATGAGCTCCCTGGAGTGGGATGGATTAAAAGAATAGAGGAAGAGCAGAGGTTAAGCAAAACAAAACAAAACAATCACATCTACAGCAACAAAAAGCATGATATGATCTCATGTTTGTAAAAGTGTATGCGGATGTTTACAAACATAAAAGAATGTTATTTCAAATTTTCTTATTCTAATTTGTGTCATTTGGCTGTTTACAGAGAACATGTGTTTTGTAATTAGGAAAAAAAAATGCTTCACTGTGTTAGTTTTTTTAGACAGAAGAGGTATGAGAGAAGAAGAAGGGGAGAGCAGTGTAAGACATCCCAAACATTATTAGGTAAGTTTTAAGAAGACAAGGTTTTTGTAGATGATGATTCGGGGATTGCCTGAGAGGACACGCCAGGGAAATTAATGGAGGTGCATGAAGGAATAGACAGCAATAGATGGAGTAGAGGCATGGGGAGATGATGGGCTGATAGGACACTCCCATGGGAAATATCCAATTCTAGGAGAAAGGGGGTTGTTTGTATAATAGATAACTTTGGCAGCCTAAGAAGTCCATAATATCCTATCTTTCACTGTTAGGGGTTAGGGCCTGAGGACTGACACATAGGACAGAAATCTAGAATCCTATGTTAGATAAATATCTGAACCAAAAAGAAAAGGGAAAGCAAGGAAAGGAGACCCTCAGAGTCAGCCAACCATGTTAGTCCTGCACTTGGTCCAAAAGGAAAGGGACATGCTTAAGAAGCCCGTAGAACTCTTAAAAACTCTGTGGGACCTCTGAAAATGAACCACCAGTCATAGCGCTAGGTTGAAGAATTTCCCTGCTGATATATTTGGGTCTGGAAGATTCAAAGGTTGAGAGAAAACAAGTTTGGTGGAACTTGTAGCAGAAGCCACAGTGGTTCACCTGGGGGCACCCATAACACAGATATTTAAAGCATCTACAGTTTCAGTTTAAAAAGTTATTGAGAGAGATGGTCCTGTGGGAACAGACCTTAGGCTGAGAGCAAAGTGCTTCCAGGAGGTTATTTTCACACGCTTTAAAAATTCCAAAGCAAAGACTAATGCTCATAGACACATAGCACGGAACTCACAGGCCTCGGGACCTGGCTGGAGATGCACTAAGGATGGAGAACAGGAGGTCAGAAGAGGAAAAGCAGTAACTCCACAAATGCTTCAATTTCCCCACCACTAACTGTGAAGACTCCTCCGCACAAGAAAGGATGGGAGATTTGTCAACAAACATTGACAAAACTAAGTTCAGTACTGAGGTGTTGAGAATAATGTTCAAAGGAAAATAGAAACTGCAGGGTCCACAAAGTCCATGATGGAGCCTAAAGGAAGAAAGGATACCCCAAATAAGACATGGTGACTCAGACCCGCACCATGGCAGATTTTGCAAGATAGAAATGTCTTGAATACTACCTCCTCCAAAACACCAAAACAGGGTATGGAAGGTGCTGGAATTACCTGATGGGAGATTTCTCGACACTATTTTAAGTTTGTCGGCTTTGGAGTTTGTATACCCAACACAAGAATCTGACTGGCGTCTTGGAACCTGAGATTTTAATTATTTTATTTTATTTTCTTCTTTTTTTTCTTTCTAACTTTTCTTTGTCTGCACTCCTTTTTCAATAGATCATTCAGTCTTTACTGGAACCAGGTACTAAGTTCCAGAAACATAATTTCATGGCAGGCAATTGCTAGAGGGCAAGGGTGATTCTTGTCAATTTCCTTAGACTTTCATGGTGAATCAGGATCTGTGATCCTTTATAAGTCCCATTGACCCTCCAACATTATGAATGTAGGACATATGAGAATCTTTGGTTTATTTTGCTTTAGATTACTTACATTTTTACTCAATTTGGTGGAAGATAGTAAACGTTAACAACTGCTGGAATAGGAATCCTGACTTAACCTAGACATTACAAAGGAAGCAGCTGGGAATAAACAGAAAATAAAAATTCAGAGGACAAAAATTTCCGTTTATTTATTTCTGTGAGATTTAATTTGAAACATTAATTTCTCCTTAAAGAGTGGGAAGGTGGTCATATTTAGTCATATTCAAGGCTTTTGTTTTGCTTTCTTTTGCTTTGTTGTTCAATATTTTGGTCATTGAATTGTTTGGAGAGCTTTGGTATTCCTTGGTACCCATTTCATAACTCCTTTAGGGGATCCAAGTGAATTATATTGGACAATGTGACTCAGAATAATGGATTCACTGAACACAAAATAATCACCTTTATGGTTGATACTATTTGTTTTTATTTATTATCAGTTTGCTTCACTTCCAGGGTTGGCTCATGTGTTATCCATATGTTGCATTTTTCCTACTATACTACATTCTCTTTAGGGCAAGAATATTTTTGTGTGTGTGTGTGGTTTTGTAACCCTAAAATGTAACACAGTGCCGTCCACTAAACAGTGGTCAGTAGGCACAATGAAGCACCTGGAGTGCCTGGGACAATGCTTGGCACATGGCGAGTGCTTCAACACAGTAGACTGGACAGGTCTTCTGTTGATGATGATGAGCTCAAGCAGCAGTGATGATGATAGTAGCTGGTAACAGACACAGCTGGGAAAATAAGATTCAGCTGAAAAAACAGTCCAATGAGTAGCCAGCTAGAGACACAGACATACTGTTTGCTTATGGTCGAACGGTATTTCCAGCATCTGAGCAGGAACCTTACCTCCCACTCTTCGTATGCCTTCTCTTTCCATCATTTGTTACACACAGGAGTCACAGGCTTCAGACTTACCTGCCATGCTTAATTCACTTAAACACTAAGATGAGGCTCCAGCATTTTGCTCTACCCATTGGCAAATAGAGACTTAGGGGGTGAAGGGAGGAGAGGGAATTTTGGCAGAATTTCCCTTAAATATGTGCAGAGTGCTTTATAATATTTTTCTTGGCCCTACCACTCAGTAGTTACCTTTAAATTTACTTTATGTGAAACCAGAGAAACCTTAGCCTAAATAACCATTTCAGGTGAAGTTCAAGCTCACAAATTTTGTTTTACCTGATCGGTCTATCCACGAGCCTTCCCCCAAACTATTGGTCAAACTACCACCTGTGTTTCTGACCCTTTGAAGCCTCTTTTTCTTTTTCCCCCAAGTACGTACCTAATATACATGATAGCTATCATGTATATCTGCAAATACAAGGTGATTATCCGGTTTCCCAATGAGAATATTGAAGAAAATAAAATGTTGGTCAATTCAAATGTTAGTGATATAGGTGAAAAAATAAAATATCTATGCCCAATAATGAATTAGGTAACATGATATTTAAAAATACATACTATATAAAATAATCTTTTAATTTGAAAATTTATTCTTTTGAATTTATGTTTAATGAGAAATGTTTTTCAGATTTTTCCCACGCATCAATGTCTTCCTCATCATTAAACCACTTCTCTTGAGTCATCAAACGTGGTTTCACAGAAGGTATTTCTGCTTCCTTTTTGAGATAAAGTACTCTTTTAAGCTGTGTCTAATGATGACACTTACATTTTTGCCCCAGGCCACAAGTTCCCATTTTTGTAACATAAGGACAGTTTTTTGTTTATTTTCTCATTCACCCTTGAGGGGTTTATGTGTGGTCTCACAAATATATTCACTTACTATTTGGCTTTTAAAAATAATACTCTATATAAATGGCTTGATTGAAAAAAAAATCTGATACCCCCAGGAATTATTACTGGGTGTGTTTAAATTTCTTTGCCTCTTTTTTTTTTTAAATAAATTATATCAAGGGTTCCACTATAAAGAGCCAAAATTAGCCATTTCGGGTTTGTGTGTCTTTCCCAAATGGTATGTTGCTGTTCAGATTAAAGTGACTGAGAAAGCAAATGCAGTATTGGAGAATTTGTGGGGATTTGAAAATAACATAACCTTCTCTTTTTTAACTGATGATTTTTTGGGGGGAAATAAAAATGATGCTTTATATTCATAGATATGTACATGTAAGTTTCACTTACATAAAACCTAGGACATATCTGTCACAAGGGAATTAGCTCTTATTTAGTCAGGGATGTGGCTTCTAGGACAGACACTTTACTCATACCGAGAAAACATGTACAGAGACTTTGTGGGTCATATACACAAAGGACAAGAATGAAGTGGGTTCAGTACTGATCGAATCCAAGGACTAAAAGAATGTGGTATTCGCTTTTGCTTTTCCTCTCACTCTTGACTACTCTCTTTGGCAACTCATCTCTCTTATCTTTACTCACCTCTATATTGGGATTAGTTTTCTCTTCCTTCATAAAGTTCTTCGTGATGAGGGAAAACACACAGAACAAGCAACGGTAGTTCCTTACACCATCCTCAATTAGCAAAAGCAGGGAAAGGAAAAAAGACAAAGCTGTTTCTCCAAATGCTTGACATATAAAAAGTCCCAAAAGAGGACCTGAGATTCCTTGTCCATTTCTTGGACTCTTAGCCTTATCTGATCTTGTGAGTTATTTTAACTGACCTTGCCTAGATGGATCATCTGCCCCTAAAGCGGGTGTTGTGTAACTGCCCGCTCCCCGAGAAGGTTTCCTGAAGAAAGAGGGAGTAAGCTTTACAGGAAAGAGTGGGAAGGGAATTCTGAACCTACCCAAACCACAGAAGTCTACTGTGGACATTTTAGATTCGTTTAAAAGCAAACTAAGTAAAAGATAAGTTCTTACATAAAACCTAAGACATATCTAAGTAAAAGAAAAGTTCTTTTAAATAAAATATTTAGAAATTGCTCTACCTTCTAAATAATTAATATACTACTTAATGCACATTTCTATTTATTTATTTATTTATTTATTTACTTACTTATTTTGAGACAGAGTCTTACTCTGTCACCCAGGCTGGAGTGCAGTGGCACTAACTCAGCTCACTGCAACCTCTACCTCCCGGGTTCAAGCAATTCTCCTGCCTCAGCCTCCCAAGTAGCCGGGATTACAGACGTGCACCACCATGCCTGGCTAATTTTTGTATTTTTAGTAGAGATGGGGTTTCACCATGCTGGCCAGACTGGTTTCGAACTCCTGACCTCATGATCCGCCTGCCTCGGCCTCCCAAAGTGCTGTGTCTATTTCTGAGCTTGCAGACCAGGAAAGACCACTTTGTTCTATTTAACCATTCCTATTGTCATCCTATGTGATGTTTAAAAACTTTTCTGCTGTCCTATTATTCTTTACAGCCTGTAAGAGATGTAAAACCCACAAGGTCTTAGAATCGAGAGCAGGAACTCAGTCCTAATCAATATTTTAGCATACCCGTAATCAAAGCTTTGGATTTTCCTTAATCTATGAATGATTATGCTTCACAGTGAAATATCTTTCTTTCCTCCTGCTCTTTGCAAAAGGCTTCTAACAGCCTCCCTCACCTACCTTCAACGACTTTTCCCAGCTGCAGGGGATTAAACAAGTTATGCGATTTTCCTAGCAGTAAACTTTCTGAACAAATAGAACAGTACCTAACAGTTTTCCATTGTGGTATTAGGGAACTTTTCAAAGCTTTAATTTTTTTTTTTTTTTTTTTTTTTTTTTAGTTCTTTTCCATTAGGTTTTAATTGGCAAAGTTTTATAAGCAAAATTGAGCAGGAGAATTAGATTTTCACTTATAAAAAGTTTCCAATTAGAAAAGCTTAATTAAACAATCCAGTTCTTGCCGCCTTCTTTCCCTTTACATGATCTGGGTGCAGGTATTCCAAAAAGGAGAAGGGAGGGCTTAAAAAATCAGAAGATGTCAAATTTCAACATCTGCAACAGCGCTAATGGTGTAAAATGAGTATAGGACAATTTTGTTATGAGTTCCAAATTGCAGCTACTACTCAGTCAGATGGGACGGTGGGATGAGCAACTCTCTTGTTCCTGAAAGTTACAAAAGAAAACCTTTGTTCCAAGTAGAAAATCTAAAAGAAAACCTCAGCTTTCTAAGAAAAGAAATTGCTTTAAAAGTGTCAAAGTTGGGAGGCCAAAGTGGGTGGATTGTTTGAGCTCAGGAATTCGATACCAGCCTGGGCAACAGGGTGAAACCCCATCTCTACTTAAAAAATACAAAAAAAATTAGCCAGGTGTGGTGGCGGGTGCCTGTAATCCCAGCTACTTGAGAGACTGAGGCAGAAGAATTGCTTGAACCCGGGAGGCAGAGGTTGCAGTGAACCGAGATCGTGCCATTGCATTCCAGCCTGGGAGACAGAGTGAGACTCCATCTCAAAAAAAAAAAAAATAAAATGTCAAAGTCAAAATAAAAATGAAGAGATGAATCTCTATATTTAATATTTTATTTAGGAAGAATGAATTGCAATTCAGGGAATACACACCCACTAGGTGTCTTCACTATGTCCAAAGAACACAGAGAAGATTGGGTATTACAAAAAGAGACATGTCTGTCTCGCTCTTTGGGAAAGTTTATTGACTATGAGAACTGGGAGAGCTGGCAAGTTTGGTTGGTGAGTGACAGCAGTGGGTAAAGTTAGTTTTAGAGTTGCAGCAGCTTCAGAAGTCATTAGGTAAAACTTGTTTCAGGTTGCACAGGTGGTTTCAGCAGCCAGGCTTGCAGAGAATGATATTTTTGAAGCAATGTTACGTGTCCTGAGTGCTTTTGCCTCTTGGTTTCTCGACTCTGTTTTAGCTGGGTGTGACAATAATGACTGAATTCATATGATCAACTGTCACAGAAGCTACTTTGAAAAGCTTACAGCTATCAAAAATTCCACCATGCTGATCACCTCAGATCCTTTTTCTTGTTCACTCTGCCTAGAATTCTCTTCTCTCGGGTGCTCACATAACCAAGGTTGTCAGACTTTGCAAATAAAAATACACATGCTCTGTTACATGTGAATGTCAGATAAACAACACGTACATTTTTGCTATGCATGCTATAAACTGACACTATAAATATTTGTTGTTTATCTGAAATTCAATTGTAGCTGAGTATCTGCATGAGTCTTCTCAAGCTGCCATAACCAAGTACCACAGACCAGAGGGCCTCAACGACAGAAATTTATTTTCTCACCATTCTGGAGGCTGGAAGTACATGGTCAAGGAGTTGGCAGGTTTGGTTTCTCCTGAGGTCTCTCTCCTGGGCTTGTTGACGGTCGCCTTCTTGCTGTGTTCTCATGTGGTTTTTTATCTGTGCACATTCCTCCCTGGTGCCTCTTTCTCTTCTTCAAAAGCCACCAGTCTTATTGTATTAGGGTCCCACCTTTGTGACCTTATTTAACCTTAATTGCCTCATTGAAGGACCTATCTCTAAGTGGGGTCATCTTGGAAGTTAGGGCTTCAGTACATGATTTTTGCCAGGGGATACACAATTCAGTCCGTAACAGCCAACTTATTTTATCAGGTAACCCTGCAGATGGCTTCTGTCTTCCCCCTCATGAGATCACAACTCAGAAGCCATCTTCTCAGGGCTGCCTTCCCAGGCCCCCTATTTAAAATTATAACCTCCACCCCCTACCCAGCCCCATCCCTCCTTCCCTCCTTTCTAGATTCATTTTCTCCTCCCATTTACCACTCTTGGTTTTACTTGGTTATGACTTGTCTCTTCCCACTTGAAGGTTAGCTTCCTGAGGGCAGGTAGTTTTGTGTAAACTTTTTATCTACTGTATTTGAAAACCAGTACCTATTGCATGGTACTGACGCTGGTTTGGATCTGTGTCTCCACCCAAATCTCCTGTGGAATTATAATCCCCAGTGTTGAAGTGGGGCCTAGTGGGAGATGATTGCATCATGGGAGCGGTTTCTGATGGTTTAACATTACCCAACTTGGTGTTGTCACAGCAAGAGTGAGTTATCGTGAGTTCTGGTTGTTTAAAAGTGTGTAGCACCTCCCCCCATCTCCTGCTCTTCCTCTGGCCATATAGGACGTGCCTCCTTCCCCTTCACCTCTGCCATGATTGTAAGTTTCCTGAGGCCTCTCCAGAAGCAGAAGCTGCTATGCTTCCTGTACTGTCTGCAGAACAGTAAGCCAGTTAAACCTCTTTTCTTTATAAATTACCCAGTCTCATGTATGTCTTTATAACAATGCAAGGACGAACTAATACAGGCACCAATCAATGTTTCTTCAACAAATCAACAGGCACCAAGTGGGAAGGAGGAAGGCACTGTCTATGGCTCTCACAGCTAACAGGCCCATGGAGAAGAGCAAAATTTTGCTAAGTATAGAAGATTCCAGAGCTGCCTCCATATCCAGGTCATTGTGCTGTGAAATACTTGAGCATTTCTCTAACTTTCATGAACCTGGGCCACTCGCTAATAATACAAGCTCCTGGGCCTCATTCTCAAGCAGTTGATTCAATTGGACAAGGGCTGGAGATAGAAATCTGCATATTCAACCAACATCTCAGATGATCCTGACATGTGGACAATTCACTGGAAAAGATAATTCTAAAATCAGCTCCAAAACCAGTTTGGATCAGACAAAAGGAATGCAAGAATTGAGGAAGAAGGTACTTCTTGAATTACAAAACCTTCGGTTCATGAAAACTGTTTAATGTTTGCTTATGCCCAGAGCTTGTTACTGAAACTCTCCTCAAAATCATTAATCTGGATTTCTATTGCAACTTTGCTCGGGTTGCTGCCCTCATTTTCCCAAGCTTTATTCCCAGGGCCCAAGCTTAGGTTCTATGCTGAGGAGTCACATCTGGACCTGGAAGTAGATAGGATGGGCCTTCACCTGTCGGATGAGCTATGAGGGGCTAGGGCCTGCATTAGGGGACCAAGAGAGGTTATCCAATGAAGGAAATCCCTGAAAGTGGACACAGAGCAAACCAAGATCCAAGGGGACCATACATAAGCGTGCTTGGGAGCCTCAAGGCAAAGCCAGGAGAGCCATTGAGGCAGGGTGGTGAGTGGAAAGGGAGGGAGCTGTCAGCGACCCAGAACTGGCTGACATTTCCCGGGCTCTGAAGCTCTGGTCTGCCTCACTCCACACCAGGAAGTCCATATCCCTCTGCATCGATTTCTTCTCTTGACACAGCAATTCTGCCTGTCGAGTTGCAGGATTCAGCCTTATCTCATCTTACTTTGGGCAAAGCTGGAAGCCCTCGCTCCCTACACGCGCCAGCGTAGCCTTTGCCCATTTCTCTGACTTAATGTCATCTTTCTTCTTCATTCCTCTGTATTAGTGTACTCCTCTCTTTCAGTCCGTATCTCAGGTCTGCCAGCCCTGGTACACTTTGACATGGATTTGTTTCCTGGGAAGTTCTTTACTTTACGACCAGATGACTGTGTTGAAGAAGGATAGAAAGACGTTCCTCTCTGATTTAGGCTAACCTGCTGGTAGTAGATCTTATAAAACTGTAGGCAACCAATTTAAAGCTACCTTTTAAAGTCTCCACATTTCTCTGGAAAATACAAACACTTTCACATACAACCCTGAAACATTTCTTTCTTGTAACGTTTCCAATCATGCTTTTTTATTTTAATTAAACTCTGCCACTTATCAAAAAGAACTTACACCAGCTTCCTAATCATTTTTGGAATACCTGTCTTCCTAAAATATGCCTAACCTGAGATACCTATAGAAATACTGTATTTTCTTCTCCACATTTATTCTATTTAGAAGAAGTCAAGAATAATATTTTAATTTAATGTATTAAATTGTTTCTTGCCATATTCTGTTTTTTTTTTTCAGCTGGTACTAAATTAAGTGTGCAATTTATGAAAACTTTTTTTAAATTAGTAATTCAAAATTCACATATATTATAAAACTAACAATGTGTTTTAAAAATTCAAAATCATATGTTCAGTATCACTTCATAAGTGGCACATAGTAAATGCTCAAGAAATATTGGTTGAATTAATAAAATGAAGGAAATGAAAGCATCAGGAGGTTAACCACTCAGCCACTAAATTGCTTTATGATTTGGGGTTAGTAGGGTAACTTTGAGCCTCCGTTATTTCTCTCACAATATGTTATAAGCATCAAGTGTCATAAATATTCAGGAAATGCCTTGAAAACATTAAGTTGCAAATATAAGTAGTAGTATTTTTTGCAGAAGCAGAGACTAGTTTCTTCACTTGGGCTAATAGCTGGCCCGTGTGTACCTCTTTTTCTTGCTACATGCGAGATTACCTTCGAATCTACATATCAGCCACAATGACAATCTTGGCATGAGGTTTTGCAGGAATGCCAAGTGACATGGGTCCGAGGGTCCTGGAACGAATGAGAAATGGCTGTTGAGGACGAAGAGATGCAATTCTGTTGACCACAGTTCTCTTCTTCTGATGCCAAAACTCCCATTCCTGTTACTTCCACAAGATCACTGTTTGCTCATCCACATCAAGGCAGCCAACACGCCCTAAGAGCAACCTGTGTCCAGTTGAAAAAGATGGACAGCATCCTGCCTCATCTCTGTCTGTGAACGGCAAACTGGAAAGAAACTGACCTGAGGTCATTTCTTTCATGTTGGGCTGTATACACCGTTTCTGTGTTCCCTGTTATGAGCAAGCTATGATGGAAGGCTGAAAATACTCACCATGGTGTGTTCAGTCATTCAGCCATGCACGAACAATCAGCTGCTGCATGATATGTGTCTTGCTCTTTAAAAAAAAATCCATTTTATGTGTATTCAGATTCCACTTTTAATTTTCAGTGGTGATCTAGAAATCTGCACATATGACTATAATCTTTAAAAGATTAATATCAGAAAGAGAAAGCCTTATAGACGCTAACTTTGAAGAGAGGGTCCAAGGGGAAAAATAGGGGTGATGCTTTGGAAAGAAAAAAGTTAAATATAATGAGAAAAAGCCAAGAAGAGAGATCCCTTTTTCTTGCTGTATCAGTTAGCTGTGCTGCATAACAAATTACGCCAAAATCCAGTGACTTAGAACAGTGAGCATTTATTATTTCTTGCTACTTTGCTCATCACCTGGGCACACCTGCCAGTTTGTGCCAGGCTTACTCATGCAGGTCAGGTAAGGCCAGGTTTAGGCCATTGAGAGGTAGACGTAGGATGGCCTGACACATGTCTGTGGTTGGTTGGCTGTTCCTGGGGCAACAGACAGACTAGGCCATATGTCTCCCAACACGCAGCAGGTTAACCCAGGCTTGTATATATGGCTATGGATTTCCAAGTGAGTAGAAGCATACAAGGTCTTTGGAAGCCTGTGATTGGGTTTAGAACATGCTACCCCACAATATAGCACCTTGGAATTTGAGAAAACAGCAGAAGTAAGCAGGTCATTCTCACCTTCCTCTCAATCTTCTCCCTTAAAGCTGACCTTCTCCTGAAGTAGGTCATAAAACCTTTGTTCCAGAGGTGCCCTCCCTGTACCTGGAGGAAAGAAATATTCTTACCCTTGAGGACACAGAGAAATCCAGAAGGATCTAAACAAACAGGCTTTGCTAAGTTTCCCCCAGTTTATTACTATTACGTCATACCCCCATTTTCCAATCATACTTCTTTCTGCACAACTGTTTACTCTTTATCAAAGCTAAACATAAAAATAGTTTTTTCTCTTTCTTTGAATCTTCGTTTCTGAAGTCTTCCATGTAATGTACAAGTTACATTAAATTGTTATGCTTTTCTCTTGATGATCTGTTTTTTGGTTATAAGGAGTTTCAACCACAAACCTAGCAATGGATGAAAAAATAAATCTTCTTTCCTACCATGGGCATAGTACAGTATCACCTCTGCTTCAAGCAACTGACCAAAGCAAGTCATAAGGCGGGCCACATTCAAGGGGTAGAGTATCAATTCTGTGCCCTTATGGGAGGAGCTGTGAAGTCTCTTTTCATAGGATATGGATTCAGGGAGGGCTGGAAAATTGTTCCCTTGGCTGCAGTCAATATACTACGCTTGCCTTTCATAAACTTGTGAAAGCCCTACATGAGTGGGGATGTGTTTTTGGTAGAGTGCACGAAGCTGGAGGTAAGGGTTCCTGTGTAACCCTTGCATTCCCCAAAGGCATGTGAAGCAGACTGTGGCACAGGCCCCTGGAAAATCCCCCCAATATTAAAAAACCCATAACCTTTTCTTCTCCATAATTAAGCCTCGTACTCAAATGTCAGCCAACGCATATTTATTGAGTATCCAGCTACGTCTGGCACTAGGTGGAGGGTGGGGAAGGGGTGCAGGGATGAACCACAAGGACATAGTTCCTGACTTCAAGCTAACAGAGAAAGCAGACAGTAAATGACTCCATGTGTGTTTAGTAAAGCACAGGGCCTGCCACTTCTCCAGCACTAACCCTCAGCATTTCTCTCTCAGATAGATGTACTTGCATTTTCTCATTGCATTTCCTTGCTGTTTGGGCCTCTGGGCCTCTCTACAGACTGGTTCCTTTGCTGGATGTGTTCTCTCTGTACTGACAGTTTACATCTTGTCTTCACCCCTCCTGCTCAGCTCCCACCCACCCCTCCGTCTCCAGCTTCAGTGTATCATCTCTTCTGGGAGGTCCTCCTTGTATCTTCTGTGAACTCCAGGGTTCCCTCTCGTAACAGTGTAAGTCTTATCTTGTCTCTTCCCTGTAACCCTGCCCCTCTCTCCCAGGAGTCTCAGACTATCCTCCCAGTGACACGAGAATCATTTAGAGCTGAAAACTTCTGGGAATCAATAGCTGCAAGAAGAGGCCTTTTCTGAACACCCTTTATCTCTCTAAACGCAAAGCCTCTCAAAGGAGTTCAGTTGTCATAAATTCCCTCCCCAGGAATTTCACAACCAGAGAAAACGCACCCTTATCACTAGAGATGAGAAGTCGCATCAGCACCTGAAAAAGAAATCACCTAAACAGATATTGTCATAAAACAATCGGAAATCCCATATGTTCTCCTAAGGGCCCGTTTATTTTTCCTAAAAGTCATGTGGACTCCCAGAAGTGTCCCCTTACCCTTCTTCATCCCCTATTAAGATGCTATTTAAGCCCCACTCTTCCAACCCCGTCCCTGACTCACATTTTTTGGCGAAACCCTGTGTGTGCCTATGTAGTTATATCCGAGTTTTTTTTACCCCCCTCTTGCTAAATTGTCTTTTGTCAGTTTAGTTTGTGGACCTCCAAAAACTGAACCTAAGAAGGTAGAGGGCAAGTCTTTTTTGTCCCTGACACTCTAAAACTGATTCAAGGGAGATTCTCTTTCTGTCCACTATAATGTTTCCCAAACCTATCACAGGGTCTAGAAAAGAGGAGGGCTCAGTAAACGTTAACTGAATTCCTGGATTACAATAGCTACTTGACTGGCGTTTCTAAATTTCAGTTCTTACTCTCTACAGAGAAAGGAAAGTGAGCACTTGTTTATTTTCTCCAAATGCTTTAAAATGACAAATCCTTAAGCCAAGAGTTGGCAAACTACAGACCCACATGCCAGATCAAGGCCACCACCGTTTTTTGTAAATAAAGTTTTATTGGAACACAGCCCTGCCCATTCAATTATGTTCTAGGGCTGCTATTGTGCTACAGAGGCCATATGGTCCGCCCAGCCTACAGTATTTGCTGTCTTTTTGTAGAAAAAGTATGAGCAGACAGGAAGAGTGTCCAGGGACTACAGGAGTTTAATCAACTTGAGCAATCAGACTGTTTTACATCCTCCCAGCTGACAGCCTGTTTTTCCCCAAATACTGTGTGGAATGCGGTCACATCATCTGTTGAAGCCAGCTCCTGACCGACCCCAACAACTTATAGATGAACCTGAGTGAACTGTCGTCAGTTCCATGCTAATTTCTCCACTGTGGGAGGAGCTACAGCTTCATTAGCATAACGTGAGACCCGATGTTGCTGGCACGATGACTCACTGGGTCTGCACAAAAGGGGCCTCTCCTCTATGTGCGGTGACGCACCCTCTCCTCTCTCGCCCCCATAAAACCCTCCTGTTGCTTCCCTTGGGGAGACACCGCTTTGGAGAACACTTGTAGTGCTCTCCTTACTTGTGACAAGTAATAAAACTCCTATTGATTAAAATCCTGCATTCTCGTGTTACTCCCCAGGCAAATAAACCCTGTTTTTTTCTCGGGTGACAAACCTTTACAGACTTCTAATCTAACTAGCTTCTATCTGAAGGGATCTTCATTCAGCAAACATTTTGTAAGTGACTACTCTATTTCTCACACTGTTAGGCGTTGATAAATTGCAACGATAAATGCAACGCTTGCCTGAAAACATTGATGTGCATTAACATGGCATTTGAGGAGCCAGAAAATTTCCAGATTTTGAAAAGTCCCTTTATACTATTTACAGGCAAATTTTAAACTGGTAGCTATTAAATTCTCTGTCAGAGAGTTGGTAAACGGTGAAATGTCAAGAGAAACAAACCAAACAAACATGTTTATGCTTGAAAATGTGGAAAAAAGAATGAAAGACAGAACTGAGCTAATTCTAGGTTCTAAGGTTTTATTTTAAAGGGTACGGGCTGGGTGCTGTGGCTCACGCCTATAATCCCAGCACTTTGGGAGTCTGAGGCGGGTGGATCACGAGGTCAGGAGATCCACACCATCCTGGCCAACGTGGTGAAACCCCATGTCCACTAAAAATACAAAAATTAGCTGGGCGTGGTGGTGGGCACCTGTAGTCCCAGTTACTTGGGTGGCTGAGGCAAAAGAATTGCTTGAACCCAGGAGGCGGAGGGTGCAGTGAGCCGAGATCGCACCACTGCACTCCAGCTTGGAGACAGTGAGACTCTGCCTCAAAAAAAAGGGGGGGGGGTGGTACAAGAGAAAATAGTAAAATGAAAAGGATAAAATGTAAAGAAATCTGTTGGAGGAGGGGTATTGATCTGAAGGTCTTGAGGCAGGAGTAAGGACTCAGTCTCCATGGGCGCCAGGCAGGAAACCCAAATGAGTAAGACACACAGGGTGTAGGGAAAGCCAGTGTGCCTCTTGGCCATCTTTCATTCTCTGGCTTTCTATGGAGACGTAAGTGTAGGAAGATACTTCTCTACCAGAAGAAAAGGAAATTAATTCCAAGACAATGATAATGGAGAGTGATGCAGCTTCAGGGGTGGGGGGCACTGGAGCCCAGGAGAAGTGGGGCACATGCCCCTTCCAAAGAGGGTGGCTGCTCCTCAGAGCCTCCTAATCCCAGTCTCCTGGGAAAATAGGAAGACAGGACTAGTTTTGTGTCATCTTTCCAGTTTCCAAGTGAAGCTGGAGACCCACCTCTTTCTGTGAAATATCTTCTTTTAAATATTGGCTTGAGCTTCCTAAGGGCCATAATGAAGGGAAAACAGGTCCCAAATGTGGGCAACCATTGAGGCTCCAGTAGAAGGGATCTTGTTGGTTAGGAGTTCGAGACCAGCCTGGCCAAGATGGTGAAAGCCTGTCTCTACTAAAACTACGAAAATTAGCTGGGTGTGGTGGCACGCACCTGTAGTCCCAGCTACTCTGGAAGCTGAGGCAGAAGAATTGCTTGAACCCAGGAGGTGGAGGTTGCAGTGAGCCGAGATTACGCCACTGCACTCCAGCCTGGGCGACAGAGTGAGACTCTGCCTCAAAGAAGAAAATTAAAAAAAAAAAAAGAAAGAAAGAAAAAAGAAAGGACCTTTTATGTATAAGGCAGTGAATGTAAAATATTATTCACAATTATTTCAACAATACAAGTTTTTTCAGAAGAAATGGTAGCCACTCAGACATGGCAATCTCTGGTATTTATTGACGCTGATGGGGGAAAGAGATTTGCTTTGAAGTGACTTGACTGATAATGTTGTACTTGTCTTCACTCTGCAATTCTTCAGCCTGGGCCTTCATTTCAACAGGCACCAATACCGGTCCCAGCTGGATATCAGCTAATTATGTCCAAAGACATTAGCTGATAATGACTTTAAAGCCTTACATTTGCAAGAGTTATTTAAATTTTAAATAAGAACTCAAAGATGGAAATGCCATCTTCTTTCTTACCATTCCTTTTACCAAGAACCAAAGCATTATTAAACAACAAAGCATGAAACAAATGAGTTGAGGGCCTCAATAGATCACAGATGACACGGCACATTTTAGATTTCAAGTGGCATCAATTAATTAATTTAATAATAATAAAGCTTTTCTTTAGTTCTGGAGGTTATTAGGAGTCTTTATTGGTACTCTTTATGACATTCCAGCATCCTTAAGGAAATAAATCTAATTAATGGGAATAAATGTGAAGTTTCAAGAGAAAAAGAAAGTGTTTTTTCTTTGTCTTTTTTTTTTTTTTTTTTAGCTAAGAGCACTGGATCTGTTTACTGGAAAGATTCTATTTTAATGTTGGCCACTCACACAGCTGAACTTGATTATGAAGAGAGAAATTGTTTGGTTCATTAGGCTTTAATTATAGAGATGAATTATTATGGATAAAAAGAGGAAGCCGCAGAATTATGGAGATTGAATTCCAGTTCAATAAACAACTTCAAATATCTTGACTGGAGACATAAACTAGTCATATTCTTTTTTTCCCAGTGTAATTTGATGTCTGTTGACAAATGATGTTGGAATGTCCCTGGAAAAAAAAAATCTTCATATTTACAGTGTGTTAGAAGCTATCATTTAAATTACACTTCCTTCCCTAATTATATTTTCTGACGGCGTATGTAGATAGATAGGTGTTTCTTCCACATCAATTTATTTTGTATAATAATGACAAAATGTTGCATTTCTGTTTTGCCACTATTCATGTAATCAGATTGCATTTATAATAGCTCAAAAGCCCTCCATTGGAACCCCGATGTATCAAAAGACAAGCTGGAAACCCTGAGCTTGATATTTAAGGACTTTCAGAATCACATCCAACTCAAATACTTAATATTATCATTCAGTACTTTGTTGTAAAGGTGCAAAGCTTCTGCTATAACAAGTGTTCTATTCACCATCTCACAAATAGTCCTTACCTATTCCTGCTTCTGAGATTTTAGGCGCATGTCTTCCTAGCCTGAATTTGCCCTTTTAAATTCTACTTCCCTAATGCCTAAATGTCAGGCCCAGTTAAAATAATACTTCCTTTGGCCTTCTGAGCATAGGACTCGGTGGATGTTGATACCTCTCTCTGATTTTACAAAACACCTAATATCTATAACATTCTTCTTAAATCCTCATACATTCTTGGTAGTCTTTTACTCTGAAGTCATTCAGTGAGATTTTCAGCTCCAGACACATAGTTTCTTATTACCTTAGCATAATAGTTCTATCAAAACATTGTTTAAAAAAGCAATACCTATATGGCAATAGAAAATCTGAAAGCTGTCTATTTGATGGTATCAAAGAAATATTTTGAAACTCTTAAGTGTGGTAATATTATGGTGGTTATGTGGTTGGGTTTTTTTAAGAACTTTTTTTTATAGTAGTTATGTGTGAAGTAATGTAATGTCTAGAATTTGCTTAAAAGTAATAGAGGAGAGACGTAATTTAGGGTATAGACAATATGTAGGGGAAGGAAAAATGTCTTCTGCTATTCTTAGGTTTGTGGCTAAAGCCACTTGAACAAAAGACAGATTAACAAGAGAGAGCATACAAATGTATTTAATGTACATTTTATGTGACATGGGGGCCTTCATAAAGGAGTGAAGACCAGATAATCAAACCTGAGCTAGGCTTGATGAAGAATGGAGAGTCATGGAGAAATAAGATTCTCGGTGAGAGTAGGATCCAATGGTAGTAAGCTGAGGGGACTTAGTAGGGCCTGTTTGTTCTTCAGATTTTTTCCATGTCTCTGTGTGTTCAGAGAGAAAGATGTTCATTTCCTCCAGGTATAGGGAGGGCACCTCTCACATTAGGGTCTTGTGACCTGCTTCCAGAGAAGGTCACAAAATCTTTCCTAGGTTCTATAAGCTGCTTCAGGGGAGAAGAGCAAGGGAAGGTCAGAAGGATGTTCCTGCTTCAGCTGTTTTCTCACATTATGCCAAGGTGCAGCATATTGGGGGAGCGTGTTCTGAACCCCATCAGCAACAAGAATGACCAATCATCATTGATGGCTGTGAATTTC
>NW_012102088.1:2208285-2234094 GCF_000951045.1 Mandrillus leucophaeus | reverse complement strand
TTTTTGTAATTTAATAAAGCGAAATAATAGGCCAGGCACAGTGGCTCATTCCGGCACTTTGGGAGGCTGAGTTGGGAGGATCGTTTCAGGGCCAGGAGTTTCAAGATCAGCTTGGGCAACATAGCAATAAATACCCTATCTCTACAAAAAATAAAATAAATTAAACAGATATGGTGGCACATGCATATAGTTCCAGATACTTGGGAGGAAGGGAAGGGAGGATCATTTGAGCCCAGGAGGCAGAGGCTGCAGTGAGCTGAGATTGTGCCACTGCATTCCAACCTGGGTGACAGTGAAACCCTGTCTCTAAATAAATAAATAATAATAGTAAAACAAGAACTCTTAGAGGCAGCAAGAGAGTACTGAGAAAAGGTACTATTCTCAAAACAGAATAGCCACTTGGTCTTGGGTAAGTCACTTCGCCTTTCTGAAGCTTCAGCACTCTCTCAAGATGTTTCAGTGAATGCCCCAGCCTCAGCCACTTTCAGCTCTAAAGTGCTGTGAATGTAGGCATTTAGGAATCAAAGATAGATTTTTTTTTGAAAATGAGAGAATATATAAACTCTCTAGAGTGATCACTTTAACACCAACAAAGTATAGTCCCTCTCGGGAGGGAAATAAAACACACATAAACTCAACAGGGGAAAAGGGGAAGAAAGGTGGACTGATGGCCACAAGGTAATGAAGCTTCCATTCCAGGGTTTGTTTTGAGAGCAGTGACTTGGCAAGAAAAATGTTCTCTCCTGAGATCTGTAAGCCTTAAAGGCCTGGAGGGACTTGGAGTTTCAGCCTCAGTTCAGCCCAGATTGGGTTCACAAAGTCACTCTGGACATATGGTTGGTTTGAATCAGGGAATTGAAAGAAATATTAAATCACAGAGTGTGAAAAGACCAAGGAAAATAGGTTAGGCAGGTGAAGGTCAATCCAACCAGAACCAGGTTGTATTTTATGGTAGGAGAGTGCCGGGTCTAAACATTCTGTAGTCTATTCCAGCATATTTTTGCTCAGTGACCAAGAAGCCTTCTTCCCATGCAATTGAAATTATTCTTTTCAACAGGGGCCCATGTCTCATTGCCGAGTCTTCTGTAGGCAGGGAGAATAAATTACGTTTCAGTTTCATGATCATCAAAAGCCCTTCAAATAGCTGAAGGCAGAGAACAAGTTATCTTGAGCCTTGCCATCGTTAACTAGCCTCTTCAAGACAGGCAATTCACACAGATAAACTGTAGGGGGGAAAAGAGCACTTAAAACATCTCTGGATAATCAGCATGGAGGTATTTGCGTTTTACTGAGCACAAGTGTCAGACATCTGGGGAGCAGTGATACTCCGCTTGTTAGCATGGTTGACTTTCATTGATCCCAAGCCTTGATGATGACAGGCGGCTCCTTTAATATGTGAGTTCTTACTGCAATGTGTTGCTGAAGCTGAATATCGTATACTAAGATTATGGGAAAACAAAGCAAAATAAAATCCATTCTTCTAACTTTGAATATGTCTGCAACTAATAGGAGAAAAAACAACTCTAATTTGTTGAGTGCTTGCAGTTGTGGCAAAGGCCTTTGAACAACTGTTTGTATTATAATCACCTTAATAAAAAAATATTTCCCTATATAACAAGTGAGGAAATGTAGAGTGACAGAGTTGGAATTTCAGAACAGATGACACCTAAAGCTATTTCCATGCTTAGTAGTTTCTCTACCTCGGCTACACATTAGAATCACCTGAGAAACTTCAAAGAAGGCTGCGGCCCTACCCCTCTGAGATTTTAACTCAATTTGCTTTGGGTGAGGCACCGGTACTTTTTTATTTTTTTATTTTTTGGAGATGGAGTCTAGCTCGGTCACCTAGGCTGGAGTGCAGTAGTGCAATCTCGGTTCACTGCACCCTCTGCCTCCAAGGATCAAGCAATTCTCCTGCCTCAGCCTCCCAAGCAGCTAGGATTACTACTAGTTTTTTATTTTATTTTATTACAAGTAGCTAGGTGGCATATACCACCATGGCCAGCTAATTATATTTGTATTTTGGTAGAGACGGGGTTTCACCATGTTGGCCAGGCTGGTCTCGAACTCCTGACCTCAGGTGACCCGCCTGCCTCAGCCTCTCAAAGTGCTGGGATTACAGGCATGAGCCACTGTTCCCGGCAGCATCAGTATTTTGTATTTGGGGGTTGGCCAATACACACTGAGAGAATCATCTGCCAGTAGCAAGTAGCTTTCTCGCTCTTCCCCTTGGTCTGTATAACAAGGGGTTTGGTCTGATATATCTCTAAGGTGAAGAAGCAGCTTAGTGGATAAGCATGCAGGCTCTAGAAGCCACCTGCCGGGGTTCAAATCCCCTCTCTGCCACTTGCTAGCCTTCTGGGACTCTGTTAACCTGTCTCCAAAATAGGGATACGACCAGTACCTATCACAAACAGTTGTGTTGGGAGAATAAGTGTAAAGTGTTTAAAAGACTGTCATCTCCTCTCCTATGTCACTGCTATTATCAGTGGTTGGCCCATCTCACTATGAGCCATGCAGAGCCCAGCCTCAGACGTCTTCTTCATGTGCTCTCTGAAGACAGCATTTCACTGTCATTCACAGATACTCTTCTGCTTCCCTGGGTCTAACCTGTCACCTCCCACTTCTCTGATCTTTACTGTTTTCATATTTCCCGATTACAGTCTTCGCCTAAAACTTTGGTTCCCACAAGTTCGGGGGTTCATTATTCTATTGTATCTACTTTTTGTCGATTTTAATTTTTCCATTTAAAAAAGCTAAAATTGTTTTAATAAAATAAAATAATAAAACGAGCCTACACTGTCTCTCCTATCTCATGCATGCACCATCTGGTTTCCAAAAATGTGTACCAGTGGTTTCTGTCTCACACGTATTATTGTATGTTATTATTCATAAATCCATTATGAAACCTCATTGTTTATCTGTATGAATGCCTATTCACCTGGATTTACCATTGAATCATTCAAAATACCCCTTCTGGGGAATGTGTTGCTTTTTCTAATATTAACACGCGATCTTTACTCTATGTCCCAAGAATGCAGACTGCTAAGTTTAAATGTATTTGTTATATATCACTGTTCCTGTCTTAGATAGTCAGGCATTTTTCGCTAAGGGTCTCATTATCTACAAGGCTTCGATTGTTTACTGTGTTGCTGTCTTGAGGTGTATTACCAGCCTCTCTTATCCTCTGGATGCCTTGGTAACATGCATAATGAGAGTGATGGTGGAAACTTAAGGTTTAGAGTAATAGCACTTACAACTCTTAGAACGGTACAATATTAAATTTATAGGAACCTTAGTGATCTTCTAGGCTAATCCCTCACTTTGCAGATATGGAAACTGAGGCCCCAAAAGGGGCAGCACTTGCCTGAAGTCCCACAGCTATTGAACAGCACAAACTCTTTCTTACTGTCAGATGTCTTTCCTAGTCAGTATCTGTGATGAAAGAGAATGTAGTGAGGGCAGAGTGGAGAGCGGAGTGAGGATCACGTGCGTGTGGGGGAATTGCTTTCAAAAAGTAAAAGTTGCAACTGGCCTAGCTTCAGCAAATTTCTTAGGCCAGTGGTTCTCAAACCTTACAGCGCATTGGAATTCCCTGGAGGGCTTATTAAAACACGGATTGCTGGGACGCTGCCCCAGAGTCTCTGATTCAGATCGCCACGGAACCTGAGCATTTGCATTTTTAACAAAGGGACTACCCTTTAAGAACCAGAGTCTTAGGTGAGGACAAGAGAACTCATGTTCCTGACTCCCAATTATTATCATTGTTGCTGTTAATCATTATTGTTATTATTCTCAAGTCCAGTGCTCTTCCCAACACATGGCTGTGATTCCTTGCAAGGTGGTTTATATTGGCATCCACACACTAGGTTTTCTCCCTCTTTTCCTTTTCACTGTTATCCTTCTTCCTCTGTCATCTCTGAGGCTTCTGTTACGTGTCTAATGATGAACAATGCTCTGCTTGAACAACACAGAGGAGCTACCGTGCTAGAGTGGTCGCTCTATGTATTCAAGCACTGTTGGTGGCTAGAACCTCAATGAGGTCATTTCAGCTCTGCAATGTGGTGGGAGAGGTAGGCAATCATTTGCATTTACAATCTCCAGTCAAGAGAAGCCAAGAGAATGCTTTCATATTCTTGATAAGTTATTTCTTCTGACTCACTCATAATTCCAGTTGTGACTCAACATCAAAGGAGTAATGTTTGAATGGCTTAACCAGAGTTGTTAGAACACTGATCACAAGCCAGATACCAGATACCAGGACTGCTTTCCCTTGATAATAGCTTCTGAACCTCTTTCCCTTATAATGACAACTCAAGTGGAAATGCCTCGTGCAACTGATACGTACGTTGGCTAGATAGCATAAGAAATTCTATGCTGAAAATAAGAGGCATACTGCCATCCACATTATAGATGGTAATGAACGTGGGATTGTGTTTCCACTAACAGTGAATCACACATTTCAATTTGAGCAAGTATTTTATGATGTCTGTCCATAGGAAAGATGCTAATATGCTCCAGAAGTTGTGAAAGGACCTTTCTTCTATCCATTGCTAGAAAAATCGTTGCAAAAACACATCCCGAGTAGATGAGAAAGGGACAAATTCGATCTCCTGGGGGAAAATCATGCTGCATTCAAACCCATTGATAAGAAAAACTTCAGTCTCTAAAACCATAAATACTTAAGAATTCCTAATACCTGGATAATCTGATTCTTCTACAGTGTCTTGACTTCTAAACTTTCCTTGTTGATGAATGGTTCGGTCTTGTTTGATTTTTATTTTTAATATATTTCTGCCTCACCTAAAGTCATTTCATTGATTCTATTTTCACTCAACTAAGTTGCACCTTACTAGGTCTTTGCAGTGGTTGCAATGTACTTGAACAAATAAATGAGAACACAGGTAAGATCTGTGCAGGTGTGGGATCTAAAACAGGGGATGCCCAGGGACGGCAGGAGGGGTCGCTCAAAACAGAGCTCCTTCCCTCCTTTCCCTGCCAAGCCAAGGCTATTACCATGTTGTACATTGTGCCATTCTGTCATTTTTCAGTTCTCTAATTTTTTCCAGCTGTGAGCCAATCAGATTGCTGACACCCCTTTTATGTCTCTTGCAGCATTATCTAGGGATTCATTATTTAAGAAGTCATTTTACCCATGTGTATATGTGTGTACACACAGAGAATAAAGTCCCTCTTGTGCTGTTAGTATGATGTCAGGGGCAGTTTCTCACTCCCTTCTACAAAGCCTTCCTTCTTCTGATGCAGCAATTAGTCGACTATTAATAAAAAGACATTAGGTTATGCTTATTTATTTTTAAAGAATGACATCATTCCCGGCCTTAATGTGTAGCAATGGAGCAATTCACAGGTCTTTCCATTTATTACATCATGGAAGCCGATTGAACTTGGCAATTACCTTGCTGTTTTCACAACAGTGTTACGGAGGTGCTGAAAGGGGAATTGGTTGCAAGGGGCTGAATAAACATATATGTGGCTGTATGTCCTCCTATTTTGTTAAGTGAATTTGTGCCCAGTGAAAAGTACCTACAGAACCTAGTTTAGAGTACAAATATCCTCACTTTATTCCACAGCAAATCTACAACTCTCAGTCTGAGAGGTTTCAAACAGAGTCATGTTAATCTTTAATTAGTTTGCTGGCCATCAGAGACTATCAGGAAACAAGGGCTGCTAACTAAAAGCTACAAACCTCCCATTTCTAAATTGAACCATTATAGGAGCATACCAGCTGAAACAGTCACAGATTCATAGAATTTTGAAAATGAAAAGGACTTTGAGGTTCAACTTTAGACGTAGGGGAATTGAATCCTAAATTTCTGAGGAGCTTGATTAATTCCACACAGTTAGCAAGTGGGAAGACTGGTTTTATTTCCACAATGTGATAATACCTCCTCTTAAACATGCTACCGTTCTAGAATATGGCACATTCTCTTTCCATAAGTGGAACTTACGATATTTTATTTCAATGTACTTGGTTCTTTGTATTGATATTTTTTACAAAAATAATCATCTTGTTGCAAGAATACTCAAGCCACAAGGATGCTTCCCATGTTGAATACTTTATACTGCAATTCAAGCCTCAATGACAGGACGGTTCAAATCACTGATGCTCGTGAACAATTGGAATCATGACACCTCTCCCTTCCCAAAAGACTTCACAATTTAAGGACACCGATTAGTCTTCAGCAACAAAATCAATTTTTTTTCCTCAACTTTCATTATGGTCAAGCACAAAGCAGTGGTTTTATCAATAAAGGATTTGATTATGTCAGTGATTAAGAAGATAATCAGATCTATTATTACTCAGTGATGGAACTGCCAAAGGCCTAACTAATTGAATATAAGGACATGGCCTTTGACCAAAGCCAGTCAAGGGAAACTTCTTTTTCCACACTCACAGCTTCTGCTTATAATAAGGCCTTGGCGTGACAGATAATGAAAAGACTCAGAAACTGATCATTGATATTACCAATACATATGTGTTTCCAGAATCAAGATTCACATTTACAACAAAGATGCGACTATTTATCCAAGGTTGTAAGCAATTAGGCTCCATCCACAAATACACTTAAAAGATTGTTATCCAACTCACACTATGGGTTTTAAAGGTTTGCAGGGTTTTGAATTCCTTTGTGTGTTTTCAGGATGGAAGACCATTGTGAAATGACAGCACAGAAATATGACTGTTTTGTGTGAGGATATTTCTTTCTTTTTTTTTTTTTTTTTTTTTTTTGAGACAGAGTCTCACTCTGTCACCCAGGCGGGAGTGCAGTGGTGCCATCTCGGCTTACTGCAAGCTCTGCTTCCTGGGTTCACACCATTCTCCTGCCTAAACCTCTGGAGTAGCTGGGACTACAGGCGCCCGCCACCATGCCCGGCTAATTTTTTGAATTTTTTAGTAGAGACGGGGTTTCACCGTGTTAGCCAGGATGGTCTTGATCTCCTGACCTTGTGATCTGCCCGCCTCGGCCTCCCAAAGTGCTGGGATTACAAGTGTGAGCCACCACGCCCGGCCAAGGATAATTATTTCGACATTTATAGTGATTTTCCCATCCTTAGGAGAGTAAGCACAGCACCTCACATGAAGTGGACTGTCAAGTGTGTTTACCAACAAAAATTGGGCTGTATTACTCAGTCCCAGAATCCAGGAAGAAAACTCGTCCATAACAAAATATAATTAGTTGGACAGTATGGTTGGTGCAGCAACACAAATGCCATAAATACACACCAGCCTTACCCCTGTAGGGGCAGAAAAGTGTGAAGCTTTCCTTCACCCATCACAGGGGTCATGGTCGAAACTCCTATAATAAGAGACAAGGTAACAAGAGAAATGCATAACAGTCTTATTTTATCAAAGTCTTACTTGACACAGAGCTTTTTGAACTGAATACCCAGAGACCTAGAGAAAACTGTCTATTTTTTATGCTTAGGTTCAATGAAGAATGCACAGCCATATAGAAATCTGATTGGACGAAAGCGTATGATCTTATGGTAATAGACTGGGGACAGGATGGACCCAGCAAGGTCCATCTGTTCAGATTCTTCTTGGTCTCTCAATGTAGTGTCCCTTCCCCAAGATATAGGACAGGACCCTTCTGGAATTAGGCCTTCAAGGGAGATGAGAGAAAGGAAGAGTGACACGTCTGGGTTTTATGACTTGCTTTGGGGAGAAGAGTTCTAGTTTCTTTTTCTTTCTCTCTCTCTCTCTCTTTTTTTTTTCCTTCCTTCCTTCCTTCCTTCCTTTCTTTTTCTTTCTTTCTTCCTTTTTTTTTTTTGAGACAGTCTCACTCTGTCACCCATGCTGGAGTGCAGTGGTGCAATCTCGGCTCACTGGAACCTCCGCCTACCAGATTCAAGCAATTCTCCTGCCTCAACCTCCTGAGTAGCTGGGATTATAGGTGCGTGCCACCACGCCCTGCTAATTTTTTGTATTTTTAGTAGAGACAGGATTTCACCATGTCGGTCAGTCTGGTCTCAAACTCCTGACCTCGTGATCCACCCGCCCCAACCTCCCAAAGTGCTGGGATTACAGGCGTGAGTCACCACACTCGGTGAAGAGTTCTAAGTTCTAGTTTATATGACGTGCCTTGGGAAGAGGAATTCTGGATTCTATGACTTGCTCCAGGGGAGAATGAGGGACAGGAGAGGGGAGGGCAGAAGGATATCAGAGACCTTGCTTCTGAGACCTTCCAGTCCTCTTCAAAGTACTCAGTGGGTCAAGGTGCCATAGTTTGGGATATCATGTTCTGAGTCACACCCCCACAGATTCCAGCATAGGATGCTAACAGTTCCTATACCTTATGCATGGCCAATGACACCAGGTATTGGATAATTTATGTATCCACTAAACTTTGTTACTTAATGAGAGGCACCCCCAGCATCGACATTGCTGGAAGCATGCCAAAGAAACAGAGTCCGGGGCTCCCACCAAGACCCACCAAATAAGAATCTACACTCAAGCAAGATTCCCAGGTGATTCATTTGCAAATTCAAGTTTGAGAAACACCGTTTTAGAGAAGTAGTTATCACGACTTGGACACACGTCGGAATAATGAAGAGTTTTAGAAAAGACGAATGCCTGAGTCTGACCCCCAGATATTCTGATTTAATTAATTTGAGGGTACAACTTGGGCCCTGGGATTTTAATGTGTAGCAGTTTGCCAACCTCTGCTCTAAAGCAGTGCTTCTCAAGCTTCACTGATAAAAATCACCAGGAAATGCATGTTATAGTTTCAAATTCTCAGGATTCCTCCTGGATTCATGATTTCAGTATCTCCAAGAGCCAGGTTTTGGAGGCTGCATGTTTACCAGCACCCTAGGTGACTCTTTTCATCAGGAATGTTTGGAAAGCACTGTTTCAGAGTAGTTAAAGGCATAGAATCCAGAAAAGAAGGAGTATCTATCAAAGCTTCTTGACTGTCCTAATACATGGCATTACTTTGTGTGTCATCACAGAAATGCTCATTCATGAGGCACAATTATGAATTTATTGTGCTTGGTTCACTAATGTATTGTGTTGACTAGTAATCTCTATATCTTAGAACAGGATCTTTAAATTCATCATTAACTCATTCATTCATTAAAAAATTATTTATTGAAGGCTATATGTACCAGACCATGTTCTAATTACAGTTGACCCTTGAACAACATGGGCATTAGGGGTACTCACCCTCGCACCATCAAAAACCCACATGTAACTTTTGACTCCTCCAAAATTTAACTACTAATAGCCTACTGTTGACTAAAAGCCTTACCAATCAACACATGTTTTGTGTGTTGTGTGTATTATATGCTGTATTGTTAAAATAAAGTAAGTTGGAGAAAAGAAAACGTTATTAAGAAAATTAAAAGAAAGAGAAAATATACTTACTATTCATTAAGAAGGCATGGATCATCATAAAGGTCTTTATCCTAGTTGTCTTCACTTTGAATAGGTGGAGGAGGAGGAGAAAAAGCAGGCTTGGTCTTGCCGTCCCACTGGTGGCAAAGGAGGAAGGAAATATGCAATAAGCAGGCTCATGTAGTTAAAATCCATGTTGCTCAAGGGTCAATGGTACCGAGGATATAATGTTGAACAAATAGAAGTCCCTACTACCGGGGCATCTCTATTCTAATAAGAGGCTAAATAGTAAAAAACAAATGTAGTAAACAGGATAACCTAGTTATATATTTGAGGTGCTGTGAAGCAATAAAACTCATTAAATAGTAGAAACTGGCTAAGGGTAAAGAGTAGTCTGCATTAGACAGGTTAATGGGGGTTAGATTTATTAATAAACTATGAGAACCTCTTTTAAAAAACTCAGAAAAGTGTGCTCCAGACAGAGGAATAGCAAGTGCAACAGGCCTGAGCTGGAACAAGCTCAGTGTGTTCTAAGAATAGAATATCAATGTAGCGGTTTCATAGAGAGCAGGAATATTTCAAGGTGAGGTTGCAGAAACAAACATGGAATCAAGTCATGCAGGATCTTGTGGGCCTTGATAAAGGTGTTGGATTTGACTCTAAGAAGAGTTGAAAGTCATTGGAAAATTTTGACAGGGAACTGATATGTTTTGGAGGCTTTTTGGAGAATGAATTTTGGTGGTCAGAGTGGAAGCCTGTTGGGCAGCTATTACAGTTGTCCAAGTAAGAGATGAAGGTTTTTTGGCCTGGAGAAAGTTCACCCATTCCCCAGTGTATGCTCTATTGAAATATTTCTATGAGTTGATTTTCTTCCCCTGTTTAAGGAAAAATAAAAAGAAAAACAGATTTTTCCCCCCATGGTGTGTATATGTTTTGTAGAAACCTGTTTTTGTCTTTGTACATCCAACCAGAACAAGTGAATTCTTACCAATTTCGGTGTGAGAGTGGGGGAGGACTGTCCACCCATTCCTGATGAGCCTTTTACTATGGTTTAGGTAAAGATTTTTATTCATAAATCTCTAGAGTATTTGCTTTTCATGACTTTTTTTTTTCTAACTTTGGTTCTGAAGCCCCTTTAATGCACTTTGTCAATTGTGCAATGCTTTCCATGTGAGTGGAAGGAGAACTCATACCATTTTGAGTGTTTAAGTGCCTTTAAATGATTTAAAATGCTGGGAAGATATTTAAGTCTTTGGCAGGGGGATTTGGAGAGCATGTTATTTCCAGCTGTGGGTTAGGTCCATATTTGGATGGAGAAATTCTTAGCATCAAGAATATCCCAGAATACATCCAGGTGTTTCTAAGAGCTGCAAAAATGTCACAGCTAAGAAGAACCTTTCATTGTTCCTTCAAAATATCACACTGCCACACTCCTTTCTCAATGAAAATGAATACCATGAATTGTGCTTCTGAAAGGACTCCTGGATTCATTCCAGGAGGCTAGGAGGAAAGTGGGCTTTGGAGAACATTAAAAGCAGGAAACTGGAGCAGGAGAGTGTGGGCACTTGTGAAGGTGCTAAAGATGAACAGGACTTAGCTTTGTAAAGAAAGTGGTCGGGGGTAGGTGGTAGAAAATTCCATTCTGGAAGAGTAAGAGTTATAAAGAATGGGAATTGGGAGGGGAACTCAAAAAGTAATAAAGCATTACATTTATGGTGTTAAGAAGAAGAAGAAAAAAGACTACGGCTTTATGTATTGAGTAAAATAGTTGCTCTTGGGACCTGGATAAGTTATCAACTCACAGTTATACTAAACATTGTTCTAACTGGGATGTTAGTGTATCTGCCTGTATTTTAAGGTTGACATTCAGGAGGACAATCAGACAACATATTCCTTTGAGTTGTCAGAGAGAGAACAAGGTGGTGATTAAACCATGGAGCATTTCAAACTGAAGACTGCATGAAATCTGCTGGGCTGTGATCCAATTAATAGCAAAGCAATTCAACATAATTGACCCCCAAATAGTTGACTCAGTGACACACGGATAGAGCTTTGACAGCTTAGCAGTGAGATCAGGAAAGGAAATTAATATGTGATTTAAGTAAATTCAGGAATCTGGTAGTTTAATGGACTTAGACACTTTCATCCTTTGTTACTGAATTGAATCTGGCCCAGTTAGGAGTTATTGAAAAATTGATTGTAATAAACTGGCGTCTGTGATATGCTTCTTCCTGGATCACCTGGAGGAAATGATTCAACAACAGCACAGGCATACACTCACACATTTAACTTACACAGACCCACCTTGTGTTTCTTCCTAGCAGCGTGGGTGTAAAGTGTGATAAATGGTGAAAAGGTTTGGAACCAAAAGTAGGACTTATGAATGCCAGAAAAACCAGGGTTGGACATAGTTCAAGCAACACATTTTTAATTAAAAGAAAAAATTGGTCTTAAGCTTGTTTCTTCTAGATTCAGGTCTCGCATTTAATCCAACATTTTCATGGCTGCTGTAAGGACTTGGGTTTGTTGCTTAAGTCTCCCTTGAAGTACCTGTTTGTTCACTGGGTTTTAGACCATGCGCTGCTGTGACTCTTCCCCCACCACTTTATCTATGCGTGTGCGGGTATATGTGTCACGATATAATATATGTGAAGACAGCAGGTTTAAATTTTTCATTAGTTTGTTCGTGCAGAAGGAATACATAATTATAAAACTTTAAACCATTATCTTAAGTGAAATAACTCAGAAGCAGAAAAGCAAATATGGCATGTTCTCACTTATAAGTAGGAGCTAAATGATGTGTACACATGGACACATAGAGCAGTATAATAGACACTGGAGACTCAGAAAGGTGGGGTAGTGGATAGCGGGAGGTGGGGCGAGAGATGAGAAATTACCTAATGGGTACAATGTACACTATTTGGATGATAGTTACACTGAAATCCCAGACTTCTCCAGTGCGCAATATAACCATGTAAGAAAACTGCACTTGCACCCAAAAATCTATTTTTTAAAATTTTAAATGTAAATAAAATAAAATAAAATAAAATTTCAAATCATGTGAAAGTATTTGAAGCAAAAGGTAAAAGGATATTTTAAATTTAAATAGGTATTGTCAAATAGTCTTACACACAAAGCTTGTGCCAATTTATACTCTAACAAACAGTGTATGAGAAATCCCTTTTTAAAAATTCCTTTCATGGTTTGTATAATAGTTTAGTATGTGCGTCTCAGTGTAAACTTGGGGGTATATGAATGTGGAGTTCGGGGTTTGTTTGTTTTCATTTCACAAAATGATGTTGCTCACTGTTCTCCAGTCTCCCTGTCTGCTTCATATCCCTCCCAAACAGCAAGCTCCAGTCAGGGCCAGGTATATATCCTTACTCCTTCCTTGGCCTGGGAGACTTCCTTGATTCTTCTAAGTTGTCATCTTCTCATCTTCCAAGCCTTAGCTCAAACAAAACTTTCCCTACAGAATTTCCCTCTCCACTGTTATAGAGAAATCCCAATTCACTCCAAAGTAACTATCTATATCACACTTCTCTACTTATTTCCCTCAAAGAATGTATCAGAATCTGAAATACCCTTGACCATGTATTTATTTGTTTTCTGTCTCTCTATTAGTCCATTCTCACACTGCTAATAAGGACGTACCTGAGACTGGGTAATTTGTAAAGGCAAGAGGTTTAATTTTCTCACAGTTCTGCAGAGCTGGGGAGGCCTCAGGAAAATTACTGTCATGATGCAAGGGGAAGCAAACATGTCCTTCTTCACATGGTGGCAGGAAGGAGAAGAATGAGTGTCCAGTGAAGGGGGAAGCCCCTTACAAAACCATCATATCTCGTGAGAACTAACTCACTATCCCAAGAACAGGATGGGGGAAATCACCCTAATGATTCAATTATCTCCATCTGGTCCCTCCCATGACATGTGGGGATTATGGGAACTACAATTCAAGATGAGATTTGGGTAGGGACACAGCCAAACCATATCATTCCACTCCTGGCTCCTCCCAAAGCTTATGTCATCACAATTCAAAACACGACATACCCTTCTAACAGAAGTCTTAACTCATTCCAGCATTAACTCAAAAGTTCAAGTCTAAGGTCTTATTTGAGACAAGGCAAGTCCCTTCTGTCTATGAGACTGTAAAATCAAAAGCAAGTTAGTTTCTTCCTAGATACAATGGAGGTACAGGTATTGGGTAAATACAACCATTCCAAATGGGAGAAACTGACAAAACAAAGGAGCTACAGACCCCATGCAAGTCTGAAATCCAATAGGGCAGTCATTAAATCTTAAAGTTCAAAAATGATCTCCTTTGACTTCATGTCTCACATCTAGGTCATGCTGATGCAACAGATGGGTTCCTATGGTCTTGGACAGCTTCGTCCCTGTGGCTTTGCAGGGTACAGCCCTCCTCCAGGCTGCTTTCATGAGCTGGTGTTGAGTGCCTGTACCTTTTCCAGGCACATGGGTGCAAGCTGCAGGTGGATATACCATTCTGGGGTCTAGAAGACTGTGGCCCTCTTCTCACAGCTCCACTAGCCAGTGCCTCAGTGGGGACTCTGCACTGGGGTACCCCCACATTTCCCTTCTGCACTGCCCTAGTGGAGCTTCTCCTTGAGGGCTCTGCCCCTGCAGCCAACTTCTGCCTGGACATCCATGTGTTTCCATACATCCTCTTAAATCTAAACGAAGGTTCTATAACCTCAATTATTGACTTCTGTGCACCTGCAGGCTCAACACTTTGTGGAAGTCTTAGGGATTGCACCCTCTGAAGCCATGGCCTGAACTGTACCTTGGCCCCTTTTAGCCATGGCTGGAGAAGCTGGGACACAGGGCACCAAGTCCCTAGGTTTAACACAGCAGGAGAACCCTGGGCCTGGCCCAGGAAACCGTTTTTTCCTCCTATGTCTCAGGGCCTGTGAGGGGAAGGGCTGACATGAAGGTCTTTAACATGCTCTAGGGACATTTTCCCCACTGTCTTTGTGTTAACATTTGACTCCTTGTTACTTATGCAAAGTTATCCAGCCAGCTTGTATTCCTGCCCAGAAAATGGGGTTTTCTGTTCTAACACATTGTCAGTCTGCAAATTTTCCAAACTTTTATGCTCTGTTTCCTCTTGAATGCTTTGCTGCTGAGAAATTTCTTCCACCAGATACCCTAAATCATCTCTCTCAAATTTAAAGTTCCATAGATGTCTAGGGCAGGGCCAAAATGCCACCAGTCTCTTTGTATAGCAAGAGTAAGCTTTACTTCAGTTCCCAACAAGTTCCTCATCTCCATCTGAGACCACCTGAACCTGGACTTCATTGTCCATTTCACTATCAACATTTTGGTCAAAGTCAGTCAACAAGTCTCTAGGAAGTTCCAAACTTTACCACATTTTCCTGTCTTCTTCTGAGCCCTCCAAACTGTTTCAACCTCTGCCTGTTACTGAGTTTAAAGTCACTCCCATATTTTTGGGTATCCTTATAGCAGCACCCCACTTCTGGTGCCAATTTACCATATTAGTCCATTCTCATGCTTCTAATAAATACACACACAAGACTGGGTAATTTATAAAGGAAAAGCTTTAATTGACTCACAGTTCTGCAGGGCTGGGGAAGCCTCAGGAAACTTACAATCATGGAGAGAGGGGAAGTCAAACATATCCTTCTTCACATTGCAGCAGGAAGGAGAAGGATGAGTGCCTGGCGAAGGGGAAGCCCCTTATAAAATCATCAGATCTCAGGAGAACTAACTCACTATCACAAGAATAAGATGGGGGGAACTGCCCCCATGATTCAATTATCTCTACCTGGTCCCTCCCACAACACATGAGGATTGTAGGAACTACAATTCAAGACAAGATTTGAGTGGATACACAGCCAAACCATATCACTGGTGGAGCACCAGTGCCTTGAGATCAGAGATTTGTATGTCTTTTACTGTAGTCTTTTTCCAACCTGGCCCAGTGGCTGTCAAAGAATAAGGTTGAATTTGTTGTATTGACGGATTAACAGCTCCTCCACAGTCCTGGATGGATTAACAGACCCTGAATGGAGAGGAGGGAGGCAGATAGACATGGTGTCTTTGACATCCCCACTTATGTTACAGCTTCATACCCAATGGCTCTTTTTAGATGAACATGATGTTCCCCATTAAATTGGTGAACTTTAAATAAACAAGAGAGGGCTTTTTTTTTTTTCTCCAGGCTCTCCTTTTGAGATGAAATTGTAAAAAATCTACCACATTTGAAATTCTTGCTCATGTTTTTCTATTTAGTTCAACTTATCTTCCAAATTATAATTTGGGTCATAAACACCAAAATAAGTTGCTTAGTTTTTTTTGGGAAAACAGTATATTAATGTATCTGATTTTTGCATTTTTTTCCACTTCTAAGAAAAAACAGGAGACATTCATGGCAATGTGATATGACAGGAGATTGTCCTGTTGGTAGTGATGGTTTGTTTTTTTCTGGATCACCCACCCATTGTAGAGCATTCAGAGAATTCTGAAAAGTATAAAGAAGGAATTGTAATCCTTAAATTACTTTTTATTGTCAAAATAAGCATTTTTTTCTTAAGCTGGATTTCTCCAAATGCAAACACTGAGATAAGAATTGGCATGCAAGTTATTTATTTTGGAAGTAATCCCAAGATCACCTGTAGGAGAGTGGGGAAGTAAGAGGAGGAAGGAAGGTATTCAACAGAAAGTGTGTTAAGCAGCGGGTCACCATCATAAGCAACGGGCTTAATCCTGCTGGGGATGTCTGTGAGACTATATAATACAGATCTGAGTTGTCCCACTGGAGATAAAAGTAAATTAATGTATTCATATGGCACTTCCAGCCCATGATTGGTTGAGGGCTGCTGCTAACGATGTTAACTTGCTGGGCACCCACTCGTGTCTTCTGGTGCTGCTCCAAGCACAGACTGAGGAAGTTTCCATGGCCAAAGAAAGTCCTTAGGCTGAGATTCAGGGCAAGGTACATTAAAAAGAGATCATGCACCAGAATAGTCTGTGGCACAGAGGCACAGGAGGGCAAGGACAGCACCTGCCACACAATCATTAGAGACTGGCTGGCATAGACCCAATCTAGCACCAAATTCCACCCTCCCCTACAAACAGGCAGTGCTTAACAGATACAGCAGTAACAGAAACACTAGTTTAGGAAAATCAAATTCAAGACTGAACATATGAACATAAATCACCTTTAGGGGTCATGGTAGTGACCCAAGGCTCCAAACATGCTTGCACCAGTTGACTTGGTCCCTTGTGTTCCTATCATTCACCAGGAGGAGAACATACACCCAGGTAGTTGCTGGTCCAAGGAGAGTGTGAAGTGGGGCAAACCTGAATCCAACCCAAATGCAGAAGGCTAGCCCAGCTAAATGCCGGCTAGAGTAGAGCCACCTTACTCTGCAGATCTGTGAGCAAGAAAAATAAATGCTTATCATTGTCAGTCACTACTTTTCAGGATTATTTGTTATGCAGCATTATTGCAACAATAGCTGACTGACATAATACTCCAGGGAACAGATTTAATAGATCAATGAGAACAATAGTTTAAATTTTCAATTGCAATCCTCACAGACATAGAGTGGATATTATAGACCTTTTTAAAAAGGAAGAGAGAATCAATGAGACAGCTTATGAATGTTGTCACTAAAATTAAAATCTCAGAAATGTGGACTAAGTGGTATCACGGATACAGACAAAGAAGAATAAATTCATCAGTTACTAGACAGAGTCTAAAACTTGACCTGATGTTTAGCACAAAGAAAGAAAAAGATAATTATAAATCTTGGTAAATGATGAATAGATCCAAGAAAGGAGGAAAGCAAATGTGGGAAGTAGTGATGGGAAAAAATATCCAAGAAATAAGAGCTCATCAAATATTTAAGAAGGAATGAAAGAAAAAGGGCCATCATTGAGATACAGTGTGGCAAATTTTTATTAGAATGAGAATTTGAGAGAGAGAGAAAAGGATGCCTATGAGGGGAAAAAAACTGAATTAACACTAATGCTCAAGTGTCATACTTAATGGTGAAACAAGTAAATTATTCCTTCTATAGTTTGTCAATTTTAATTTTCAATTTCAAATATGTCATATGTAACTTTTCAAGCTAAATTGATATAGATCTATACAAAGAGTGTGAAGGGTTGCATACTATTTCATTCCATACCTGATATGTTCTAATGTATTTCATCAGTCCCTCTTTTGTAGGGGATTGATGTCTAATTTATAATTGAAAAATGTGCATGATAGTTGAAAATTCCTCTACCCTCTCTAAATCTGATTGGATATTACCAATATCTTTAATCTTGACTAAATTAATGATGAAAAAATACATATTCTGGACTCATTAAAATATTCTTTTACAAGTACTACTCTGCAATCTACATGCTGTGGAAATTTAAAAATTCAAATGGAAAAATAAAAGTACTCCTCAACTCAGGGGGCTAAGGAGGAAGGATCGCTTGAGTCTGGGAGGCAGAGGTTGAAGTGAGCCAAGTTCATGGCACTACACTCCAGCCTGGGCAAAAAACTTCTCTCAAAACAAGCAAACAAAAAAAGTGCTACTAAAGCTAAAGATCCTCTTATATCTTTTCATTCAATACGAATGACTGATGAATATGGGCACCAGGTCTTTCCTGTGCACTCAGAATACATCACTGAACTAAATGCAATTCACTGCCCTCCTGAACCCCACGTCTTTCTTCTTTTACCAGCTAGCTATCTGTTAATCGACTCAGCTGGTCTTCTTGCTCCTTTTGATTTTTACAAACCATTTATGCATTAGAGTAGTAATCCTTTGTCATGTGTGTAACAAAAATTTTTAGCATGCTGTTTATGTTTTAGCTCTTTAGAGTTCTGTGGAATCTCAGGGAAGTTTTGACTTTACGTAAACACATTTTTTGTGTTTCCCTGTTTTTCTATTTATCCCAGGATTGAAGAAATAGTCACCTACATTTTCTTCTAATATTTTTATAATTATTGAGCTTTTAACTGAAAATGTTAACTTACCAAGTCATATGTAAAACAGATTTATTCTCTGCCTGGGCATGACTTAAGAATCATATATACCATGTATAATCTAGAGTGCATTGTTTGGTAATGAAAGAGTACTTTCACATATTAAAGGTTATGCTTTTACTCCTGCATCAGATTCTCCTATGTTAAAACATGGTGATGTCATCAGAATGGTATCAAATCACCCAAGTCAAAATGTTCCTCTTGGAAGCAGTTGATGCCTTTAGAATAAGGTCCAAAATCCTTAATACGGCTTATACAGCCTTTCACCACAGGCCTCCCTAGCCTCTCCCCAGTGCAGCTCACCCTCCTCTTCCTGGCCTCTGCACCTACTTCAATCGCAGCTCCCTGCACGTGTCATGCCCTCTCCTCTGGAGCCCTCCTGCCTGACCTGTTTGCTTCTCACTTAGCTAACTCCTATTTATCCCTCAGGTGTGAGTTTCCATGTTCCCTGCTCAAGGAAAGGCTGGGAGTCAGTTTATAAATATTTCTTGGGCCACCTACTAAATGCCAGACCAATGATCATCCTCTGTCCCTAGCCAAGGCTGAAGAGGTATTAATCCTATGCACGGCATATCAGCCATCACAACAACTTACAACAGCTTCGTGGCTTGATGGTAACAAATTGCTAGGTAGCAAACATCTTGAGGGCGAGGACCTTGTCTTTTTCACTAGTGTTGCAGCAGCTGACGTAGAAATCAAAGTGAATACGGACGAAACAGTAAACCAATGAGAACCAGGAGGAAAGTATGAGACAATTTCATTTCCTGGAAAGTGAATAGGGCAAGAGAAAATATGCCTGTTGTTCAAATACCTGTGCCATGGGTGGCTCTGAAAGAACACTGACTTTGAAGTCAGGAGAACTTGTTTCAACTTGTGGTGGCATCCAGTCCCAACCCTATGACCCTTGGATGAGTAAACTTTTTCAGCTCCGGTTTCCTCATCTATTAGTCAGCATAATGCCTATGCTACCCAAATTACATTTCTTGAGCTCTTATGATGTGCCACACATTGCAATTATTTCATTAATTTTATTACCTTGTTTAATCTTCATGCTGTATGGTGGAGATATTATTACTGTCCTCACCAGTAAGTTGGAGATTCTAAGGACACTGAGTCCACATGAGGAAATTAGAGAGGGTTACCTGGTGTAGTAAGAGTACTTAGAGTTTATTTAGTGTTGTTTGAACCTTGGAGAGGTTAAATGAGCTAACCAAGTTCACACAGCTTCAAAATGGTAGAGCTTCACCCAGGACTGCTTGACACCTGAGAAAGAGTACTTAATCACTGCTTAAGGCTCACTCGTGTCAGAACAAGAGAGTTTTTAAGTGGACGGGCTTTGTAAACTGTCAAGCACAAGGTAAATGCCGGTGATGAGGAGCAAGTCATTTGTACAACAAGGAAGGCAGCGGTATCATCTGGACGTATGTTTGCCTTCAGGGAGGGATGAATGCCTGGGATTTCAGATTTGATCCAAGTTCAATGTGTCTGGCCTAAGGTTATTTTTGATTCAAGGCCACCGTGTCCTGGTTTCTATCAACACTGAAATAAACACTGCTTTGCAATCTGCGCCTTTTATTAATGGTGTGACTCACTTAATGAGGGCTTTGCTGTCTCACATCAATCTTCTTTGTAGAAGAGGCCCATCAAGGAATTGCAGACAGTTGCCAGCCTGGATCTACTCTGCGTCAGCATTTGGCAAGTTCAGCCACCCTGCAAACACCTTCTTGTTTCAGAAGAGGGGAAAGAGTGAAACTTCAAGGTTCAAGATCAGCACCATACACACACACACACACACACACACACACACACACACACCCCATCATACATTTAAAAGCCTATTTTATTGGGTTTATCTGGACATTGTTGTTGTTGTTGTTTTAAGTTCCAGGCAGCCAAGCAGCCATGGGTGGATTACTCTTAAAACCTGATCATAAAATATTGTCCAAATGGGCAAAGGCACTAATCAAAACTGTGGAAGGAAAGGTTTGAATTAAGGAAAACGTTCAATGAGACACAAGGGATTTTTCATTGCAACATTTCTCTAATTTTGTATCCCAGGCTGACCCATAAAGGAACAAAATATTCTGCCTTGATGACAACATGCGATTTAGTATAGTCTGTATCACAGAATGGCCACAGCTTGAAGATGACAGCATGGTTTCCCCAGAGCCTGGAGCAGAACTTGTAGTTTTGTCTACACACAATGACCCATTGACCATTTTTTTCTGAGGAATTGCTTTTTTTTGTTATGTGAACAAGCCATGCCCAATCTGCTAGTTCTTAGGTCTGTTTTTTGTCACTGTCCACATAGAGTTCTTGGAAAACAATACAGGCTAACCCCAAGTTTGGTTGTGAATTTCTTCCATAATAACCCACACTTCTTGTTTTACATGCAAGGTTGCTTGCTATGTCCTTCTCTCCTTGCCTTTCCTATGAGTCACCCATTTAGGTTGGGAGCTTCTAGATAACAAGGCCCCTTCCAGGACCAGCATCTTTCCCTTTTCCAACTGTACAGTCCTGCCTGGACTGAAGAAGGAAATGTAAATCAAGGAAAGTTTTCATAAGCATTGCAATAAAGGGAAGGGTACTATTTAAATATGAGATTATACAATAGATATAACATAGAGTAACACATAAGAATCGCCTGGGCGGCCCTCTAACTCACCTTTTCAGGATGGCAATTCTGACCTCATAAGAAACATGTAGGGAGTCCCCTTGTAGATTCTATTGTTTCTAGGTTGGGGGATGCTGGAAGTGCAGGGATGCTGAGAGGTTCAAAGGGATTGCTTCATTTAGAGGACTCTCTTTGGCTGCTATGCAGAGGTGGAACTGCAGGGAATCTGTGTGGTTCTGAGTTGGGGGTTTCCACAAAACAGTCATTCTCCTCCTCCCCACCCCTGTCCCTAGCCATAAGGAGTGGCAGTGCCTGAGAAGAAGACATGTGGAAATCATAACTGGCCTTGCTAGAACACCTGGGCCAGAAGCCAGGTGCCAGCAAAGGCAATGGAGGCAGGATAGAGGATTCTCTCCAAAGGAGGATTCCTTATTGCAACAGGCAGTGGCCACTACAGCAGTTGGCCAGATAGAGAGAAGAACTGCAGAGAAGAATTCATCCTGCCAGAATGCCAGAATGAATTGCTGAAGCATCACCCACCCTATCTCGCTATTTGGCTTCTGAACTGGTAACTAATCACCCAGATTAAGAGCTGAGAGGAAGACTGTGGAAAGGAAGGGGACAAATATAAGACATGGACACTGTTGAGGGAGTCAAAGAAAATGAAAAGAAAGGAAAGGAAGTAGTGCACTCAATAAGTAGAGAAGGAATTAGGGAAAATGGTCAGAAACAGTCAGAATGTGGGTGTGTTGGCTGCCATTACCAGTCTTAACAACACCCACAAGAGAGAGATGACCTCCAGTTTACAATGGGATGGGCTGCAAGTCCTTGGAAGGGAACACAGCTTTTCCAGGAGAAACATTTTCTGCTTGTAGGCTTCAATTTTAGTAGACTGAGAGTTTAGTAACCCTTACAGGGCTAAAAACAAACAAACAAACAAACAAACAAACAAAAGCCAATTTATCCTAAACTCTAAACTGCAGCAGTTTTAAGTAATGACTTGAAGTCCTAGAATTAGCAAGATATAAAACTTTGGCCCCAAATCTCTGCTCAAAAATCTTTCATTAAGGGATCCTTAGCAGATGACATGTTTTGGCCTGGAAGGAATGGGAAGATTACCCAGGATTATCCCCAAAGCCTGTTGTTTTAGACAACTTCAAGGTCACTATTGAGAAGAGGGTTGCATAGAGCACAGAGTTCGGTTTGGAAACTACACGGAAACAAGATCTTTGGTAGTACTTACTTACACATGCAACTGATGGGAAGCAAATAAACAGGAAATCTACTAAATTATTAAGGGAATTGTATCCAAATAAATCACAAGCTTACCCTCAAAAGCCAGTATTCATTCAACCCCTAAGCAACTCCCAGGCCCTCAAAACTGCACCAGCAGGAAGAGAGCGAATAAAGTGCACAACCCCCAAGAAGATCAACCTTTCCAAAGCCCACCACAGATGTGACCACCAAGGACAATGAGCAAGGAACAGAGGCTGAGGCTGCAGGATGGGACCACCAAGCCATCTACCTGCCTGCCAGGTAGGAGGGTCTTTGCTGTGGCTACTTCATGGCACGGCTCATTGCTATAGATCCACTTGGAGGGAAGGACAGAATTAGGATCACACAGTAGCCACTGCTCAGTAACCATTGTGTGTTTCCAATTCTTTTTCACCAAGAATACATTTTTGTTTTGGTCCTCATATTTCTCCTTCACTGATATAGATTAGATATGGAAGGACAGGAAATGTGTGTTTGGGGTTAGACACTGATTGATGAGGAACCATAGCAGACATGGAGAAGATTGCACATCATCCTGTAATCATGGAGTTTGAGTTGAGTGCTCTAACTAGATAGGACTTGGGACTGTCTCCCTGTGGGAGAGGAATATGCCAAATGAATGGAACAAAAATGCACCTGGATATTCAGGTGGTCAGAAGGGCAGAAGGACAGAGACAACTAATTGACCTCAATATCTATTTTCTTCTATCCCAGAAATAAATGTCTAGCTGAACAGATGGCTGGTTAGAGTGAAGAATATGCTTCATGGTCTCCCTCACATTGTGACCATGTAACTAAGTTCTAGTCAATTATATGTAAGCCAGTGTGGTATATGCACCTTCTGGAAGGATTCCTTAATAGGAGGGTCCAACCTCTTCTTTAGACTTTCTTCCTTCATGCTAGATGAAGAAGATGTGATGGATGGTGCTGCAACAGCCATTTTGTTACTTAGGAATGAAAGTGAAAACAAGATGGACATCCTGATGACTGTGAAACTAAACTTCCATAGCAGCTCCAGACTGCCTAATGATTTTTTTATGAAAGAAAAAAAATCAACTAAATTTGTAAAAGTCATTGTTTTTTTTCCCCCTTGGCCCTTACAAACTTAATATAACTATAATACATGTATAACCTAAAAGTACCCAAAGAAATATTGCAATCAACTAGTAGATGGATCACAACAAAGAATCCTCACATAGAAAACTATGATATGAAAGAATTGACAGTAGGTGTGAAAACTATTAAAGTCAAACATAAAGTCTAAATAATTCCCCAGATAAGACTGTAAAAGTAATTAATGAATAAAGTTTCATGATGTAAAGTAATGATTATCATTTAAAAAGTTAAAGGTATATTCAATCTTGCTGATCATTACAATGTTACTGCTGACTTACCATGTGCCAGGCACTGTTGTAAATGCATCCTGCATTATGTCATTTTATTTTCATAATAACCCTATGATATTATTATGCCCACTTTCGAGATGGGGCAGCTGAGGCACAGAGAAGGTAAATCCTTTGATCACTGCCCTATATTATCTGCCAACCAAAACCTAGGAGATGGCAGGGCAAAGTAAGAAGTTAAATAAGAGTACTAATGCCTTCATTTTATATAAAGAGGACTCATGAGTGTTTCACACTTGTTATTGCCAATTAGGTTATCGACGGCAATGAAGCAAAACAGAATGTATCTGTTCTAAGTCACTAGAGGAAAAGGTGTTTATGAAAAGGAATAACAGCCCATACAACAAAAAATTAAAAATAAAGGAAAAATAAGAAAACATTAAAAATAAAGCACAAAACAAGATAAAAGAAATAAAAGAAAAAATAACGCTCATTACATTAAATGTATAGCTGGCCCTCTGTGTCTACAGGTTTCACAACTGGAAGTTCAACCAACCTCATATTTAAAATATTCAGACATAAACAATAAAGAATAATAATACAATAATTAAAAAGATATAAATAAAAATAATAGAGTATAAGAAAAATGTACATAGCATTTACATTATATTAGATATTATAAGTAATGTAGAAATGATTTTAAGGACACAGTAGGATGTGCGTGGGTGATATGCAAATACTATGCCATTTTTTATAAGGGACTTGAGCATGCTTGGATTTTGGCATCCTGGAGGTCCTGGAACCAATCCCCCACTGATATAGAGGATTGACAATAAATGCTTTAACTATTCTATTGAATGGTGAAGTCCTATAAGTTTAGGCAAAATATAAAATACAGCAGTGAAATAAATCTACTGTCAATAAGGACCAGAAACTAACCCACGTATTTAGTATATGCTAAAAAAGATATTTTAAGTCAATTGATACATGATCATATGATTGTATTAGTCTGTTTTCACACTGCTGACAAAGCTATACCTGAAACTGGGCAATTTACAAAAGAAAGAGGTTTACTGGACTTACAGTTCCACATGTCTGGGGAAGTCTCACAATGATGGTGGAAGGCAAGGAGGAGCAAGTCACATCTTACGTGGATGGCAGCTGGCAAAGAGAGAGCTTGTAGTGGGAAACTCCCATTTTTAAAACCATCAGATCTCGTGAGACTCATTCACTATCATGAGAACAGTGCAGGAAAGACCCGCCCCCATAATTCAGTCACCTCCCATTGGATTCCTCCTATGACATGTGGGAATTGTGAGAATTACAATTCAAGATGAGATTTGGGTGGGGACACAGCCAAACCATATCAATGATGTAATTCGCCAAATAGTAGCTTATCTACCATTAACTGCAAGAATTAAGTTCCTACACCAAAATGAAGTCTAAGTGAATCATAGGTAAAAACATTTAAAAAGCAACCTAAAAAAATCATAAAAGTATCTTTAAATAATTTAGAGCAAGTATGGTCTTAAATACATATAAGACTGAAGGTAAAAGCATAAATGAAAAGATATGTGATACAATAGAGCCATTTATGAAAACACACAATAAGCAAATCAAGATAGAAGAAATTGGGGCAAAAATAGCAATATTGAAGGCAGGAAAATAGATTAAACACAAGATATATAACATCCAAAAATCATAAAAGCTAAGCAACAAACTAAAATAAAAAGAGAAAAGAGTTTGAACATACAATTTACAAAATAACCATATTTCATTTTTTAAATTTTTTTACAATTTTTTAATAGAGACAAGATCTCACTATGTTGCCTAGGCTGGTCTCAAACTCCTGGGTTCAAGCAATACACCCACCTAGGCCTCCCTAAGTGCTGGGATTACAGGAGTGAGCCACTGCTCCCAGCTACTAACCATATTTAAAGTATGATACTGCTCAAAATCTAATAGCAATTTTCATTAGTAACCATAAAAAGAAATACATTTTCCAATGTTGACAAATATATGGGAAAAAAATACATCTATATAGCGTTTCTGAGGGTGTTAGTTCAACTTTGGAAAAGTGTTTTGGCAAAACGTATAAATGTATCAAACCTTTAAAAATGCTCACCTGTTTTTACCCAAAAATTTTGCTTCTAATTGTTTGTACTTTTTAAATAATTGGACTAAAAGATTTAAC
>NW_012102088.1:2199547-2207785 GCF_000951045.1 Mandrillus leucophaeus | reverse complement strand
ATATATATTATATAAATGTGTATATATATATATTTTCACTGAATTGTAAATAGTGATTACCTCTGGGTTGAATGATCAAATTATGGACAATATACTGCAATTTATTTTCCTTTGTGTTTTTCTGTGTATTTTGATTTTTCTGTGTGTATTTTTTTATAATATGAGTATATGTTAAGTATTAGATTAATAAGGATTTTAAATATTCTATTTAGTTCTTAAGATCAAACTGAAGGTCTTTTATGTCCCAAAATAAATTAATCATCTCAGTCTCCTAAGTTCATGTTTTCTTTAATATTTTATCTTGGAACCCACAAGCCAGAAAGCTGAGGATTATGCTCATCTCCACCTCTGCCTGGGCTACCTCAAGATCTCCTAAGACCCACGTTCCATTCGTTTCGTTTCCATTCACATCTGACATCCTTCTCACCATACCCTTGGTATATAATAAGCTGATCTGTGGTTGGAAAGATCCCTTAGGTGATGCTGTCTGTTCCAATAACTGCTTAGATCCTTTCCGTCTTCCTTTCACACCAAGGGTGGACCTACCAGCCCAGCATTTCACTTGCGGCTTCCCACTCCCAGCTGCGTCATGGTGATCTGTCAAGTCTCAGAGCCACGGAATTTTAGAATGGAAAAGAACGTATGGATTATCTTACTCTGCCCCTAAATTCTCTCAAAAGAAGAAACTGGACGTCAGAGATGTAAAGTGACTCCCCAACCTCACAGCTAATTCCTGTCTGGAGCCCAGTCTCCCCTAGTCTTCACCACCTCAAACCTCAGATTCATTCATTTCTTAGCAGAAGCCAGGTATTCTTGTCTGGCCTCTTGCAGTTCCAACAACAAAGGGGTTTGCACAATAAAAACGCTGGTAAGATCTGGGGTGCAAACTCTGGCTTTTAGCTGAACTTGCTACGTGGCTGCAGCTGAGCCTTAAAGCAATCTGGTCTTGGCTGCCCTGTTAACTCAAATTTGCAAAGTAAAGTAATAAAGTATAACAGAAGCTTCCTTTGATTTAAGGCTGCTGGGGGAGAGAGGCTTGAGTTAAGAACAGAGATCCGAGTTGTTTATTTAAATAAATGAATGGAACTTTAACTGAACAGCTAATAAACAAATCCACAAGGTCATGCCAGGCTCCCTGGGACCCGAGGTGTTGGGTCTGAAATCCAGCCAAAGAGACCAAGGCATCACTTTGGCCTCCCAGAGGTCTCCAGTGGTCTCCAGGGTCCCAGTGGGGCCTTGGGTTTGGAATGGCTTCTGAAAAGCCAGGCCTGGGGCAGGAGGGGTGCTAGCAGTAAGTGGGGAGCTTTATTTTACTTACCCTCTAGAAGGAGGCGCAGCCCAGGGACACTGCCAGCTGGGAAAACCAGTGCCCCACAGCGCTGAGGTCCACCCAGCTCCTCTTCTCAGACCACAGATTTTAATTTTAATTTTTTAATATTTTTAACCCTTTAGATATGATTTATAATTTAGGTTTGCATATGGGCGTCCTATTGGCAAGCTGACCTTAGAATGACTCCCGGCCCTATCAGGGAACTTTCTCCTTGAAACCTCTAATCCCACTCCCCATCTATGTAGAAGCATCTTCCTTCTTTTCTCTCCCTCTTATGTTTCAAGATCCTGTCCAGGAGCAATGTCCTTCATGTCGCATTTGCTTAACAACCCAAAGTGAACTTTGTCTCTTCTGCTCCCCTGAAGGACGTGGTTGGCCCTTAGGACTCTGGCTGTCATTGTAATGAGCTTTCTCCTATGGTAGAGATCTAGGCACAATTTTCTTTTCCCTGTGTGCTTTGCCCTTAATAAATGTTCAGTAAAAAGATACAATCAAATAAAGAAAACCTAAGCATGTGGCAAAGAGCAGTTGTCATCAAAGGCACCTGGAGGGAGGTAGAGATGCGTTACCACTTTCTGGGACATTATGGTCTGTCTACACTCACAAAATGAGTGCTAGTTGTTGCTTTGTTTTGTTTTTGGCAAGATAGGTGCACCTCAGGGCTTTCTACCACTGCTTCTGTCTTCCAAAGCAAGCTGGGGAGCCCTGGTTGACGTAACAACTGCTTATGACTTTCCCTTGTGGTCATTTTTACAAAAGCAGTTTTACTAATAGGCTGTTTACAGTCATTTTCCTTTCACAGCTGGCCCCGGAGTGAAATGAAAACAACAACAAAAAAATTATACCCAGGGATTTATCAATTTTTCTCCCTTATAAACTGTTAGTGCATCTCAGCAGGAGAAGTTCACAATCCCCAATTTATAACTGCGTTCAGCAGGATTTGTCTGCCCAGATTGACTCACAACGTGGAAAACGCCCAGATCCCTCCAGGGGAGCTGCTGCCCCTTGCTGAGCCTGGCAGCCTCATTGCTGGGTCTGTGATGTGGCCAGGGGGCTGCGGCTCGCGGGGCATCAGAGCTGTGCAGGGAGAAATGGAGACACCTTCCCAAAGTGTCTTTATGAAGATTCCAAATGGGCAGAGGGGCTTTATTCCTCCTGCATATATTTACTTAAGTTTCTTTTTAATATTTCCAAGGGGGAAAAAAAAACCCCACGATCATGACATTTAGCATGCAAGAAGTAGGGGACGGCCCAACAGCGGTACCTAAAATCCCAAGCTAGAATAAGACAGTGAAGGGACGAGACACAGACAAGCAGGAAGGAAAAAAGTAAGAGGCAACAACTCAGATTTCTTCACTGATCAAATGGGGAAGAAAGACATAGCCAAACCCCATTTGGTGGTATGTGGGAGGAGCTACCCAGATAAGCCATTGCTTTAAGGTTATGGTGAGTGAAAGGAAGGAGTTTATGCGAAGGATCATTTCATCCTTTCCATATACACTTGGTTGAATAATCAAGCCCATAGTTGTGATTCCCTTTAATGTTGCCTTTGCTTAACAACCTTGGAACCCGCAAGCCAGAAAGCTGAGGATTATGCTCATCTCCACCTCTGCCTGGGCACCTCAAGATCTCCTAAGACCCACATTCCATTTGTTTCACTTCCATTCTCATCTGACATCCTTCTCACCGTACTCTTGGTATATAATAAGCTGATTTGTGGTTGGAAAGATCCCTTAGGTGATGCTGTCTGTTCCAATAACTGCTTAGATACTTTCGGTCTTCCTCTCACACCAAGGGTGGACCTACCAGCCCAGCATTTCACCTGCGGCTTCCCAGGGAGCCTGGCATGACCTTGTGGATTTGTTTATTAGCTGTTCTGTTAAAATTCCATTCATTTATTTAAATAAACAACTCGGATCTCTGTTCCTACCTCAAGGCTCTCTCCTGCAGCAGCCTTAAATCAAAGAATTTAATGGTACTTTTTTTCATTTATTTAATTTTTTATTCACTTACTCATTCATCCAAACTGAGAGTCAACTAAAAGCCGGAAAAGTCATAAAACAATCTCAGCTTCATGCAGCTTTCAATCTAGTGGTAGACATGGACTTAAATAAATTATTCTACTAATGAGCTGTATAATACAGGGTATCAAATCTAGACTCAGTTTATCTAGCCTAAGAAGAACATCTCTGCTGAGGTTCCATAGAATCTGAAACCTAAATGGTGAAACAAGCCAGAAAAAAGAAACAGAAACACAGATGATACATGGAAAAAGGAAAATGTGAAAAATTCTAAGCTTGAAAGAAGCTTGTTGAGTTTGAGAAACAGCAAAAAGGCCAAAACAATCAGAGGGTATAAACAAAGGAAAAGATGGCTTCAGAGTTAGCAAAGGATGGATCATCAGTCCCCTGCAGTCCACACTGAGGCTAAGGAAGGTTCTCCTTAAAATGAGAGAAGTTATTGGAAAGTTTTAAAGGATGGCAAGACACGATCAGCTATGCATATTAGGAAGATTATTCTACCTGATCTATGGAAAATGAATTAAAGAGGAAAAAAAAGACCAGTAGAAGTTTAGTATGGCCTTCTAGGTGAGGAAATGGTAATTTATTTTAGGATCCCACCTTGGGCTAAGGTGATCGCAATGGAGATGAAGAGGATGGAGAGTCAAGATGGTTTTATTTTCTGTTTTTTGTGTTTTTTTTAAAAAACAGAATTGACAAGACTTGCTGACGGAAGGGATGCGCTTCTTCTAGCATGACCAACCAAGTAGATGAAGGTGTTACTTCCTCTAATCAGCACCTATTTCCCACTTCCACAAACTCACTTGTACCTGATGAGTTACGTGAAGCTTCTGTCTCTCCAGTCTCACCTTCAACCCACCATTCACCTCTCTATCATCACCCCTAATCCCAGCCTCTCCACTTATCAGCTCTGTGCCTTTGGCAAGATATTTAGTACCATGAGCTGAAGAGTCCTCATCTGTAAAATGCGGGACAGTCAAGAGAATTAAATGAGATCGTATCTGTAGAGCCCATGGAACACAGAAGGCATTCAATAAATGCATGTTTATTTCCTCCCTGCTTCCCCTTCTTAGCCCTGCCCTTCGAGATCTTGAATTTGGTATTTCACGTTCCCAAATATAACCTTTTAGCTGGCTCCTTCTCTCATTCTCCATCCCGCACAAATTTGTTCTTCCACCTCATCCAGATAAATATTCACATATTAACTCCATCCATCTAGCTAATTCCATTTTCCATGTCTGTTCTACTCAACTTTCAGTGCTTGTTTTTGACCTCATGATTATTTACAACCTGTGTGTACAATGACTTCCCTGTTCCCTGGCGGGAGACCACAGTACAGTGACTGAAGTTGGGGACAGAGGTTGTGTGCTTAGAAAATAAAAAGATGTTGTGGGTCAAAGCCAGGGCAGACAAGGATGCTGTCTGCTGCTAGAGTCAATTCAGAAGCTAAAAACCAGAGCCAGGCAAGCTGTTAAGTGAGTGGAGGCAGACATAACCTGCCAGAGATAAGGGGTCTTGAAATGAAAGCAAAGGCCTGCCTCAGACAGGAAACCTCTCATTCCCTCCTCTGTCACTGTTGCGGCTGGATCCAACCATGGCCTTCCTCCTCAGCTTCACTAACTGCATTCCTGGGATCATGGACTCATACCTGTAGCCTCTGCTGACATTAGCACACCAGACAGCAGATTTCATGCAGGCATGCAGTCAGGCTTCTAATAGAGACATCCAACCCGCACTTGCTTGCCTTTGAGAGTGCTAATGTCTCCTCTCCTTCCCAGCATTAAAAATATTTTAAATTAAGCAGGAAGTTGAAACTAGTTTATCTCTCAGTGTCCTTCCAGTTCTAGGAGTTTTTGTGTTCAACAGAATGAGCTTGATTTTACTTCATTTGAAATATGTTTATTGAATAAATAGTAGTTGCATATGGTAAAATAAAAACAGCTGAAAGGAGTGTGTGCTAAACGCCTTCACTTACCTTCCTCATATGCAATTGCTGTAACAAGTTACGTGTGTGTGTATGAGTGTGAACGTTTCCAGAAATATTTTAACCATTTAAAAGCAGAAGTGGCTAAGCACTTGTCCCCTTCACTTGTATTTTCAATCATGAAGTCCCCAATGCTTTGGTCTGATTGTGTCCCTCCAAAATTCATATGTTGAAATCCTAACCATCACAGTTATAATGTCAGGAAGTGATGCCTTTGGGAAGGTGTTTAGGTCATAAGGGCAGAGTTTTCATGAATGAGATCAGTGCCCTTATAAAAGAAGCTCAAGAGAGATCTCTCATTCCTTCCACCATGTGAGGCTATAATGAGAAGATGTCCATCTCTGAATAATGGACCATTACTAGACACTAAGTTTGCTTCTACCTTGATCTTGGACTTTCTAGTCTCCAGAACTGTGAGAAATAAATCTTTGTTGTTTATAAGCATCCAGTTTATGGAATTGTGTTAAAGTAGCCTAAACAGACTAACACACCCACTCTTTCCCAATTCCCATTTATAGAATAAATCTATTGTTATTTTGTGTTCTCATCAGGCTAAATACAGACTTCCATTACAGTGTCTATAATGCTTTTCTGCCTATATGTCTTACTTCCCATATGAAAAAATATGAACAAAATAATAAAATTAATCCAAAGAAAGTAAAAGACAGAAATTATAAGGATAATAGCAGGAATTAATGATATAGAAAACAGCCCACTAAAACTGTTTGCAAAACAGTAATCTGCAAAAGAGTTTTTAAACACTAATCTGCAAAACCAAAGTCCATTCCTTGTAAAGACCAATGGACTAGATAAGTCTTTGGTAGGTCTGACTAAGGGGAAAAGAAAGACAAAAGTAAGACATACTATAAAAAAAAAAAAGAAAGAAAAAAGAAAATGTGATATTATGCCAGCTACACAGGAGGCTTATGAATTGTGAGGCTATATTGTACCACTTTATGCCAACAAATGTGAAACTCTAGGTGAAATAAATGACTTCCTTCCTAGGAAAACAGAAATTATTCAAGAAAAAGTATAAAGCCTGAATATACTAATAACCATACAAAAAAACAAGAAAGAAATCACAGATTTGCCACTAAAGACTCTGGACCCATGAGTCTGTTCAAGGAACAGACAATTTCATGTCATATAGCTTATTCTACAGCATAACAAAAGATAGAAAATTTCTCCACTCAATCTACAAAAATAGTACATTTTAAAAAGTAGGCTAGTATCACATACATAGATTGAAAAGTTTTAAATGAATTCACACATCAAATCCAACCATTTAATAATAGAATGCCAGAATAACTTATCTTATTTACCACTGAGCAATCCACTAAGAAAATTCACCACATAGGCTGATTAAAAGAGAAAAAATATATGCTAAACTTAAAAGATTCCACAGGAAACATCTTGCTTAATGGTGAAATATTAGAGGAAGTCTTACCACTTAGGAACAAGACAAGGCTCTCCATTATCATGGCCACTGCAGATATTAGCCAATGTAATAAGACAAGAAAAAAAAAAAGAGTTTTAACTATTGCAAAGGATGGTCTTGACTGTCTAATTTTTAAAATTCTCTACCAAGGAAATCTGAGAGAAGTCATTTAAGACAAACTATTATAATAAATAAGATAACGCAACAAAATGGCCAAATAGAAAAAGCAACATATCAAAACCATTTATTTTTGTATTCAGGAAAATAAAAAATATACAGAATAGTAATAAAACAAATATGTACATATCCCTACAATGTGCAAGATGTAGCTCTAAGTGTTTCACATAGGTTAACCAATTTTGTCCTCACAACCACCCTAGGAGTAAAGTATCATTATTGTCACCATGTTCAGAGGGGAGGAACTAAATCATAGCAAAGTAAAGCAATTTGCCTGGGATCATGCAGCAAATAAGTGGCAGAGCCATAGTATGAACTGAGGGAGTCTGATCACAGGTTTCATGCTGTGGAAATGAATGCCGAATGAAGGCCTTATTTTTAAGTTTTCTGAAAAATACAAGAAGAATTTCTGTCAGATTAGCAAAAATGTTTCAAATTATATAAAATCAAGTGATGTGATCATTGAAGGATTCAGAGTCTCCCCTATGCTGTTACTTGAACTATAAACAGATGAAACTTTTCTGAAGGCAATTTATAGATCTGCCAAAATTGAAAATAAAGTAGAAATTTTACATCTTTGTGTATAAGATTACTTATTACAAAATTATTGAAAATAACCTAAAATAGACCACAGGAAAGGTCCTTCAATAGGGTAGTCTTGAAATGGAGCATTCTATATCTTTGCTATGTAATATTGTGGAGCTGTGAAAAGGAATATGACATGGAAAAATCTCCAAGACATATTTTCAGATGAACAAAGCAAACTGTAGGACAATATGCATACTATGGCCCTAACTGTGTTTTTTAGAGACCTAATATATACCCGTATGTGTAAGTGTGCACAGCAAAAGGACTGAAAAACATGATCCAACCTGTTGACAGCAATGACTTCTGGGAAAATGATTGAGATACTGACAGAGATAAATGGGGGCTGTCATAGCTTTTGCTAAACAGTTTCATATTGTTTGAATCTCACATAAAAGGGATATATTTATAAATTTAAATGTTTGTTATTAAAAAGGAAAAAAGTAGAAAATGAAATATTACTTTCAAAACCAGAGTAAAAAAGTTTTTGGCAGGATGGCAGCAGGCAGGATTCCTTTGACTAAAGAATGCATGCGGGCACAAATACAAATTTTCCTACCTTTTGTAAAAGGAGTGAGAGTCTTCTCTATTATGAGCCAATAATGAAAAAAAAAAAAAAAAAGAGGATTGAGTGTCTTGGAGATAAGATAGCTTGGGGCTGGGTGTGGTGGCTAATACCTGTAATGCCAGAACTTTGGGAGGC
>NW_012102088.1:2196246-2197640 GCF_000951045.1 Mandrillus leucophaeus | reverse complement strand
GAGAGAGAGAGAGAGAGAGAGAAAGAAAGAAAGAAAAAGAAAGAAAGAAAGAAAGAAAGAAAAAGAAAGAAAGAAAGAAAGAAAGAAAGAAAGAAAGAAAGAAAGAAAGAAAGAAAAAGAAAGAAAGAAAGAAAGAAAGAAAGAAAGAAAGAAAGAAAGAAAAAGAAAGAAAGAAAGAAAGAAAGAAATATCACTTTAAGGACTAGAAATGACACCACTTTTGGAATTTGGAATTTGGTCTCTAACTATTGATCATTTTTGCTTATTTGTAGGGCATATTCCAGTGCTCCTGGAGAAGTACATGCATATTAGTGGTGACCTGGAAGATGCTTGCCAGCTGGGTACAACCTCAAGCTGTAGTGTCCTGTCCAGTCCAGTAGCCACTAGTGGCAGGAGTTACTGATAAGGTGATCCATGGCTGGTCCAATGTGAGATGTGCTGTTGGCATCAAATACACTCTGGATATTGAAGACTTCATATGAAAGAAAAGAATGTAAAACATCTCAACAATTTTCATATTATTTACATGTTGAAATGATAATATGTTAAATACATTGGGCTAAATAGAATATATTACTAAAATTACTTTCGTCTGCCTCGTTTTAAATTGTTTAAGTGGCTACCAGAAAGTGTTTAATTATGTTTTCACTGGACAGCGCTGTTACTGTCCTGTTGAATCCTCCGGGTCTTGTTATATCCTGTCCTGATATACCTATATTTCTTATTAAATGCATCTTCAGCATTTTTGAAACATTTTTGTATATATTTCCTTACGTTTCTGGGAAGATAGGTGAGAAGACATAATTTTCTGCATTACAAAGATAGAGAAATTGAATATTAAAGTGATTCATCCAAAGACTTTCTCCAAGTAACACATACCTATGTGGAAAAAATAAATAAATAGAACAGAAGGCCTCATCAGAGAAAGTAGCAGTCTTCCGCCTACCTCCCTGTTCCCTTCCTTGGAGGCAAACTCTATACATGTATGCATACTTTTTTTGTAGGGCTATTGGTTTTCTCAGTGTTACCCACATAGCTCCTATTGATGCTGAACATTTTATTTCAAGATATTTTATGGTATAACACCTGCCTTCACCAGAACAACTCATAGTCCATCAAAGTGGTGGCAGATTTTGGAATACTTCAGTCATCTAAGCATAGTCTCCAGCTTATAATAAGAACTTAGGATTATTTTCAGAATAAACGTGGAATAATTATTGAGAAAGTGACAAATATTCAACAACAGGTCACTTTTTCCATACTGAGATCTTTTGTGGGCACCATAGCTACCCTAAGGTTTGCTACACAGGGTAATAAAAGCATGAATGGCCCTGTCAGAGTCAGGATTTTCCCAACTTTTTGAACCAGGGATTCTTTTTGGAAAAAAAAAAAAA
>NW_012102088.1:2191940-2193466 GCF_000951045.1 Mandrillus leucophaeus | reverse complement strand
AGACTCCGTCTCAAAAAAAAAAAAAAAAAAAAGAAGATGAAGAAAAAAGATAGTTTGGAAATGTTCATTCCGTTGACCACTTCTACCAATACTTAATAAAATAAAGGGAACAAATTCTGTCCTACCTTATTCTCACACAGAAGAATGTGAGAAGCCCTGGAAAGAGAATTAACTTGCCCATCTTATAAGAATGGGGAACAGAGTACGCTTCTATAGGTCAGCGAGACGAATAAGAATTGTAGACTTGCGAATGGAGAGCCCTCTAGCCTTCCTCTAGAGAAGCGATTCAAATACAAATTTAAAAAAGAAGAAAAAGAAGTGACTCAATGCTCTGCCTCAGAAGATACTGGAAAGCTGAAAGTATAAGACTATGTATTTGTGTTGGTGGGGAGAGACTGGCATTTCAGGGGACTAGTCATTTTAAATATAGCATCACTCATAGCTTGTCAAAAGAGCTGCAGAAAATGCTATCTCTGCTTCCAGGCTTCAGCAACACAGTGCCATGTCAGGTCAGGGGACAACAGTTAGTATTCAGGAGGAGGCAATGGTAGCAGTGAAAAAAGTAGAAGACAAAGAAATGAGTGCATAGCTTGGTGGTTAGTGGTGTAGGCTCTGGGAACATTTGCCTGGTGCTTAATCCTGGCTCCACACCCCAAAAGTTCTGTGACCTTGGGCAAATCATATAATTTTTACCCAGTTTACTTACTTGTAAAATGGTGATAAAACAATAGTAATTATTTTTGCATCGTTTTTTTGTGAGTAATAGATGAAATAATCTTGTAAAACCCTTAGCAGAATGTCTGGAACATAGTATATATTCAACATATATTAGGTATTATTAATAATAACACTACGTACAAAAATAGGAAGAATAAAGAAGACCTACTATTTGATAGCACAACAGGGTAATTATAGGTGATAACAACTTAATTGTGCATTAAAAAATAACTAAAAGAGTATAATTTGATTATTTATAACAAAGGGTAAATTCTTAAAAGGATGGACACCCCATTCTCCATGATGTGATTATCACACATTGCATGCCTATATCAAAATATCTCATGTGCCCCCCTCAGTATATAAATCTAATGTATATCCGTAAAAACTAAAAATAAAAATTTAAAATAATATTAATAATATGATTATCATATTAAATATCAATAATTTAATAATATGATATTTAATATGATTATTTACTTTGGCTGGGCACGATGGCTCACACTTGTAATCCCAGAACTATGGGAGGCTGAGGCAGGTGGATCATGAGGTCAGGAGATCGAGACCATCCTGGCCAACATGGTGAAACCCAAATACAAAAATACAAAATTTAGTTGGGTGTGGTGGCACAAACCTGTAGTCCCAGCTACTGAGGAGGCTGAGGCATGAGAGAATCGCTTGAACCCGGGAGGTGGAGGTTGCAGTGAGCTGAGATTGCACCACTATACTCCGCAGCAGAGCGAGACTCTGTCTCGAAAGAAAGAAAGAAAGAAAGAAAGAAAGAAAGAAAGAAAGAAAGAAAGAAAGAA